>NW_020456032.1:964176-1074290 GCF_003342845.1 Nothoprocta perdicaria | reverse complement strand
CGGGCAGCGAGGTACGGGGCTCCCCTCTTCTTCTCCGCGCTTTCCATCCCTTTATTTTTACTCGTTCGTTTCCCGCCGTGCGAGGCTGCCGCTCCTGCCCCGTCGGCGCCGAGGGCTTGCGGGCAGCCCCTGTTCCGGCGCCCCGCTCGCCCGGGGCTGTCGTGACCGCGGCGGGCAGCGGGGCCGCCGCGCCGGGCTCCGCGCTCCGCCGGGTGAGGGGCCGCGCCGCGGGGCTGCCGCTTCTCCGCGCGCTCCCCGCGCAGCCCCCGGGCCCCTTACGGGTATTGGGGCGGCCGCWGCCCAGCGCGGAGCCCGGGAGGGCGGCGGGGCCGGCGGCGCCCCGGGCCTCGCGGGGCACGTGAGGGGCGCAGCGGGGCCGCCCTCCGGGCAGGCGGCGGGCGCGGCAACAAAGGGCGCCGGGCGCTCACCTACCTCCCTCCTCCTCCTCCTCGTGGTGCCCTCCAGCGCGGCGGGGAGCAGCGCAGCGGCCGCAGGCGCCGCCCGGCGCGCAAATGAAGTGCGAGAACTGCAGCAAGAAGGTGAGCGCGGCGACGCGGGCGCCCTTGGCGGGTGAGGGCGCGCGGCACCAAGGTCACCGGCGGCCGAAGCGGCTCCCGGCGCCTCGCGCCGTCCGCGCCCGGCGGCGGTTTGTTTTCTCCAGACCCGCGTTGGCAACGCGCGGAGGACGCGGGAAGGTTCCTCCTGCCCCGGGAAGGTGCGGGGGCTTGTCACAGGGGCAGAATGGCTGAGGTTGGAAGGGACCCCAAGGGATCACCAAGCCACCCCCTGCTCCAGCACAGACACCCAAAGCACGGGGCACCCGGTCCCATCCCGGTGGGTTGGGGAGGTCTCCGGACCAGGAGCCTCCGCAGCCTCCCTGGGCAGCCTGGGCCAGGGCTCGGGCCCCCTCACACCAAACAAGTTGTTCCCCACATAGAGAGGGAACTTACTGTGTTTTAATTTATACCCGTTACCTCTTGTCCTGTTATTGTCCACCACTGAGCAGAGTTCGGCCCCATTCTCTTTACATTCTCCTTTGTATTTACACATATTGATGTCTTGCTTTTCTCTAAAAGCTGCTCCATGCATGATCCTTGGATCATCGGCACAGCCCTGGCAGGGGGCAGAGCCCCTTTCCCTCGCTCCAGAAGCGAGATGAGAGCAAACCAAGACTTCCTGGACAAAATTATAACCATCGCAGTGTGGAAGGCAGTGAAGTGCAGCTTTACAAGCTGGACAGTCCCTTTGGCAGATCTGCCGGCAAAGACGTGCCGCTGATTGAGCCGTCACGCGTGTCTCCCGTCGCCTCGCGTGTCCGCGGGGCGCTGAGTTGGCGCTGTTTAGTTCAGCCTTCCCCGGAGGGAATAAAAATACTCAGGAGCGAGGGAGTCCCCAAGGAACCATTGTCTCTATGGCAGACGCGCCTTGAGAACACAGCATTGTGCGTTTGACTGTCAAAAGCAGCAAGCAAACTGTAATTTTTGAATGATGTGAATATCAAAGATTCATTTAATTGAATGACTAATGTTTGGCTTAATGTACTTTTATTGATTTCAGGAATGCAGTAAGAAACAGAAAAATGATGATACACAGAGTACACCTGCTAATGCATTGACTTCAAATGCGGAATTGGAAGAGGTAATAATCTTTGTTTAAAAAAAAATAAATACATACTCATATTTTTGCTCTTTGTGCCCTGCTGTAAAGGGATGGCATGGTAGTTTTCAGGTGTGCTGAGCATAAAGGAGATCAGCAAACCGGCAGTGTTAGAAAAGTATGAGCTCTCCTGCTGTCTCATAACATGAGAATTAAAAGTCTATTAAAAAGATAGGGGGGAAAATGGAGTATATGAGCACTAAAAAGAAATTGTTTTGGCTGAAGTTTTTTAAGTATCAAAAAGAAAGTAAATCTTGCCTCAAATGGTTCAAACAAAAATAGTAAAGAGAAAAATATTCTCTTTAAGGGGGAAAGAAGGGAGGTGCTTTACAGTTAATGCACAGTGTGTTTTTCATATCTGTGTGAGACAGACTTACCTAAGAGCAGTGTGGTAGGTGATCTGTAGCTGTTGTCTTGGGGATGGTTCTTAATTAAGCAGTCCGGCCATCTTGCACTTCTACATGAGTATCCACAACTGCCAACAGTATTTTAGCTAGAGTTGTAGAAGTCCTCGTATTATAGGAAATGGTCGATTCTAAAGCTATATTCTATTTGTAGCTAATGGAGCTGCCATTACAAAGGCAACTGGCTATGTGAAGCAAACCAAGTTCAAAAGAAAACTTCACGTATAGGGTGTTTTTTTTTTTTTCTTTTTTTTTTTTTTTCCTTTGTATTGCAAACCCTGTTAATACTTGGTTGGGGCCATGGAAAGAAAAACAACCTAGTCCCTCCAATTCTTGTGTTGGTTTTGAGGAGACTTAATAGTTCAAATGAAAGATTTCTTAATTGCTTGGTGAATTGATGGGAACTGTCTGTCCTGAAATTAAGTGTGAATGTAGTCTTCAGGGCTAAATTTAGATATTAAGTGTTCTGCAGTTTCACAGGAATAATAGGAGCAGAACCCTGGAGAAGGATGCAACAGGTTACTCTGATTATTTCTGAATAATATTGCATGTTATTTGGGCCTTGTGGATTGCCTTGTTTAAAACAAAATAGAGCATGCTTGATCCTTAGATAAGTCATTGTAGAGATCTGAAAATTGATTGCTCACTGTTTAGTGTTTGTTTATTTACATACGTGTGTGTATGGAATTCTTTTTTTTTCCACCCCTCAGAAAAATGAATTTCATGCTTTGGATAATGCTAAAACACTCCTTAGCGACTGCCTGGCTTGTGACAGTTGTATGACATCAGAAGAGGGAGCCAGGGTTTTCCAGCAGAATCAGAAAGAGCTCTTCCGAGTACTCAACCTTAATAAGGTAAACTGACAGAAATAGTACACTCTTCTGTGAGGTGCAGAAAATTGCTGAATGACTAAGCAGCTTGGTTGCCTGAGGCAGATAATGTGCAGATTTGTAAGGATATACTTTATATAAGGAGAAGGTGAAGGCTAAAGGCAAGATGAACGGTGAAGTACTTGAAATAATTTTGCAGTAGAGAGGCAAGATCACAATACTGAACCTAAATACCAAAAGAGAGTTATTTACCAAACCTAACTACCTCACTACGGTAATGATAATTGGTTTGTGGTTCAGAGTTTCTAAATATGCTTTGCCCAGTTACTGGGATTATTTTGAGTGTTTTTTGATGCCACTATGTCCACATTATATGAAGTTACCAAAGGCTAATTTTTCAAGTTAGATTTGTTTTTTAATGCCTATATTTGGCACTATATTGAGCTGTCTGTATTTGGAATATAAGTTGTGGGCCAAGACTCTTAGCCGAAACAGTTAAATGTGTTCTTTTGCTGTCTTGCATTGTCTGCTGAAATGTAGATTCCTTGGAAAGTAGTTAATACGTACAACACTCAAATCTCCAGATCTTGATTGAATTATTTTATTTACAGACTTCAGAAGTAATTTTTCCTTACCGTGTAAGAACAGAACTGATTCTGTCTTTTTCTTAAGGTATACCGTAGTATCATGATTGAGAGTAGTTCTCACGTAGCAGTTTTTCTTAAAACTAGTTTAGTTCCTCATACACACAATGGTGTACATGGCAAAAAGCAATGACAATTGGAGATGAACAAGGGGAAAAAAAAAAAAAAACACGAGGTCTTGTGGGAGCCTATCCAGAGAGAGTTCAAAGCCCAAAATTCAGAGGCAGCCAAGTAGCCTAAACAGAAGTTCAGGGTGGTCCTAAGTAGAACAGTGAGCAAGGAAGGTACTTTGCCAGTGAGGAACTCCACTTCGGTACCACTGTGTATGTTTAGGACATTTAAGTACAAAATACGCTCTCTTAAGATTTCTAGAGCAAAGACTTAACTGTGACATATGTCCCAGTTCTGCAGGGATTTCACCAGTGAAATTAAGAAACTCTTAACCGCAAGAACCAACTAAACCCAGCGTTAATATTCATATAAATATCCGCCTCCAGCCTTTTACTGTTTTGCATTACTTTAAATTACATATTTTCAAATCGTTCTTCAATGTTAACAAGACATTTTTAAAGGTTTTTATAGTATGGCCCACAGAAGCACGGGATACTGAGGAATAATTTCCAGGAGTGAAAGAGAGAGGGAGAATAGAGAATTTACCTAGTTCTAATCTCACACCTCGTTAACCACTATTTTTGTTTTGTTCACCAGAAATGTGATACCTCAAAACACAAAGTGTTGGCAGTGTCTATATGCCCTCAGTCATTGCCTTATTTTGCTGCTAAATTCGATCTCTCTGTGAATGATGCAGCCAGGAGACTCTGTGGTTTCCTCAAAAGTCTCGGTAAGTTTGAATTTATTATGACGGTGGAGCAGAAACAGGGGTTATTTTAGGTTTTTGCTTCACTAGCAGAATCATGTTTGTTATGCAGTCATAAAATGCCATTACACAATCTGGTTTAGAGTTCAATTTAAAATATGTATTCTGTGACAGCACCATAATGGTGCAAGTTTCAGAAGGGGATTTGAGGCGTTATTACGGTAATAGAGGTCACAGAATAGGACATGATGGAGCCATCTTCCACAGTTCTTTTTGCCATTTTCTTACCCTGCACCTACCTTGCCTCTGCAGGCGCTGGAAGCTTCACACTGAGATCAGGTTGTTTTGTTTATGTTGTTGTTTGTTTCTTTCTTTCTTTACAGATGCATTCATTTGGTTCTGAAAAACTGGATTAGCAGTTTTATTTTGAGTAGAGTACATTTCTTACTTAACTCAAAACACATGGTCTGTACTGCTTAAAGCAGACCAGCTTAGCAGGAAATAGATGTCTCATATACCCAGATTTGTGTTTTTTTTCCATTGAGGAAGTAGAATTTTAGAAGTGAGACTTCTTAGGGCTTATCCTTGAAAGGTGAACAGTCAGAATTTAAAACCATTCACGTGTTGTGAAAGGCATGTAAAAATGCCTTTGGGCATCGTTATGCCTCGTTGCTGAGCAAGCTTGGTTAGTAAAGCAGTTGGTATAAATAGATAGGCTTGTTTCTTTACTGTAAGGTGCCTGTTAACTGAATTTAGTCTGCAGCCATGAGAGGTTATTTTCCTGGGATAGGAAATAGCTACAGGTCAGCCGCCTTTGCACATCCAGAGTTGTCTTCCTCTGCATGTGTCATTAGATGGAAAGAAAGAAAACGTGCAAGAAAGAAAACGTGTCTCGGCAGTTAATTTCTGTAGTCTTCAGGGAGGAAGATATAACCAGGAAAGACTAAAATGTGAAGTGAGCAGCATGGCAAAACATGCTCTGCTAGCACTGTAGCATGTGACTTGTTGAACAAGCAGGAAAGTGAGGAAGCCTAATCTGTGAGTACTTTCTGGAAAAAAAAGAAGAAGAAACTTGTGGTTTTTTGATATGTACCCATAAGATACCCTCTTATTTTGTGACTGAGGAGGAGGGAGATTCCTACTCTAAATGGTTCCTGGTCCTTTGACATTTTATGTCGCTAGAAAATTCTTAATTTCGTTTTTCTCTGTAACTTGAATTGGCTTGCAGGAAGTATGTTGCATCTACTTATTTTATGTTGAAGTTGTATTTTTGTTCTTCATAGTGTATGTTTTGTGAAAATGTAAATAGGCAGTTCAGTTTACTATTTGTCTGTTGCCCATAGTTTAGTGGATTTGGTTTGATCTAAACATAAATCTGAGGGCAGAGAGTAATAAACCTGTAAACCATGGTCTGCCATGTAATGTGTTCTAATGTATCTCTGTACCCAGCATATTTTTCTCAACAGAAAAAAAGATTCCCCCCCAATTTTCTTAGGAGATTTTAATCATCTTTGCTCCCCTTGTTGCAAGGACATACTCAGTATTATGTAAGTGCATAGAGAGTACATAAACAGGTACATAAACAGACAGGAGGTCTTCACTGTAGTGATGATATGCTTGTGTACTGTCACAGGCAACTGTAGCAGTGGAAGATGTGCCCGTCAGTGGCATATGTAAGCTTTTGTGGATTAAAAACAGTAATTTCAGCAAGCCTTTAAGCGTTTCAAGAGTCTCTACCTGTAGCCCTGCTATCTGGAGATACCCTGCCGTCAAATAAGCAAACAAATACGTGCCCAGTGATGAGCCTTACATAAGGAAGCAGACAGCTGTTTGAAATGTTGCTAACGTTAACAAGTTGCTACTTCTTTCAAACTCAGGACATGAACAAGATGGTCTTTCTAATGTATGGGTTTTATTTTTGACTGTACTAGTTGTGAAAATTTGGAGAGGGTAAAGAGTACATCCACTGATCTTGTGAGTTTTTCTATATGCCTAGAACCGGGGGGGGGGGGGGGGGGGGGGGGGGGTGAGAAAAAAAACTGCAAGATAGAAAATGATCTCGTAATTCATTTTTTCTTTATTGTTTTGTTTCACAGGAGTGCATTATGTATTTGACACCACTATAGCTGCTGATTTCAGTATCTTGGAGAGCCAGAGGGAATTTGTGCAGCGGTATCGGCAGAGGAACCAGGAGGAGCATGCCTTACCAATGTTTGCCTCCGCTTGCCCTGGTGAGAATTGACTTGTGAAACCTCTCTGCACTTTATTCTAGTCTCACTGGAACCACTAGGGAACTAAGAGCAAAGAGGTTTTGTTCAGGAGCCTTACAGAACTTGCAGCTTTTGGACTTTGCTTTTGAGAAACACCGAACCTTGTAGTACATGTTATCTGTTATGCTTGGTGTGTTTCAGTGCTGTATTAGTTTGTCCTGTTTTCTTGGAGCTCTTAGGAGGGCAGAGTTTGTTACCATGCATCAGCAGATTCCCCGCGTGCAAGGAGGCTGGTAGAGCCATAAATGAGAGCCCTGCAGACCAGAATGGGTGTGAGCAAGTTGGATAAGGTGTATACTGATACAGAGCAGCTCCTGGGCAGGCAGATAAAAAGGCTCCCATAAGTGTCCTGTCTTCTCACACTTGTCCCTCTGGACTTTACAGTGTGCAAAGCCTCTTGTTGCTGTTTCTGAAAATGAGCCTTACTGATCGTCCACAGCTTCTACTAGTAGAAGGATCCCGAGTGAGCAGTTTTCTGTGCCGGTACTTACACCTGGAATCTAGTAGCCACTTGCATTTCACGTCATTTCTGCAAAAGAAGCATTTGAAATGGGAATCTATACGAGTGTCCTAATAAAAGTGAGATACAGGAGACTGAAGTTTTCTGTGTTTCTTCTAAGGGCCTAGGAGGAATTTGGCAAAGCTGGAATTAAGATTGAGGAATCAATAGCTGCTACTTGTATGCTCAGGCCACAGAGCTCAGTAATGTACCATTCCCTTATTGAAAAGAATGCCATTGTGAATGGATATAACTCTGTGTTTACCTTATGCAGAGCTTGTACTTGTCACTTTGACACTTGCATGCAGGAGAAAGTACAGGAGTGACATTCTCATTGACTGTGAGAGGTGATGTTTAAAACTTGCAAAATAATCCCAGCTTGAAATGTCACAGTGTTTGCGCCTGAGAGGTGTTCTGTTACGAGCAGAATCTGCATTTATTGTAACTGAAAAGATTTAGTACATCCTGGTGTCTCTGTCCTACTGGTTTACTTTTTGCATGTATTAGCACACTAGCATTTGAATTTCTTAATCACTGTTCTAAGAACAGAAATACAAGAAAAGGGGCAAAAGTCATTCCTTTGTTCCTTTCTCCCCAGCCCTGCCTTAAGTTTGCTGTGATGTTTTTCAAATTATTTTCTATGAAAAATATCTCTAACTTCGGAATATGTGTCAAGAGGGAAATGTCTCTAGACTTTTCTGTTAGTGAGTATTATCTCCTAACTTCAGAAGGAAACATGTTGTATGCTTTTTTTTTTTTTTAATGCAACCCATGAATTCGGAACAAGTTCCTGTTAGTGAGCTTTGTCTTCTTGTACATAGTTTATTTAAAATTAGGAACCTGAGGAATTCTTTCAAATAATTCTTTCTGTTTGGAATAATATTAATATTCTGCATGCAGCAACAGAACTGAGATCACCTGCCCCTTTTACTGGAGTTATTTCAGAACTGGTAATGGAGAGCTTTTGGGCCATGTCTCTTCCCATTTCAGTGCTAGTGGTGGTGCCAGTGTGCTGTGGTGTGAGGAGAGGCTTGGGTGTTCTCCATTGCTGGACAGCTGAACTGAAATAAAACAAAATCATCCATCACAAAAGTGTGTGATGCTTCATTCCTGTTGATAACAACTGTAGAAAAATTTCATGATTGTTCATCTCTAAAGTAGGGGATTTTTTTTGCTCCTGACTTCAGTTGCCAGGGTCCATTTTTTAATCCTTGTTCTTCCCCCTCTTTGTTCCTCTTTGTTTCTAGATTCCCAAGAAGTGGAAATGTGTGGGGCTTTTTTTCTTTTGTTTATGAGTTGTGTTTCTCTCTCTCTTTTTTTTTTTTTTTTTGAGCATTGTAGATACAAGGTCAATGTGTACTGAGATGTAACTGGTGTACTCTTAATTTAGCTTTTGGGTGCAGCTATCCACACACTGAATCATTGACCTCTGTGATAGTGGTCTGTCTGCAGTACAAAATCTACACTGAATGAAAGAGCATAGAAGGCATGGCTCCACCACCATTTTATTGTTTGTCTAGATTATTTTTACATTTTCTGCTTTTCAAATTAAAAAAAGTGGAAAACTTTTTTTATTGTCTGCTCAAAATACAACATGACCACTGTTGATTTTATAGAAATAACTTATTTTTCCTTAATTTACCAGACTAGTTACTGACATTGAGCACTTGTTGTAGGAACCAGTCAATGTTTTTAAAGCAGTATCAATTTCTGGTCATTTCTAAAAGATAAATGGAATAGCGTTCTAGAACTGGGAAGAGCATAACTCTTGGATTCCTGTGCTGATGTCCCAGTAAATCAGACTCATTTCCTTTTACAGGAGTATAGCTTGAGTAGGGAATGCTTATCTGCTTATTTTTTTTCTGCACTGTATAATAATGCGTAATTATTTGTAGCATAGGTCTGTATGTGACCTGTTTATAATAAACCACAAAAATAATGTGGAATTCTGAAGTTTGTCTGCAAGGTCTTCCACAGTTGCTTGTGGGGTTTCTTTTTTGTTCTTTGACCCTAAAGCAAAGCAGGAAGGGGCTGATAATTGGAATGATCTTGGGAAGGGCGCGAGTCTCCATGGGTGCAGACATATGTTGATGCAAGAACTTGGTATCTTGGGCTTCCCGCGAGGGTGGCTGTGGAATTCAGCGCTGTGTGGAGCGAGCAGAAACAGCCGTGCGAGTGGGAAGCGCCAATAAAAGCCCTGACTTGCTCCTTTGCCAGGGCAGCTCCTGTGGCTTAACAGGGACCAGTGGTCACTGTGGAGCTGGAGCTACAGGGTGTTTATTCTGTGTACTGCAAAGGAAAGAAATAATTTAAGAAGTTACTTTAGGCAAAAGGTGGCAGCAGTTTGGGGTGATTTAGTGAAGTTTTCTTGTAGCGTATGACTATTGATAATCAAAGCATTGAGCATTTGAAAATGAGCCACTTGGCCCGAGTCCTGTGGTAATTAATGGTAAAAACATTGCTGCAGTTTCAAGGAAGAATTCTGAGGTTCAGAGAGACTGCCAAAGTGACCAGAGACAGAATGTCTTTTAATTAAGAAAAACTGTCCCCATTTTGTTTGCAGCAGCGTTTATTTTATTTTAATGTATACATCATGCAGAATATGCTAAGCTAGCCTTTACCCCAAGCACCGGGAAACTAAATCTTTTGTTATATGCTGTACATTAGATTTATACTGCTGCTTTATGCTGAGCACTACACAAACTTCTATTTAAAGATCAGCAATTCAGCGGGGCCCTGACATATAAATCCAGTCTTGTAGCATTTTCTAGTTTATAAATGAATGATTGTGCAAGATTGTGTACATCTTGGATGAACTTCTTCCTGCATCGCTTAAAGTATATGCTTGAATTGCAAGTACTAAACGGGTGGATGATCCTCATGTTTCCCTAACATTTATACCCTCCTCATCAGTAAACATTATTATGCTAAACTCCAGGGAAAAAAATCCTTTTCCGTATGGACAAACCACCTGAATGCAATTTGGATTCCAGTTTTATGCTGTTATTGGCCTTCATCCTGTATTTTGAGTTGAACATATAAACTGATAATCTTTAAAATTCACCTTTAGCTGTTACAGGTGTTACATTTCTTGGGTAGCATGTACCTTGCAGAAGTTCTTTTGATCTTATCTAAACGCTGGTCTAATTAAAAAGATGAAATGAGACTTTGTTGACTCCTTAGCAATAGAGTTTCCCAAAGTTGGGCCTGGCCCAACTGCACCATTTAGCTACCTGGTTCAGAGTCGATGTAGATGAAACAGAAAGTCTAAACTTGAGTCTTTGCAGGGAAAGATCCTGGACACTTCAGTAAGAGCTACAGTGCCTAAATAAGGGCTACCCACCCCAAATACCTTAATCTGCTCATTGATTCCTGTTCTACAAAATGGGGAACAAAAGAGCTGCCTTAGATATTGGTAGTGATGTGAGGATAAAATAATAGCTAGAATGCCAAAGGAGTTTGGTAAAGGGAGAGGGAGTCTTTAATATCTCAGTTGCTAACTCTGTGTTTGTGACGTAGGAGTGTTTCTAATGGGATTTAGCTACCCTGCCAATGGTTTAAAAACAACAACAAAAAAAAGCCTTTCATTGGCACATAATGCATGTCCATTTTAGGTAGTACTTCATTGCATCCTTTTTCTAAAAAGCAAGCTTGTTATATGGGTGTTAAATCTCAGGAAGCAAAAGGTTACAAGCTGAAGAGAGCATGTAGTACTAGCTGATGCAAGTGGTGAGGTCTGGAGTGCTGGCAGCTTGGTTGGCTGGGGTCCTGTTCATTAAATCTGTGTGTTAGGGTGTAAACGATTTTCCTTCGATGTTCTCTAGGTCTAGAACTAGAGACACGCTGGATTATCCATAACCTGTCGTAAACTGTGGTTAATAGTGTCTCGAGGTTTCTTACAGCCCTTTGTGTGGGGCTTACAGTTTACATGGGCTGAGTTTTCAAAGCAGAAACACTGCTTCTACTTGCGTAAATAACTGTTTGCAGAAGCATCTCATGTACTGTGAAGTTCTCTTCATTTTTAAGAGCTTTTCAGCTTGCCATATGTTTATTCCTTTCACTGATGTTGATTTGCTTTCGTTGCAGGTTGGATCCGGTATGCTGAAAGGGTACTCACCAATCTCGTGACCTCTCACATCTGCACTGCAAAGTCTCCACAGCAGATCATGGGCTCCCTGGTGAAAGGTTACTTTGCCAGGCAGAAGGTAAGTCATTTTGTTTTATCTTTCTTTATATTTTGCTAAAAAGAATGATAAATAGGTTTTTAAAATGGAAAAATCCATCTTACTGCACTGTAAAAAGATAAAACATCTGTCTGAACTGTTTGTCCTTTGCTTAAAATGAATTGTGTTCTGTTCCTATGCAAGTAGTTATCATATGGAAAAAATAAAAAGAACTTCATTTTGTGCAGTATGTTTAAACTGATGCAAATCCTTGTGTTACTAGTGAAATATGGATGTAACTATGTATAATATTAAATCCAGGATGGCTAATATGTTTTATTTTCAAACGTTACATGTGGCGTTCTATACCATAGCCAAAGCAGGGAGCAGAGGAAAATATAGAAATTATCCTGTTTTTGAGGAAGAACATTGCATCCGAGATACTGAACTTTCTCTCTTCACTTGTGCATTATGAAAAAGTTGCCCTTTTCATACATTTTATGTTAATCTTACTGCATCCAGATTACATAGAAAAGTAACGTTTTTTTACACACGGATACAGAAATACTGATGAACTTGGGGTGAATGAAAGTGGAGTGGATGGAAGTGGAGTAACAGAGCTGGAAAAGAGAGTTCTGAAGTCTTGACTTCCCTCTGCCCTGAGAAATGGATGATACAAAAGTTGTGCAAATTGTGCTCTGAGGGAATAAGCACAAGTTTCAGTCAAAAGACTCTTTGCTTTGGATGATTGTTGCTGATGCTTGATGACTATTGGCAAATGACTTCATCAGACATGTGCCTAGTCTTCAGTTTATCACCAGGATTGATTATGATTGTTACATATATAATGCTTTTGGTTGCATTTTTCATCCTTGAAGTTCTCTTTGCTCTTCATGGAGTTCATGTGTTTTGTCTTTTGTCCCACAGAATTTGTCTCCTGATAAGATTTTCCATGTAGTTGTGGCACCTTGTTACGACAAAAAATTGGAAGCCTTGCGGGAAGACTTCTACACTGCCTTGTGGAATTCTCCAGAAGTCGATTGTGTTCTAACATCAGGTTAAAATTTCTTTAATAAGCCATACATGAATCTGCATTGAAATAATCCGAAAGGCCCATACTGACTTTTAGCCTGGACCCTGTATTTTCAAACCTGTCTTAGTGGAAGGATAAGGCTTTTTTTTTTTTCCCACCCACTTTAAAAATAAATGTCCTTTGTTTTGCTTTTGGTAGTAGAGGTGTTGTGTAGGGTAAGTGCAAATGTAATGCAAATGTATTGATACTCATCCAAAAACAAGATTCAGCTATTTGTTCTTGTCAAACCCTTGGGAAAGCCAAGAGCCTTATTGTAGTTATGCCATATTATAATCTCTGTCTTGTGCTTGCCAGTTAGTCAAAAAAAGGATTTTTTTCTTTCACAAAAACTGGAATTAACTTCCCAAATGCACAGTAGCAGTGGCTTTTTGGTGTGACTCTTGTTTCTAGGTCTAATGTCCAAACAGTGTATCCTCCTTTTTTACCTTGAGATCTAGAAACTTCCCTATTTTATTTCACCAAAATGCTGAGCTGTTGCTTAAAGTTTGGAGGAATTGCGTGAGCCTTTTGTTTAGGGCTGCAAGTGCCAGGTATCTGGATTCCTCAAGGGAATCATTCTCCCTTGGGTTCCTCAATGGGAATCATTCTCCCATTAATACTAGCGTTGATTCCCATGAGGAACCAATGCTAGTATTAATGGGAGAATGTGGCTTTAAGCCCATGTTAGTGCTGGGATATGGATCTCTTAAGATCCATATCTTAAGATTCATTCAGCTGTGTGCTGAATGTAAAATGTTGTGCATTTTTCTACAGGTGAAATTGTCCAAATAATGGAACAGAAAAATGTGTCTGCGAAAGATGTGGCTGAGGTAGCTGTGGATAGTTTGTAAGTAGTTTTACTGCCGATTGCTTTGTTATATGGATGACAAACACTTGAGCGAGTTCAATGTGAATGTAAAATTTCTCAACGGGATGTTTTTCCTTTCGAAGGAAAGAAAAAGCCTACATCAAAGCCTGAGTGTCTTAGTCTTACCCTTTAAATCTTTTATTTATATATATATATATGCATATTTAGATACATATTGCTAAAAATAAAGACATTGTATGAAACGATTAATGCTGTTACTATATCACTCTAAAACAGCTCATTTGAAATAACAATCCTTTTCAAAAATTTGTAAGCTTCATGATTTCTGAAGATACATAGCTCTTATTTTTATTGCAGAAATGCAAATACTAGATTTGAAGTTCATGACTTGCTAGCAAGTGTGCCTAAGGGTGTTTGACCTTATTGTTCTAAAGCTTCCCTGTGTCTGAGCATTTATAAATTTGAACAGTCTGATTTGCGCCCTCCTGCTGCCTGACCTTACGTGAGGATGTGCCGGGATGTCATCGTGGGCTTGACCATCTGTTCTGTGCTTCCCTCTCACTCAGGCCAGCATCTTCAAAGTCAATTTCTACTTTTCTGTGATTCAGCCGTGTAGAATTAACAGAAATAGTGCCCTCTTACAACATGCCAAGTCGGTTCTGCCTTAGAGCAGCTCAGTTTTTTAAAACCGGTAAAATGGTGGGGGCTTGTAGACGAAAATCCAACAAAGCCTTAATGAGATGTTGTTTACTCGCTGCAGGACTGCCTCAAAGCAGTGTTATTGTGATTGCAAAGGCAGGTCTTCCACTTTACTAATCCTGCTTCAAGCGTGGCAGATGTTACTTGGTCTCTTTATAGAGTGATAATTGAGCAGTAAAACGCTTTCTTGCCCAAAGGGAAGAAAATGCTTAAAAATCCTTTTAACTTTTAGTGAATATCCTAGAGACCTTGTCTAGACTGGGAGATGCGATAGAGTGGTAATGATTTCAGTGCTGTGTGTGTAGTACAGCTGCTGCAACTACTTCTACCGGAAACTGCTACAGTGATTGAAAATTACATATATTTTAAATATGTAAACACACACATGGATATAATGTATATATGCTTTTGCATACACAGCCATGCAGAGGTAATAAGTCTTAAACAGACTGCCCCATTGAAGAGAAATGTACATGTTCCATTGGATCAGATTATACTGGAGAATAAGGCTTTTTTTTTTTTTTTTTTTTTTTTTACTTAAATAATGGTTTGGCACAAGATGTGAACCTGAAGACATTAGATTTTGTTATTCTTGAATCCTCAAAGTAGGTTTTCAGAGGAATGAATATAGATTAAACTCCTCCTGTTTAAATAATACAATGGCAGCAATTCGTGGTGAAGTACTTGTGATTCTTAGTATTAGAAAAGTAGTGTGAACAAAGAAACTCGCATTCAAGTTCTCATTTTTTTTTACATCTAGATAATGTTAACAAATAGCAGTTGACTAAAATTAGGAGGCAGCATCAGGTTAAAATTAGGAGGCAATCTCATGAAGTTGAATTGTCTGTTTTATTAAAAAGCTCTGCAACTTCTTAAATAAATGGAATGTATTGGTGGCATTTAGAGGGGGTGTATGTAGCAGATTTGAGCTTCAGTTCTTCAGTGGTTGCACTTTGTGCTTATTACAACCTCACATTTTTTGTAAGGCGTTTCCAGCTGTAGTTCTTGCTTTGGTTACCTGATAGAACATCATGCTCAGGCAAGAATGAGTGGTAAAGAGCAGGTGAGGTCATGGTTGGGTATTCCAGTAGGAAGGTAAATTAGACTGTAACTAAAGACACTTTTATGTGTCAGAGCAAAACATCTGTCTCTTCACTAATCTGAAGAAAAATTCCCTGTGAAAGGAGCCCTACCAGCCACCCCTGGCAGTTTCCCTCCCGCTCAAAGGAACGCAAGCCTGTAGATTTGTGGTCTTTGGCTTTGACCAGCACGTGATGTGGTACAGCGTGTGCTGCAGCCACCTGTGCCTGCCAGTGCTCCGTTTGAGTGGGGAAGGCACAATACAGCCCTCTGCTGAGTTACAAATTCCCACTTGACTGCTTGTCTCCTACCTGTGGCATTCCCAACAGGAGAATTGCTTGTCACAAGAGCGAGGGATTGTAACTTCTGAAATGCTTGTTCCCTGCTTAAAAATGTTACTGCATTAATACACTCACTGCTATAAAATGCTTCCTTTGTGAGAGAGAGGAGAAGAATAGATTCTACATACTTGAAGGAACTGATTTTTTTGAGTTTATCTTATTTTCTTCTGCTCTTTTCTTAAGGTTTGGTGAAATAAAGGAGGGGGATGTAGTGAGACATGATGGGAAGACATCTGATGGTTACCTGGAGCACATTTTTAAACATGCAGCAAAAGAACTTTTTGGCATAGATGTTAAAGAAATCACCTACAAAGCGTTAAAGTAAGTTGGTGTTCTGCACTCTCTTGTCAGATGGATTAATTGGAGCTACCGTGAACTTGAATGTGGCCGTTACTAACCTGATACAGCCCTAAGAGGCTTTTAAATATTATAAACCTGTAAATTCATGGCTATGAAGTAGATGGTTTGACTTTTTTTAAATAATGTTTCTACCCTGCAAATGAGGTATGTTTTTTTCCTGGAAATTGCACCTAGCTTCTATTTTACTTAGAATTTAGAACTTAATCCCACTGTTATCCTCCTTTTCTGTTCTTATAAGGATCTGAATACAAACTTCTTTGGATAATACAAGAGCTTAAAATCTGCTCCATGTATCTTTGCAGGAACAAAGACTTCCAAGAAGTTACCCTTGAAAAGGATGGTGAAACACTGCTGCGTTTTGCAGCAGCTTATGGCTTCAGAAATATCCAGAACATGGTTCTGAAAATGAAAAAGGGAAAGTTTTCATACCATTTTGTGGAAGTCCTTGCCTGCCCAGGAGGTAAGAAGGACAGTGGGTCCCCAGCCCTTTTGCACTCACCTAGATTCTAAAGGAAGGTTGTCTTGCAGGCAGGCACTTCACTTGCTCTCTGCAGACCTACAAATAAGTTCTAGTTTGGTCTTTCGGGTTATTGCAAACTTCAGAGGAAAGACTATGAAATGGTAGTTTTCCAGGACAAGAAAAGACAGGAGATGTAGTTGAGATCACAAAACCAAGAAAAGCAAAAGATTGTGGAAAACTCGTTTCCACAGAACAGCACATCAGCTGTGGATGCTGAAGTTGGTCTAAGTAAATAAAAATCCTGATGGGGAGAGGGTGCTAGTTCTTGCAAAAATCAGAGGGTAATTTCTCTCCCCCCCCCCCCCCCTTTTTTCCCTTATTCTTCTCTCTAAGTCCCTATGAAGACATTTTTCAGGTTGGTATAGTCTTTATGTTCATAGCAAATCCCTATCCATGTTTTGGGCTTTCTTCCCCTCCAGGGTGCTTAAATGGGAAAGGGCAGGCGCCGGCGGAGGAGGCCGGGAAGCCGGACAAGGCGCTGCTTAACCGCATGGCAGAGGTGTACGCTGCCATTCCCGTCAGGCTGCCCGAAGCCAACGTGCACGTGCAGAAGATGTACCAGGACTGGTTGGAAGGCATGGACTCCACAAAGGCCCAGCAGACTTTGCACACCACATACGGTGCCGTAAATCAAACGGCAAATAACCTGGATATCAAGTGGTGACGGCTCCAACTTGCAGGAGACTTGCTTAGGTTAGTTGCAGATTGAGCACCTGAAACATTCTATGCAATTGCAGATGCTATGCACTAGCTGCGTGAAGAATGAGATGCTTTCCAGAGTTATTACTTGTGAAGAACCATTGCTTTTTTAAAAAAAAAAAAGGAAAGAAAAATCTCCGAAAGCCCTGATTTGTGCCCTTGTCTGTTAACTCCTGCTGTATGTAATCTCTTGTGTACAGTGGATTTCTGTTCAAGATGACCATCTTGCAAGGTACCTGAGCACTTTCTGCCAGGTGCAGGGAATGGAATCCTTGGTGAAGCTGCCCCAGGATGAGGATGCCTTTCAAGCTGAAGCAGGCTGCCCCAAGAAGACAAGATCCTCTTATTTCTAGGTATGCTCTCTGTTCTCCCTTTGTTATGGGAAACAGTCGTCATGAATTCTGATGGTGGTGTTGCAGTTGTTGCATAGTAACTTGGGATTTACTTGCCTTTTTAACCAATAAAAAACCTTTAGAGTGACAAGTGTATGTATATTGGGATATGCAATGAATTACATTTATGCTTTCTGTATCCTTATTTTAGTAAAAAATGCTCAATTTCTAACTAGTAGCACCATTCCCTACTGATGAAATATTTTGTAAGGAACAGGATGCTTCAGAAACAGAACTTTGGAAAACAATGCTAAGTGGTTATAACACGATTCTTTGTTCAAGCTACTCACAAATAGGTTAGTACAAAAGGAGGGGGTGTCTGTTGCCCTCCTTTTCCCCTTCAGTTTTCACTTTCAGGTTACAAACCTGCAAAGGAGGAGGCTGGCTGCTTTGCCTGGCTCCTGTGTGATGGGGAGCCATGCGCTGTTAGGTGAACCTGGATGTGTTCACAGCCTTGCGGGGTTGAATCTTGCCCAGAATGACAGCACTTCCCTTCTCCCATGCTTTGGGTTCACAGAGTAACATTGTATTGAGAACTAAAAGCAATCTCCATGTTAAGAGACTTACAGTGAGATAATGCAGCTGGCTAAAAATACTTCAAAAAGTATTGGGCAGTGCTTGTGAGCTCGTCAGAGTTGCTGCATGTGGGCATTGTGTGTTTTGGATGCACTTATTCTGAGGTTTGTCAGAGGGTTTATCAAGAATGGACAAAAAAAGTCACTGCTAACTTTGTTTTCCTGATACTATCAGTTTTGTTTCTGATTAATTGCTGTTTTGAAGCAAGGAACATTTCAGCTTTCCTTTTACAGTCTGAAAGCGCAGATGGGCATTTCTTAATCACCTCAAGAAGTGTTTCAATGCATCTTTGCTTAAACTTATTAACGTTATAAATCTTTGCATGTGCAAGAACTAGTCCTACAAGGACCTCTGTGTCTTTGAAATCAGCGTCTGACTTGCACACGGATGGGATTAAAGCGTCAGTAAAAGCAGGGCCAGTTCTGACAATGGCTTAAACAGCAGCCTCAAGAAGAGAGGGAGAGGTTTAAGTTCATTTCCCTGATGCTAAGAAATAGTTTAATGTGAAGCTCTGGAGAGCTGCAGCTCTCAAGTAAACCTCCTTCAGCTGAATAGTGAAGTACTTTGAGGGTTGTTCTTTAAAGTGTGTGAATTTGGCCACTCTGACTGCAGGAAGGCAGCCAGCGAGACTATACTCATAACTTAGCCTTTGTAAGTTGTGTTTCTTCTTTTAATAAACATAACATGCTGAAATGGTGCAATATCAGAAAATCTACAGAAATCTACCTCTGTACAGGGAGTCCAGAAATCCTGGGAAGACCTTAATAGATGAAACCATAGTAAATATCTGCTAAGGAAGGACAGTGGTGTTGAATAAATTTCTGTTAGTTTTAGAAGCAACGTAAAAACTTCTTTGATCTCATTCGATTTATGCATTCCCCCCTCCCTTCCCCTTCAAAATTTCAGTAGAATTACCTTGTAATCAAGTCTTGTTCGATCCTTGTATAGGCATATGTTTCTCTGTGTGTGTATATATGGTTATTGCTTGAGAGCATGTTTAAATTATTGCTTCAGTTCTTTGTAAAATACGCTTTTTTAATGTGCATATACTGGATAAAATGGTACAAAAAATTGTTTGCTTTTCTGGTAAGATGTTATTTTATTAAGCTCCCCCTGAGCTCCATGGTGCCTGTATGACTTCCCATGGAGAGCCTCCCTTCCCATAGTGCTGGAACAGCCAAGGAATGGGACAAGATGAAAACCATCTGCCTACAACAAGGGACTGTTGGTGTCTCGATGTATAAAAGCAATTTCCTTTTTTCCAATTGAATCCACTGATACATCATCGACTGAATGTTTTAATCTGCGGAGGAAGTAGCAGTGCACAAACTGGTGGGATATTTGCCCTGTAGCTTCCAGGGCCCAGGCGGGCGCTGCGCCCACCCGCGCGCCGCAGCGGCCCCGGGGAGCCTGCGGTGCCTGGTGCCCTGCAGCCGCGGGGGCTCTAAGACTCGCCGGAGTAAAACTGATCTTACGTTGGAAAACCTGGTTTTCCCTAGCTACAAGGTTTGCCTCTCTGCCTTCCTTCACTGATTTATTCTTAAGTTTAAAATCGGAAAACCTTGTTGCAGCTTCACATTTACTGAAGGACTTGCCTGAGTCTTGATTGTGGCTTTTATAGCTCCGTGTGGGAAGCTTGGTGGTGGTGATAACACGTGGCTGCAGGGGCCTTGGCTGAAGCTAGAGCAGCGTTCAGTTTTGTGGGACGATTTTCAGCAATTTCCCCGTGAAGGTGAAGCTCCTGTGCAACCCCAGCCCTAGTGCTTTGCTCCTTGTTGAATGTTGTGCTGGCTCTGGATTTATTCTTAGAAAAGGCCGCATCAAAGCGAGGGAAGGGGCGGATGATGTGAGGTGCTAAACCGCAGCTCGGAAGCTGTCCTGGGGCAATCCTGCCTGCAGCAGATCCCTTGGGCTGCAGGACTTTATCCCGAGACGGCCGCCGTGAGGGGGGTTCGTGGTTCTTGCCGCAGCCTGCCCCAGAGTCTGGCTGCAGCCCATGCAGCTCGTGGTTGTTTATCCGCTGGAGTTTGAGGGGGACATGAGTGTGGTACCACCTAAAACGACAGCTGTAGCTGTGTGCAGCTGTCTTAAATGGGTTACGTGTGGATAATGTACATTTATCTAGATTTTGGTGCTTTGTAATCAAATGGAGCATGACCATGACCTGTCCTAATAAATCTTGATCCTGAATTGGGTGGTGGTTCTGTCTCCTAAAGCTCGCCTCAGTTCTTGGTGTCGGTTACTGTCACCTGCCTGCCTCTTCCACAGGTTTAGCAGGGATGTTCCTCGAGCGCTGGAGGAGTTTGGGAGCGGAGCTCGGCCCGGCCGGCGCTGGCTCGGAGCACGAGCGCGCGGGGAGCCGTGGAGCTGCTCCGCACCGGGCAGCACCGGTGCCTGAGGAGCAGGATCTGCTCTGGACCGTCACCCTGGGCTTCTCCAGCGCTCAAACACGGGAAGGACCCTCCCAAGCCATAGCCAAATGTCAAACAGGGCTTTGGTTGTGCATATCCTGACGCTTAAGCAGTTGAAGGAAAGGGTGAAAATACCCTAAAATGCAAGATGAGGGTTGTGTGGGGTTTTTTTCAGTGAAGAAGGAATCAAGCATTTTCTCTGCTGCTCTTTGACTAGATGGATCCCTCTATTCCCTAAAGCAATAACTGGTCTCCAAGGTTGTCTAAGGAGCGCAGGGGTGTTCCTGGCCCAGGCAGAGGAGCGAACACGGGGCTTCTTCCCTGTGCAAACAGGGACGGCGCCCCGGCTCCCCTCGCCCTTGGCTGCCCTTAAACTGAGAAGCACAGAGAGGACTTGGCGCAGTTTTGCACCAGCAACGCAGTGGGATTATCTGCTGAAACAGGGCAAGCGAGGAGGTTGTGCCCGCTCTGACGTTGTTGCGTTGCTGGCCTTGCTGTCTGGATAACTGCATGTCCAAATCCCGCAGATTTATCTGTTGAAGATCAGAGCGGTCGCAGGGTCAATAACTTAATGTTTCTCCAAAACAAACAAACCTCCTCAAGCTACATTTAAACCTTAGGTGCGGAATGTAATTAAATGGCAGACCTGGGTAAGAACCGTTGGTGAAGAGTTCGTTCAATATTTCCCTAGCTCAGGCCCAGCAGAGGCCACGGGGGTCTCTCCCTGCGTGTTTGCCTCGCGGCAAAAGGTGCGTGGGCCTCGCAGGTTCTACCGAGATTTGAACTCGGATCGCTGGATTCAAAGTCCAGAGTGCTAACCATTACACCATAGAACCGCGCGGTGGCAGCGGGCCGCGCGCCGCGGCGCCACGAGCCCGCCCGGGGCCCGCGACCCGGCCGCGCTCCAGCCCGAACCCCCCGCGGGGACCCGCGCGACCGTCTGCGCCCTCTGTTCGGTGGAATGGTGGCTGAAACAGTGATTTGTCGGGAAAAACATAAGGTCAGGCAGGAAAACAAAACGGAGAGGGAGAGGAGAGGGAGAGGGGAGGGAGAGGAGAGATCCTTCCTCCCTACACATGGACCTAATCCTCACATAAACACGAGCCTGAACTGTGCAGATTCCTTTGCGCTTTGCTGGTGCTTAACTAGCGGTGTTTTTGCACAGCTTACTCACAGCGTGGATATAAGAATAAGCACTTCAATTTCCATATACTACAGTCTGATTTTATTTTTCGGGTAACACACATAAGGACTTTCTAACATTGTTACAATAAAATAAATGCAAAAACATAGAAAAGAAAAATCAGAAAAAAAAGAATCCTTTTAATTCTCCTTTAAATGTGGTTTTCAGGTAGTCTCGCATTTCTGTAAATCGTGGCATTCGATAGGCCGATGAAATACGCAGAGCTTCTCTTAAGCTCATTCTCAACTTCAACAGCCATAAAGAGGAAAAAATAAAAACAAGAAGCCAAAAGTTGTAGGTTCCACCGAGATTTGAACTCGGATCGCTGGATTCAGAGTCCAGAGTGCTAACCATTACACCATGGAACCGCTTACAGACCCAATGGTGATGGCTCCTATCCACCAAATCCTTAAAGGAAAACCCGGGAATTCTCTGCTCCTCCGGGCTCGCTGCCGCCTCCTGCCTGCTCCGTGTCCGGACTCTGGGCGGGCCCCTCCCAGGAGGCCCAACGAGCCAGGCCTGCCCCGAGATGATGCTGCCAGCGCTTCTCACTACAATTAAATTAAATTAAATTAAATTAAAGCTCGGAAATGGCGATTTTCATACCCCATGCAGCCACTTCCCTCTTATTTATACGCTTTCTGCTTTCACACCCTGCAGCCTGAGCATTCACTATACTTTGAGAAGACAAAGTTAACACTGTCACGGCTATTGTTTTATTTTCCTATTTTTTGGCCCCTTGCTATGAACTGTCCTGTGGAGAGGTCAAAACTTTTCACTTAAACGGGGAGATGGAAGAGATAAATATAAAATGAAACAGAAAGACCATACAGGAAGCATTTCCCCTGACGTGCACAGCATTGGGAGTTTCACTTGGACTGTCCCGCTTTGTCGCGGCCGGACAGGCTGATTAGGCCCGTCAGGGCCAGAAGGCGAACCCCGCGGCACGAAAAGAGGCGCCGCTAGCAGAGGATGGTTTCGATCCATCGACCTCTGGGTTATGGGCCCAGCACGCTCCCGCTGCGCCACTCTGCTGCTCGCGCCTGCCCCGCCGCGCCGCTCTCCTGCGCGGCCCGCCCTCCCCGCGGCAGCCCCGCCCGCTCGGCAGGGGGCGCGCGCGGCCGCCCCAGGATGCTTTGCGGACATTTGCATAGCGCGGGAGCCCCCCGCGCGCCCCGCTCCGCGCCCCCCGCGCGGCCCCGGCGGCGCCGCCGCCCCGGGGGTTTCGCGGCCGCTGCGGGCGCCGCGCGCTCCCGCGGCTGCGCTCGGCACCCAGAGCTGCGCTCGCCCTGTCCTCAAAGTCTCGGCGCCGCGGGGCTAGAAAAGGCTGCTGGGCGGCGGCGGGACTCGTGCTCGCTTCGGCAGCACATATACTAAAATTGGAACGATACAGAGAAGATTAGCATGGCCCCTGCGCAAGGATGACACGCAAATTCGTGAAGCGTTCCATATTTTTTTCTTTCTTTTGTGCCCCCCTTCCCACGGAGAAGCAGGGAGCCCTTGCGGAACCGCCCAGCGCCAGCTCCCCGGAGCCGCGAGGACGCGGCCGCCACAACGGGCGGCCCCGGAGCGCCCGGCTGGGCCCAGCTGCAGGCAGCCCCGTCCTGCAGCCGCCTGGCAAAGCCCCCGCTGCCCCTTGCCGCGCAGGCCCAAGGCTGCCCCTCCCGGGCAGGCCTAAGGCTGCAGCTCACGGCGCAGGCCCAAGGCTGGCGCGGCCTCGGCCCAGCATCGCCTCCGCTCAGCCCACCTGAGCGCTGCTCTCCTCGCCCCTGGAGCTCCCCTGGACACATCCACAGACCGGGCCGACATCGTGGGTCTGGTCATGCCTCATGCTGAGGAATTGTTCCCCAAACGAGAAGCCTCCTGGGCCCTCCTGGGCCTGCCCGGTGCTGCAGCGTTGCCACCCAGGGGTACCCTCTACATCTAAAAGATTCTTGTTATCATTTCATTCCCCCCACCCGCGCTCCTCAGTGCCCTGTCTCCTGCGGACACGACGGGGCGGCCGGGAGCCCCGTTCCTGGCAGGGCCTGCGCTGAGCGCGGCGGCTCCCTGCTCCTCTCCCCTCGCCCCGGCCCCTCTCACCGGCCTCAGGAAGCTGCTCTGCCCAGCGGGCACTGCTCATCGTACCAGTCGTTTCAACCAAATTCAGACGTTTCTGCTGTGTTGAAGAGAGTTTCTGGCTGATGATATTTTGGGGTGGTTATCCAGCAAAGCACTATCAAAAAAGAAAAAAAAAAAAAAAGAAAAAAACCCACAAGTAATTACTGCTCACAGTTTGACAGCATTGGTAGACTTCAACTAAGCAGGATTCTACCCCATCCCTGAACTAGCATTATGTTGCCTTTAAAAACGCGATAGTATTATTGTATTGTGTTGTGTTCAGGCAGTAAGTAGTAGTTTTTATCCTAATTAAGACTGATACAGATATATATGTGTGTATATATAGTATATGTGTGTGTATACGTATGTACGGTGTACTGGTACTTTCTGTCTGTCTGTAGATGAGATCCCTAGTGCCATTTCTTGGGGTGAAGGAGAAGGTTGACTGGGCACTCGTGAGCCCCCCACCAGGTTTCCCTAATTAGCGGCTGCTCTCATTAGCTAAATTACCTCATGGCTCCTTCCCCTGTTTGTGTGGATCCCTCAGCAGGGCAACCCCGGCACCCGGGAGCCCGCGAGGAGCCGGTTGCTGCTGAGCTCCTGGGAGTGTAGCCGCTAACTCCACGGTATGGCGGCAAAATGAACAAAAACAACAAGAAAAGAGCTTCCCTGTAAAGAAAATGTAGCGTCTCCATGGGCTGTTTGTGTTCAAGGTGTGAAGCGACTGCGAGAAGCCTGGGCTCCCTTTGAGGAGGCCTCGTGCAGGCAGCGCGGCTTCAGCCCTGGCTCCGGCGCTTTCCTTCTGCTCCCTCTGGACCCTGCGAGGTGAAAGGAAGGGGATGCTCTTTTAGAAGGAGAAGCAGGACAGAAGCAGGGGAGGAGAGGGAGTAAGTAAAAATGGGAGACATTATTGAGCACAGGTACAGTTGGGAATGCTGCCTTCCTCCAGCAGAGGAAGAAATGGGCTGTGTTGGTGCTTTGATTGCTGTGCAGGTTTCACTGTTCCTTATAACATGTGAAGGGAAAAAGAAAAAAAAAAGTGGGAATGTCATATTTTCATGTATACGTTTCATCTATAACTCATAGAAGGGTGAGGATGAGAGCAGATAGTTGCTGCTTCCCAGATGTTTGGCTGTCCTGTTTTGGGTTGAGGGGTTGTTTTTCAGATTGTGCAGAGCTGTATCAGGAAATGAGCCTTCTGGGTCTTGCTAACGCAGGAAGGGCTTGGTGTGAATGCTCGATTTCAATTCTGGAGCCCTGTTCTGTACAGGGACACTGTCAGTTGTGCGGGTAGAAGGTCGTGGTCACACGCGGCTCGTCCTGCTCTGCTCGCCCCGGCGGCGCAGAAGGTGAACGCCGCAGCACGAAAAGAGGCGCCGCTAGCAGAGGATGGTTTCGATCCATCGACCTCTGGGTTATGGGCCCAGCACGCTCCCGCTGCGCCACTCTGCTGCTCGCGCCTGCCCCGCCGCGCCGCTCTCCTGCGCGGCCCGCCCTCCCCGCGGCAGCCCCGCCCGCTCGGCAGGGGGCGCGCGCGGCCGCCCCAGGATGCTTTGCGGACATTTGCATAGCGCGGGAGCCCCCCGCGCGCCCCGCTCCGCGCCCCCCGCGCGGCCCCGGCGGCGCCGCCGCCCCGGGGGTTTCGCGGCCGCTGCGGGCGCCGCGCGCTCCCGCGGCTGCGCTCGGCACCCAGAGCTGCGCTCGCCCTGTCCTCAAAGTCTCGGCGCCGCGGGGCTAGAAAAGGCTGCTGGGCGGCGGCGGGACTCGTGCTCGCTTCGGCAGCACATATACTAAAATTGGAACGATACAGAGAAGATTAGCATGGCCCCTGCGCAAGGATGACACGCAAATTCGTGAAGCGTTCCATATTTTTTTCTTTCTTTTGTGCCCCCCTTCCCACGGAGAAGCAGGGAGCCCTTGCGGAACCGCCCAGCGCCAGCTCCCCGGAGCCGCGAGGACGCGGCCGCCACAACGGGCGGCCCCGGAGCGCCCGGCTGGGCCCAGCTGCAGGCAGCCCCGTCCTGCAGCCGCCTGGCAAAGCCCCCGCTGCCCCTTGCCGCGCAGGCCCAAGGCTGCCGCGCAGGTCCGCACGAATGCTCGGAGTCCCTGGGGGGCAGCGCACGGAGGCCCAGGGAGGCCGCACGAAAGCCTGGAGGGCCTGGGAGGCCACCTGCGAATGGAGGCCCGGGGAGGGCGCGTGTAAGTGCGGAGAGCACAGCGGCCAATGCGCACGGAGCCCCGGGGAGGACGCACGGAAGCCCGGCAGGCGCGGGTGGGCAGCTGCACACGGAATCTCGGGGAAGGCACATGAAAGCGCGGAGGACGCAGGGGGCCAGCTGCGCACAGAGTCCTGGCAAGGACGCACGAAATCCTGGAGGGCTCAGGGGGCCAGCTGAACACGGAGGTTTGGGGAGGGTGCACCAGAGCCCGGAGGGCGTGGGGGCCAGTTGAGCACGGAGTTCTAGGGAGGGCGCTCGTAAGCCTGGAGGGCACGGGTGGCCAACTGCACGTGGAGGCCCAGGAAGTGCGCACATAAACTCAGAGGGCCCAGGGGGCCAGCTGCACACGGAGGCCAAGGGAGGGCGGAGGAAAGACCGAAGGGCGTGGGGGGCCAGCTGAGCATGGAGGCCAGGGGAGGTCACACGTAAGTTCGGAGGGCGCGACGTGCCATTTGCGCACAGAGGCCCACGAAGGGCGAATGTAAGCCTCGAGGGCACAGCGGCTCAACTGTGCAGAGAGGACCGGGGCGGGCGCATCAAAGTGCTGGGGGGCGCAGGGGGCCAGCTGCGCACGGAGGCCTGGGGAGGGGACACATAAGCGGGGAGGGCGCGAGAGTCCAGGTGCGCACAGAGGTTCGGGGAGTGCAAACGTAAGCCTGGAGGGTGCAGGGGACGAGCTGCACATGGAGGCCCGGGGAGGGCGCATCAAAGCGGGGAGGGCACAGGGGGCCAGCTGCGCAGGGAGGCCCGGTGAGGGCGCACGTAAGGCTGGAGGGCGCGGATGGGCTAGCTGTGCACGGAGGGCAAGGGAGGGTGCATATAGGCCCAGAGTGTGCGGGGGGGCCAGCTGAGCAAAGAGGCCCGGGAAGGGCACACTTAAGGGCAGAGGGCACGAAGGGGCAGCTGCTCACGGAGACCCGGGGAGGTCCCAATAATGTCCGGAGGGCGCGGGAGGGCAGCTGCGCACGGAGGCAGGTGGAGGACGCACGTAAACCCAGAGGGCCTGTGGTGCCAGCTGCGCATGGAGTCCCAGGGAGGGCGCATGTATGCCCGGAGGGCTTGGGTGGCCAGCTGAGCATGGAGACGCGAGCAGGGCGCACTTAAGCCCGGGGTACGCGGGGGTCCGGCTATGCACGGAGGCACGGGGAGGGCGCATGTAAGGCCGGAGGGCCCGGGGGGCCAGCTGTGACCGGAGGCCCGGGGAGGGTGCACGTAAACTCGGAGGCCCCTGGGGGCCAGCTGCGCATTGAGGCCCGGGGAGGCCCCAAGAAAGCGCACGGAGGCCTGGGGAGGTCACACAAAAGCTCAGAAGGTCCGGAGGGTCAGCCGCGCACGTAGGCCTGGGGAGGCCACATGAAAGCCCGCAGGACCCAAGGGGCCAGCTGCACATGGAGGCCCAGGGAGGCCACACAAAAGCCCGCAGGGCCCTGAGGGAAAGCTGTGCACGGAGGCCCAGGGAGGCTGCACGATAGCCCAGATAGCCCGGGGTGCAGCTGCGCACAAAGACCCGAGGAGGCCGCAGGAAAGCCCGCAGGGCCCGGGGGGCCACCTGCGCCATGAGGCCCAGGGAGGCTGCACAAATGCCTGCAAGGCCCGGGGATCCAGCTGCACGTGGAGGTCTCGGGAGGCCACACAAATGCCCACAGGGCCATTTTTTCCAGCTGCGCACTAATGCACAGAGAGGAAGAACGAAAGCCTGCAAGGCCCCGGGGCCAGCTGCCCTCAGAGGCCCGGGGAGGTCACACCAAAGCCTGCAGGGGCACAGGGCTACGTGTGCACAGAGGCCCAGGGAGGCCACACGAATCCCCCCAGGGCCCCCGTGGCCACATATGCTCGGAGGCCCAGGGAGCCCTCAATAACGCCCACAGTGCCCTCTGGGCTACCACAGGCCCTGCAGGGGTTGGCAGGTCCCTGCGTCCTCCTGCTGCCCACAGGCAGTACTGCCAGCAGGAATAAGCTAATGGCTGTTCCTCTGCTCAGGGAATCCATGGTGACACACGTAAACCAGTGGGATTTAAGAGGCTCAGCCACCTCCCCTGTCTGGGTATGGACTCAGCTGGTTATATGCCACTTCTCATGAGATTCCCTCTGTGGACATAAAAGGAGTCCGTATAGGGACACAGATAAAGTTGTGGGTTTCCACCCACTACAACATCATCCACTGATT
Organism: Nothoprocta perdicaria; assembly: GCF_003342845.1. NCBI lineage: Eukaryota > Metazoa > Chordata > Aves > Tinamiformes > Tinamidae > Nothoprocta > Nothoprocta perdicaria. The sequence continues at coordinate 1,046,359 of NW_020456032.1, read as the reverse complement.
TCTGGTGTTTATCCATTTAAAGAAAGCCAGGACAAAGCTGAATGGAGGGACCATTTTGGGGAGGCAGAAAGCCCCGGGGAGCTTGAAGGGCTGGAGCTTGAAGGGCTTGCCTGCCTCTGCCCTGACGTGGCATTGCACCGTGGCACCAGCATCCCCCCTGCTCACCAAGTCTGTTCACCATCCCTACGATCACGCAGTTAGGTGCTAACGCCTGCTCACCATTTGTCACTTGACAAAGACAAGAAACAACTCTGTGAGCCCTGAAAGCATCCTGTGACCACAAACACGTTCCCACTCTATGTCAAGGTGAGACCTGACATTTTTCCACCAAAAGATTAAAAAAAAGAAGTTAGCCTGCAGTCTGGACACAGTCTCAAAGGACTCACTGGGATGCAAGGTCCCTGCTCCTTGCCTTGAGTCTTAAGTGAGAAGAGCAGAGTGTTTGGTCTGTACTGCTCATACTGGGAGTCTATAGCCATGCCCTGGCTATTTCTCATCATCTCTATTTCTGATGACAAAAAAATATCTTCTTGGAATTGAAAAGTGACAGTTTTATCAGCTGAAAAAAAAATCAGAAACTTTCTGGCCCACAGTGCTTGCTGTCACAGCACCAGGTGACACTGCAAGTGCAACACGATGATCTAACCACAGAGAAAGGACACTGTGGTGTGTTCTAGCCTAGTCAGCTTGCAATTTCTTGTGCCCTTGCTTCTTCCATTTGGTGACAGCACTATATATATATATATATAGTTTATAAGCATACACTTATAAGCATACACATGCCTATAGATGCAGCTTTCCAAAATACGTGCAAGCAGGTAGAAAGCAATCTCACCTTTTATGAAATCCCGTAGTTTTATACAATGTTTGCAGAAGCTACATGACCTGCTGACTCCTAGACAAGCCTTCTGATTCCAGGCTGTTTGTCCTTCAGTCCAATACAAACACTGGGGAGTGCATCTAAACTGGAGTTCTGAAATTCAGGACAAGGAGTAATGGGTGCAAACTGCAACACAGGCAGTTCCATCTCCATGTGAGGAGGAATTTCTTTACTGTGAGGGTGACAGAGCCCTGGCACAGGCTGTCCAGGGAGGTTGTGGAGTCTCCTTCTCCGGAGGCCTTCAAAACCCGCCTGGATGCTGCCCTGTGCCACATGCTGTGGGTGACCCTGCTGGAGCAGGAAGGTTGGACTAGATGATCTCTAGAGGTTCCTTCCAACCTCAGCCATTCTGTGATTCTTCCTGCATTCACAGTATTCCTGTCCATAAATGAAATGAGTCCATGTGCATCTGTTTAGCAACTTCCCAAAGGAACTAGGTGCAAAATCCCAAATGACTTCAAAGGTACCTGGGGAAAAAGAAGGAAAGAAGGAAGACCTCTCTCTTGTCGCTCTGTGACTCTCTGGAGCTTTCACCTGAAACAAGGGAATGAAACCGACTTTCCAGAGGAGAGCCTTGGGACTGTCATCCCTTCCTGGGCAGAATTAAGAATTAGTTTCTTCCTGTCCTCCCAAGTCTGTTAAACCTGGAAACAGTGGGCAGCAGAATGGTGGTGGTGGTGCTGTGTGGTGGCCTGGCCCAGCTCGAGGACCAGACACCCAACTTGCAACTTGCATGTCTGGAGCCAAAACGAGTGGGATGAACCTTCTTACCCATCTGGGTAAAGACTTTGGAGTCTATTAAAATGTAGTCACAATCTCAGGCCTTTTGATGCTTATGTGTCAAGATGGGCTTCCCAGGTGGCCCACAAGCAGGTCCCCTCTAGGCACCAATGACAACCCCCTGACACATGCATGGTACTAAAAATTGTAATAAAACTTTCCTTATGCTCACTGCTAACCTCTTGCCTCAGAGAAAGCAAGTCCCCGCAAAGGCCAGGCATTCTCATTACCCAAAATCATCATCCCTCACACTTTGTCTACCAACCCTCCTCCTAGGATTAAACCTCAGAACACTTCCTCCTTCTGTACCAGGGGCAAGAGGTTGGTTGTTCACAAACAGGTTTCCAGCTACAGCAGTCACAAATGCTAATTGATCTAATAAAAAAATCTGTTCTACACAAAAAATAATGCTTAAATCAGCACAAGCCATTCCTTCCCTTCACCTGGCTCCGCAGGAGCTGATGCATGGACCAGCACCAGCCCTGCTGGCTCAGGGGTGCTGGGGCTGGTGCTGTGCACTGCAGGCAGGACACCACAGCAGATGCGTTCCGGGACTGGCAGGATATTCAGCAATATTTGGGGTAGAAGATCTCCCATCAGCAGGCCTTTACTGAAGCAGATGGCCCCGGTGACCCAGGAACGGAACAAAGCCATGGTTTTTATACTTCAGTCTGGAATAACCTGCTGCAGAGGTTAAACCAAATCAACTAAGACTGAACTGGTATAAAGCAGGGTGCTGCACCTGCCTCATCACCCATCGCTCAGCAGCACCAGAACCGGCTGGCACCTCTTTCTCCTTCTTGTTGCATCATCAGACCTCTGCAGCAGCCGAAGCAGACACTGCCTGCGTGTTCCAAGCCCTTGTGTGCCCAGGAACCAAGACAAGAGCCACACCGGCCCTGGGGCACTTCACCCTTTCTGCCGAGGCCACATGGCACAGCCAGATAGGGAGCAGCCACGCTCCCCTCTGCCACTTCACTCTGGGCACTTTCTGCATAGTGTCCAGAGCTGCTGGGGCATTTTCCCCCTCTTTTAATCTCACCAAATAAATAAACACACACATAAAAAGCAAAAAACCTGCATAAATGTCAGCTGAAAAGCATTTGAGTGAGGAAAGAAACAGCTCATTTTCTTTTTTTTTCCACCCCCAAAAAAGAGTGTTTTCTTGAAAACATAACGTTCTGCCAAAGTATACTTTGTCAAAGACTCTCCTGGCAAAGGCAAGCAGTGTTTAGGCAAGGTGAGCTCCATCTCTGCAAAAAGCAGCCCAACAGGTCCTTGCAGAGCTGACACACTCCTTCACGGAGGAACAGGCTGTGTTTGAGCACACTGATGCGGTCTTTATTTGGGCATCCTCATGCCCAGCAAAAAAAAAACCACAGAAAAGGCAAGGTTTGCCCTTACATATAACACTTTTTTTACTATTTTGCAAACCTAGGCAGGTTTTAGCTGAAAGCACGAGGCTGGTTATTCAACCCACACTCAGCACAGAAAGGTATTTTCTGCATAAATAGAAAAAGGGAAAAAAAAACAGCCTTTAAAGGGCTGGGTCTGCCCATTGCCCAAGGCACCAGAAAATGACCCCACACGTTGACGGGTTTTAGTTTTCTATCACATGCCCAACACATCCACCTGCCCCAAGTGAGGACTTGCTGCTCCGCTGAGTTTCTCCAGTCTTCGTTTCTTTCTTCAGAAAGGCAGGGCCAAGTCAAACCAGTTCTTCTACAAGCTCATGCAGCTGCGGAAGAAAGAAAAACACAGAGATAAACATCTCTGAGGGCTTCAGGATAATTTCGATCTGATCTTTTTCCTGAGACAAAATAGTTAGGTTATTTTCTCTCCTCAGCAATTGTAGGCTGCAATCAAAGTTAATGAGACCAGGATTAGATGCCTTTGGGAAGGGGAAATAAGCCCTGACTTCTGGCAAGATTCAAGAGGTTTTTGCAAAATAAAGTCATGTGAACAGAGGTGTAAACAGTTCAGCATGAAACTTCCCACGGCGCCCTTTTTCTCGGAGCAGGTTGCACGTGGAAGAAGAGAGGCGCGTGTCTGCCCGACTGGGACACGCCGCCGTCACCGGTGCCACTGCCGGAGGCAGGGCTGGCATCACAACGCAGCAGAAATGCAAAGAAAACTCAACCTGCTAGAAAGCAAAAGACACGGGGCCAATGCTAAACCCGCTGCCAGGCAGTGTGTGACACCTGCCACCTCCAGAGACTGACCCCGCATCTGCCCCAAGGCGTCTCAGCACAGCAAGGGGAGACCGGGTCTCGGGCGCTCACCAAGGCATTGCAAGGGCCCCAGGCACCACAGCAGAGCTCAGAGACACCCGGGCTGACACAGTGCTCAGCAGGAGGTTCAGGCATCGGCAGTGCTAAAAATAAGTAATTTGAAAAGAAGTCTCTACCTGCAGTCACGTTCTGGCCAGAAGCTCTGCCAGAAGCAGAATGAGGGGAACTGTGACATGTCTCCAGACCATTCTTTCTCTTTTTTGTCCACTGACAAATGAACAAAGGAGCTTGAAGCTCCTTCAAATTCGTTATCTTAGTCTGGATTTGATTTGATATTGTCTAATGACATACGTTAGAGGCAAGGGCCACCTGCAAGGTCCTCCTTTGCTAGTAGTCCCTTCCACAGAGCTTCAAGGCTCTTCTGTCTACAGCTGACGATGCTGGGACCGCTCACGTATCTTTCTGTATTTGTTGTATCATGGCTGGTGTTTCTCCACACCCAACCTCTGCTGCTGGAGATGCAAATCTCCCAAAACTGCCAGCTGTCCACTGCAATCTGTGTGTCAGGGCCTAGCAAACCAACTGCCCCAAGATCATCCCAGTGATGAGGAAGGAGGGGAGAAGGAAGTGAGACCAAACAGCACCATCAGTTCTTCTGTTGGTAATGGAAAGGTCACTGATACTGCCCCACGTTTGCCAGAACACCCCTTGATCTGGTGTTGTTTTCCTCTGTTTATAAACCTGAAGGATTTCCAAAAAAAAATTCCAAACTCACTTTCTGCTATCACCATGAAAACCCAAATACCCCCCAAATGCTGGGACCAAAGAAGAGATGCTCAGAGGAGAAAGAAACACTTAGAAAAACTTCCGCAAAGCATCCCAAAGCGTCTCGCTCGGCGCACTGTGTTGCAGGCTCTCGCACGGTAGGTGTCAGCAGAAGAATAGAAAACAGGACAAACACCCACGCAGCCTTGAGGGTAGTTTCTGCTGAGCCAGGAAAGCTCGCGCTTGCGCAGCCTGATGCCAATAAACCCGCTTGGAGCAGCAGTAACCGCACTGGACGGAGGGCGGCAGGATAAGCTGCCTCTGCAGCGCTCCAGGTCCAACGCGCCCGCGTTGGTCCCGCAGCTGCAAGGTGCAAGCCCAGCCCAAGCTGAGTCAGCAAAACCCCAGGAGAGCCCCAGATTAGCAAAACAGCACTTATTTCTGCACTTTTTTTTTCTTTTTTTTTTCTTTTTTTTGTGGCGGTTTATGCTACTGGCCTTGCACCCCCAATGCAGCTGCTACAACCTGTTGGCTTTGCTACCCCCTGCTTCTGCAAAAAGCAGAGCTTGCGCAAGGAGAACCAGCCCCATGGGCACGGTGCACCCCTTGCTCCACCATTAAAAGAACAAGCTGCACCAGGCTAGAGCACCTTTATGCCCACAGAAACGACCCCTCATTATCAGCCCTTGGATCTTTATAGTCAAGGCAATAAAATCAAGGCAGGTGATACAGCAATACGGGGACCAAACCTGGGCAAGGGCCAGCCCTGGGACTTCATGGAAGGATCCCCTTCCTGAGCTGCAGTGTCACCTCCTCCCAGCAGCTGTTGACCCCTTTTGGGGCAGGAGAGCTGGGAGGTTTGGGATCTCCACTGAGAGTGGAATCACCTACTGGCCCCTGGAAAACCTCCTGCCCCTAAAATGTGCTCTGCCATCCTGTCGATTCAGCCATGTCCCCTGCTCCCCACACTCAGGGCCACCTCCCCGTGCAGGGAGCCGGCTGGGCTCCGAGCGGGAGGCTGGTGATATCTCCCCCAGACCTTCTCTTTCCCAGGGTCTAGGGTTTCAGCCCCTTCCCGTGGCAGCCCACGGTGTCTCCTCAGCGCTGACCCATCAGGACACAGTTCAAAGCCTCGAGCAGGAAAAACAGGAAAAGCCGCCCCAGCCTGCTCTCGGTTGACATAGTTTCGGTCTGCTTCTTGGCGTCAAAGACGGCATTCACCTCGGAGCGGCCGGCCGGCCCCGCGCGCCGCCTGCTCCCACTCCGCAGATGCCGAGAGGCCCGGGGGGGACGAGAGGAAGGGAAGCTCCCACCACGGCCTGCAGCCGCCCCCGCGTCCAGCCACAGCGGCCTCCAGAGCCGCACGGTGTCGATATTAGGGCAGCAGGGCGTCAATCTGGGCACGGAGGGAGGCCTCTGATGGCCTCTAGCCCTGCTCTTTGGAGCAGACCATGCGCGGTGTGATCGTGAGCGTGCCACCAGGAGCTCCTGCCCTGGTAGGAGGTAGAAGGAGGCTCCACATTCAGGAGCCCCCCAGCATCGTTCACCCAAGAGGACCAGGTCCCCATCCCCACCCCACAAGAAAGGAGACTCGTGACAAGATCCAGACCAAGGCAGGTCTGGGCAACAAGGTGGGGGGCCAACAACTCCTTCTTGCCCCCTGTTCAGACTCTCATCAGCATCATTAATTGCTAATCAACCTCCCAACCAAGCCACTGCATTTCCCCCAGCTCCGGCACCGCGGCGGGGGCTCTCCGAGGAGCAGCAGATGAATCATCAGACACTTCTGGGCTGTTCAGCCGCCCCGGCCCCAGGCCAAGCAGCGGGAGCAGATCCCCACAGAGCTGCCCTGCCCGGGCAGCAGGTTACGGTGCCGCGCGCGGCCACGAGGTCTGGGCGGCCTTGCTGGAGCCGGCAGGGCCGTGCGGGCAGCTGGGCCAGGAACCTGGCTCCTGTAGGGCTCCCAGTTTCAAATGGGGAGCCATGCACTGGTCAAACTGGAGCGGGGATCTGGGCACCTCTGGATGCACACAGGTGGTCTGGCGGCCACCAGGCCTCCAGCACGCGTTAACCCCACCAAAGGTGTCTTGACAATGAAGCGCTTCTCCCCTGGAGACCGGAGGGACCAGGAGTTGTGCCACGTCCCAGCAGCAAAGCATGGGGAAGGAGCGAGCGGCACTGCCGGCCTGGCACAACCCCGGCACAACCCCGTGCCCTGCCGCGAACGGCAGCTCTCGGCGTCCGCAGCGCGCGGCTTCGTCACGCTCCCGCCATCACAGCCCAAAGCCATTCCTAATCCCACACCTTCTGATTTCTGTGCTGCACGTGGTTTGCACTGAGCATTTCAGCTTGTAGCAGCACCCTGGGTTTGCTGAATGAAAGGGAGAAGCAGGAGTGGGCATGCGACACGGCCCATCTGCGAAGCAGGGCCTTCAGGAGTGCCTTTGAAGAGCCTCATTCTGATTTTTGGCTTCTCAAAAATGAAACCACAGGAAAGAATGTCTCTCCAGGCTTCATCTGGCAGGATCCTCGCTCTGAGGTCTCAGCTTCCAGCATAAAAGCAAAAAAGTCTTCCAGATCTGACACTGTAGCTCCCAAGGGCAGATACAGCACTAAGTGGGCATATGCAAAGGTCCCTTCTGGCTCTGCCTGCCACCACCTCCCTCTCCCAGTGGTAGGAATTCCACCTCCCGAGTGCTACAGATGTTTTCCTGACCGCAGTTGCCAAAGATGATCCAGATCTCCCATGCCTTTTTCATCAGTCAGCTCTTTCCCACATCTCCTTCCCATTCCTCACTACACTATTTGCTGGGCCTGTCACCAAATTCTTCACCACCACACATGGATGTAGATTCTCTGCATCTCAGGGACAGCAAATCGACTGCTTCATGCTTGACTTCACTGTCCAAGCACATGCTTTCCCAGCATTCAAAACCATCCGTGATTGAACCACCTCTTCAGCAGGGCATATCCACCTGGAGGCCTTGTGGCATTCACCATTCATTTACACAGAGCACTGCACCCACAGTAGTTGCAGGTCAGTTGATCCATCAGATTCAATACCTCCATGAGCACATTGTAGAGATCAGCAAGTCGCTTGTCCAAGGAAGATGAAGGCGAGACCACTCAGCTCATCCTCACATTACAGGTGGCCAGCTGCCGCTGAGCTCTTCCCAGAAAGACACTGGCTAGCCCAACACACAGGGGATATTCTCCAGGACCATGGCCCATCAGAGCAATGGCACATAACAGGACTGTTTCGGAAAAGCTCTAAAATACCCTTTCCTGATAAAAACAGTTGTGAACACACTGGGGACATGTTGCTCCTCTTTGTCCTGCTCTACCATGCAACAAGGAAGGTGCTGCAGGACCCTTCGTTCCTGCAGGAGGCCTTGCAAGGACCTCACTCCATGCGGCAACTCAGACCCTGCCCGCACCAGGGAGGTTCTGCCAGCAGATGAGGGACTCATTGCACCTCTGCTCCCACCCTGATGCTGCACAGGGGCAAGGAGCAGCATGCAATGCTGGGAACAAGGAGCTGTCCCTTTCCCCTGGCGCCTCCTGCTTTGGACAGTGCAACAGCTTTGGGCAATGCAGCTTTACACCTTCATGTAAACCAGCATTGGTAAATATAATGAAATCATAAAAAGAGGGAAAACCCTTAGCACTGCTGCACCAACAGCGTTCAAGGCTCCCACGTGACTGTACTTTCCCCTCAGCTAAACTGCCATCAGTGCTGGGTGGACTCTGATTCCCATGGGAACTCATCTGCTGTTTATCTTGAATGCAATAAAAATGTTATTTAAAATGGAGTACAAGAGGTAGGGGGGGGGGAAAAAAAAAAAGGAAAAAAACCCCAAACCTCAACACCTGATGCTGTTCCTCTCCGTTGTCTGAAATCTGATAGCTCAGTCCTGGGAACAGACATGTCCGTGCGACTACTGCTCAGACACTCCCAAACTGCAGCTCAAACAAGGGCTGAAACCAGACGATGCTTCTGAGGTGCTGAAACGTTTGGTTTCGTGACTGCAGCAGCAGGTCAGGCTGCTGCCCCATAATCCCAGGCTCCAAGCAGCGGCCAGGGACCAACGGGCATGACAGAAGTATTGCGAGAATAAAAATGCCCCTAACCAAGGCGTTTAAATTTCCCAGTAAATAGCAGCCTGATAAAAATCTAAATGCTCCAGGAAAGCCTAGTTTTGTAATATTCATATTGTAACTTTTTTTGGTAATATTTTGTAGTATCCAAATGACGTAAGAGAGGGGCAACTCTCATAAAATGCTGTTTGAACTCGCGTGCCAGGTGGATTTTTCAGCCCTGAGGCACTCGGGCCATACATCCCCATCCGAAATCCAGGCAGGCTCCGAAATCCCTGCAACATAAAGGCAGGGAGGGAACGAGGTGCAAGTTCAGCCTCCTGCTAAGCCTGCGGGTCCCGGCGTGCTGCCATCAGGCCGGGCAGCTCTGCTCCTGCCACAGGAGCAGGGAAGGTTTCTTTAGCCCTCATTGACTTTCACTCGTTTTTACACATTTTTGCAACGCTCCCATAAACAGGTTTTTAACGCAGTCCTTTGTCATGCTGCATGTTAAAGATTAGCAGAGCTGCTTTATTGCAGGTAGTAAAAAAAAAAAATAAAGTTAAATATTTTAACAAGCCAAGTGCTCCAAAGCCCAATAGGCATTTGCACTCTGCCACCTCTGAAGAAGAGGTCGGGAGATTTCTGGGAAAACATCATGGATTTTATGTACCTTTTGGAACAGATGAACAAAATCACAGAGACTTCTCTTCCCGTGAACACTCAGTGCTGCTGAACAGAGGGAGCCCAGTTACTTGCCAGGATCCCTGTCCAGGCCCTGCCCGAGTTTGATGCAGCACTAGCTGTTTTCCTCAGCACCTCTGTGACCACAAGGAAAAACTGGATTCGTACTTGGGATACAACTTCCCAAGTACATCCATCTTCCAAGGACAGAGAGAATTCAGATGTCAATCTTTAAGTCTCCTAGGAAAGTCTCCATGAGGCTGTTAACTACTCTGCTGATCTCATGCTTTCTGAAGGCACTAGTGTCCTCCTAACTGCAAGAAACTGGGAAGAGAATACACTGGAACCAAGCAACGTAACAGCACATCACGCCACGCTCATGAAACCCAGTGGAGAAAGTGCCACTAAGTGAGCAAGGGCACGGGGGGAGCGGCAGCCTAACGACAGCGGTGCAGCCCAGCCCCGCTACTGTGTGGTCAGAGCGCGACCAGCTCCTAACGAGGGGCAGCTGGAGGCAGGGGCTTGGCAGCCGCGCTCCGCTGCCTCCCGCCGCTCCCGGCCCTGCCCGCCGCTCTGCTCCTGTTCCCGCTTCGCCCCCGCGCTCGCTCGCCCACGGCCCCTAATAGGGACCATGTGCGGAGCGGCACCCGCGGCCCAGCGCAGGAAGGCGCTGCCGAGCGCGGCCAGCTCGCGGAGGAGAAAGCTGGTCCGCTGCCATGGGAATGGGAGCGTCGCCCCCGCCGCTTATTCCGCTTCCTACGCTTTGGCTCGCTGTCAGAGCGGGGCCGCAGCCTGAGAAAGTGCAGGAGGACACGCGCACACAGCAGCAGCCCGCTCCGTCAGCGGGCTCGACTGCTCCTGCCCACGGTGGAGGTGGAATGCCCTTGTGCAGTCCTCTTGCACAGAGCTCTGACCCCCCTCCCTGCTTCCTGCTCCCTTTCCTCTCCCTGCCCTGCAGGGACCCCATCCCAAGGGAGCTGTTGCACAAGGACTCACCCATCCTGACCCGTTTGCCACCCCGGGAAGGGCGATGGTTTTCTTGCACCTCTCTAATCTGTGCTATGTCAGCAGAGAGGGGAAAGAGTCCTGCAGACCCACACAGAGGTCTGAAAGAAGCTAACGCTCCTGCTAATGCTGCTTGCAAAACCAGCTGCTCCTGGAGCTGCAGGACTGGCTCACGGAGAAATAAAGCAGCATTTCAGATGGAGAATCCACCACAGAGCCACGAGTGCCCTCACTCCCCTTGCAAGCCCCAGCACAATAAGCAGAGCTATCTTTTCACTTTCCCATGACCACGTTCCCCAGAAAACGGCAGAAGACACATGTGCTAATGATAATTAATCTGACAAGAAGTCAGGAGACGGTGATTAAGTGCCTCGTATCACGAGGGATCACGGATAATTGGAGAGATAGCCCCCTTTACAAAATTGGCAGACAGTCTCAGTGTGAATTTAGAGATCAAGGGGAGAGATAACCATGTTTGTATCCTGAGATTCACCAAAGCCTCACAATGGAGTTGGCATCAGTGGTTCCCCACCACTGTTGATACATGCACACCGTGGTGTTGTTTGCAGTGCTCACCTTTTGTCATCTCACCCCTTGCAAGGACATCTGTTTGGCCAGATGTGACATTCCCTGTCCAGACAGCCACATGGAGCGTGGCACACTCCTGTGAAGGAAGGGGAAGGACAGGGAAAGCATGAGAAGGGATTTTCAAAAGCTCTTGGTACTGTCCGGTATCTGGTCCCAGCAAAATGAATGATGAGACTTGGACAGAGAAGTTGTTCTTCCACCGACCACCTGCAGAAATGACTCTGCAGCCCCAGCTCCCTCCAACCGTGGCTCCAGCCAAGAATTCCCCATGTACCATCCGCTCCAAGTTACCCTTTTCAGCAGGTGGGATCAGTCTCTTCCTGAAGCTGCTTCAGCCCTCCAAGACTAGAGACAGTCCTCTTGAAGGCCACCCCTTTCTCCAAAGACCAGTGCAAGCTCCTCAGCCTTTAGGACCTGGAGGAGTAAATCCAGGTGCCCGCAGAACAATCCAGGAGCAGCACTTCCATAGTGCTTTACAGGGACAACGCAGCCCAGCACCATTGATCTTCCACTCACAGCCACCTCTCACAAGCAGGATCTGCCCTGTCTGTGTCCTTTTAACAGAGGCATGCACAAGAGTGCCAGCTATACACACACATAAAAATATATACAAATATACATATATATATACATATATGCTTTGTTTAAATGCATCCACAGTCCAGCACTGCTGCAGCCAAATTCTCTTGGACCAAGCCAGTGACCACCACTTTCTCTCATAAGTAAGTCCTACCTCACTGATCTCTCCAGATGTCTCCAATTAAGTTGATTGCTCCTGGCACCTAAATAGTGGTGAATACTCTTCAAAGTCCTATGACATGACACCTTTTATTAAGCCCTCAGCACCTGCTTCACACCAATCTGAGGGAGCTCGTGAAAAAACCTCCTCACATTATGATACTGCGGTAATGTTTGCTGCTCTCGGAATTAGTGCTAGAGAGGAGGTGCTCTGAAGTCGAACATGGAAAAGCTGGACCTGCTCTGCCACCTGTCAAAAGCAACTCAATCTTGGAGCTGAAAGAAATTGCCTCCTTGAAGGAGAGCAGACTGAATTTGATGAAGCTTTTGCTTAATGAGGGTGTGCAGAGTACAACAAACAGCTTCCAAAGGAGCAGAAAATTGTGAAGATTTGTCAGGAAAAAGATTTATCAGCAACATAAGGCAGTTGCATCCTGGAAGGCCATTGAGAACCAGAAAGGGAAGGCAGAAATAGGAATGCAGGGTGCTGTCAGATAGTGTTTTAAAAAAGATGGAGCTTTAAGGAACCACAGACAGAGACCAGTGTGATCCAGACACTGCCAAGGTCTCCTCATTGCCAACTTGTGCTGCCTGAGAGGTACCTGCATTTGCAGCTCAGGACAGAGAAATGTTGGGTTGTTGGGCTCAACACACGCAGGAGAGAAATGATCTACTCAGGAAATAACTCCTACGGGTAGAATTTGCTAATGAAGAGGAGAAAGGCTGTAGGTAGCGCATTGCTGGCAAGGACACAGTTTGTACCATCCCCATCTGGAGCAGGATCATTCCGGGTGCTGTTGGACACAGGACCTGGGACTGGATAGAGCTGTCAGATGCAACCTGCCGGTCCCTCTCTTTCGAGACTGCCTGTAGACCATTGTGCCTGCAAAGCAAAAGGACAAGCCTGCTCTTTTCTCTCCCTGGACCCATCCCAGCCTGAGACACTTCGGTGACACCACGGCTCTTACCAAATAAGACACAAGACAAATAAATCCTGCAACTTCCTGCAGGGTCCCAGGACATGACCTGCATTTCAGACCAAGCGCCGTCGGCCTCCAGCCCTGCCTGGCTGCACTGCCACACATCATAGTGCGGAGGCCTTGCCTGCCACCAGACAACACGAGCAGTGCAGAAGAACCTGTCCGCTCAGTCCAGCAACGTATGGCCTCCCTTCAGTTCCCCCTTCTCTTCTTTTTGCTAATGCAAAGGTAGGATTTCCATGCTGAGTCCCAGCTTGCCGCAAGAGCCATCTTCCAGCTCCCAGCAACACTCAGTGCTGGCAACAGAGCGCGCTGGCCTTGGCTAAACTCTTCCTCAACTCATCAGGGGGAAAATGCCTTCCAGATGGTGTCTTGAAAGTGAGGACCTTCTGTTTTAGCGTGCAATTTGAGCACTTTCCACATACACATGAAATCCTACAGTAAATATAAATGCTGCCCTACTCCGCAGAGCTGTCCTCAGGCTCAACAGCCCACAGCTCTGTTACTCATGTATGGGTGCTTTTCATTAACCAAGGTGGTTTTTAGGATCCAGTATCATCCAGTCTCCCAGTGGTGCTACAAAGGGACATTTTTGCTTCCTTGGAATAAACTAGTGACCAGATTTTAATTGCAAGCAGACGGCAAGAGCACATGAGCTTCCCACACGTTATAACTTGTTGCACTAAAGTAACTGTAACCAAACGAGTTTGCATTGAGTGGTGGTCTCCTCCAGCACCTCCATTCTGCCACCACCTTTGCAACGCTTTGGGATCTCTCTGCACACATCAGCTACTCAAGAGTGTCCCCAGCTGCAGCCCTCTGGGTGACCCGGCATGTGCCAAGTCTTGCAGTCACAGCCAGGGCAGCAGCTCCCCCGTGACAGTCATGAACAGAGGTTCAAGGCTCGTGAGCTGACTGGGAAATGTAGATTTCTGCAGTCTAAAGCTTCCCCAGCATCACAAGGAGCCTGGTCCACTTTGGCATGAAAATTGGAGCACCTGCTTCTGTGGAGAGGTGAGTGGGTCATTGGAGAGGTGAGTGGGTCAACTTCACACAGGTCTGATGGGGGGTAATTATTCTCCCCATTTAAATTGCGGACTAATTTGTTTATGTTGCTGGATAATCAGACAATGTGACTCTAAAGCTGCCCAGAAGGCAGAGCAAACCCTCCTGCTGGGCAGAGCAAGCCTTCCTGCTGGGCTGGGCTTTCCGAGGCCTTACTGTCATTCCAATTCCTTTCTGTCCTGGTACACAGGCCTTTATGGCTTCGGGCACGGGCCAGGCCTCCTGGCTGCCTAGGGTTGCCACCTCTGGAAGTTTTTTCTCTGCAAGCATTGAGAAAAGAGGGATCACTCACACTGAAGGAGCAATTAAATGCAGAGGTCAGTGCTCCAGCCTCCGGCACCAAGAAGGGTGTTTTTCAGTTGCTGCAGTCAAGTGACAGCCAAGAACCTGCAAAACCTGATATCTGCCATTCCCAAAGGGATCTCCAGGCTGACTTCTTGGCATCCTTTGCACCAAGCACTGGTGCACTTTGCACCAGTGCTGGCACTGCCCTGCTTTACATGATCATGACTCAACCTGCTCGACCCGATTCAACATGTGCCACCCATCATGAAGAGACCATCCACCATCACATTTCCAGTCTGGTGCCAGGGCGCCCTGTTCTGTTCCTGGTTCTGGGAATGAGCTCCACCAGGAAGCCCCTTTGCAGGTGCTTTGCAATTGGCTTACATTGCTTTGATTACATCAGGGAGAAACCAGGAGACCAAAAGCAGCACAAAGACTGCACAGAGAAGCCCTCGGGACCTGCCTGCCCTTGTCCTGCTCCCCAGGTACCTTCCCAGCCTTTGCTCCTTTCACAGGAGCAAGAAAACCAGAGAACCAGCTTTAACGCAGAGCTCCACGCATGGCCAGCAGCCTTTTTGCGAGACACAAAGGCTTCACTGCGCCTGTTTTATGGGAAAAAAAATGCAGTGATAAAACAGAAGGCTAATACTTCACCCAAGGACACACAGAGAGCCAGCAGGGAAGCCGCCACAGGAGACCTGGTGTCCCACTCAAGATCTTCCAGCACTAGTCTCTGCCTTAAGGCTCAACACAGCAGGGAAGAAGACAGACTGACTCTAATGCATGACTAGGGACCGACCTGAGCTGACCATCAAGCCATTTCCCTCCCTGCACGCAGACCGCACGACGCGCAGCAGCAGGGCCCCTTCAGAGGAAATCAGTGAAGCTCCTTGATTTCATTCAGCAGGGACTACTTCCTCCCTGCTGCCAAGACTCGTTCCCACCTCCCCAGCCATGTCCCAGTGAGGATGGCACAGGGATAACAAGGACCCATCCCTCCCCAGTATGCGTGTTTACAAACTGTGCTGGGCAGCCTCACGAAAGGTCCTCAGAAAGTTCTTTTCCAGGCTGGCCAGTAGATGGGGGTGGAAGAGCAGCCAGAGTTTGATCCATGTGGGACTGTTTCCACCCAAGCTGGTCGCCTCGGGTGGGATCATTGTTAGTCCTCAGATAGGGGCAGCATGGCTTAGAAATAGGGAAAACACCCATAGGCTTAAGTGTCTGGCCATAGGGCAGTGTTTGCAGGAGAGAAACCCTGAGAAAACTACCAGATGTCCCTTTCTGTCCCCCAGTTTCTCTGAGGGTCTAGAGCAGGGAGACCCATTCTCAACCTGAGCAGGGGGATCCCAGGGAAGGGGGTCTATGGGAACCAGGAGAGCAGGTCTGGCGCTTTGCTGCTGGCTGCAGCACCACTAATAGATGAAAACGGACAGTCACGAGTTGCCTTTCCTTGGGAATAAGAATCCCCAAAGGCATCCCACAATCCCCAGCTTGCTCGTACCTCCTGGCTGTTACCGGGTGTTCAAGCACATGCTTTCCAAATGTGTTCTTGTTCAACAGAGATGCTACAGGAAAAGGAAGAAATTTGGCAATGTCAGAAACAACCTGAAGCCACTATGAAAATCCCCCAGTCTTCAACAGCGCTGCAAGGCTCAGGTCTTCACCCATATCTTCTGTGGTGCATTCCCATCAGAGCTCTTTTTTTGCTATTTGCTCAGAGGATGAAGGCGGGCAGCAACTGGGGAGAGCAAGAGGGAATGCCAGGAGACTTCCTAACAGAGCAAAGGCACGTTTTAATTTCTGCCGGGTGCGGGTGACTTGTGACCCCAGCACCAGCACACAAAGCTTTCCTCACTGGGAACCAGGGCTGCCAGTTCTGAGCAAACTCAGGAGCCAATTGCTTTTGCCCTACAAAGTAAAGAGACAGGAACGAACAATGGGTGACACTCAGCGCTCTGCCCCTGAGCTTTGCAGTGTCAGGAGCTGTCATTATGTCAATGTGTAATTATACCATTAATTACTGACCATAAAGCTCTAAAGAAAACAGCCTTGAAATGAGTATAGCGATGGTGCAAAGTCCTAAGAGATAGGTCTTTGGCTGCTAGGGTAATGTGGGCCAAGCTGCGTTTTCTGAACGAAGATTGAATTTGCAATTAGCTCTCCTTGTTGTCCAAGGCTGACAAAAGACCTTCCCGCTTTTAATACAGAGAAGGGATGTCTCTGAACAGCCATCAAATGACAGAGGCTTACCAAAAATACAACTCAAGTAGCGCGGAGGGACCAGAATCCCAAGCGCCACTCGGGGCTGAGCAGAGCTCTTGTTTGGTTTTGGATTTGATGCACACTCAAGGTACATCTCTGAGCAAGTCACTTAATCTGACCCTGGACCAAGGTTTAGCTGCCTGTCACGTGTAAGAATAGCGCTTTGTCTCCCTCGCAAGGACTTCGAGGTTTAATTACTGGCTGTGCCAAGATGCCCTGAGGTGGAAGCTGCAATGCAAATGCAAAGTATCATTATTAGAGCTTAGCAAATAACTCAAATGTTTTTATGCAGCAACTCCCTCCAAAAGAAATTAGATTCCTTTCTTGTGTGCTTGGGCATTTTTCCAAGGTCTCTTGTTGTGACACTAGCAAGTGATCAGAGAATTAAGAATAGGAAGGTAATTCACCAAAAGTCAGTGCCCAGCTCTTAAACGCGAGCGTTCGCGCCGCAGCCTGATGGCCTTGTCGGTAGGTGTGAAGCAAAGGGCCCTGGTGGAGCCACCTCTAGGGCTCCTGCCACAGGATGCCCTGGTCATCACAGCCTATGTGGCCACCTAAACAACTCCAGAGCCACATTCCAGCAACCTTCTCCCACCTCACCGGTTCCCAAGGGATTCAGGGTTGGGTTTTGTGCCAAAGCCACATCATTAAGGGGTGAAAAGAGAGCAGAGATCCAAGCAAACTTGGACATGAAGCGTCTCGAGGACTTCTCTGCTCTGGCTGAGTAGGTTTGGGTAGGACTTGCAAGACATTGCTTCTCAGACGTGTTATGGAATAAATAGTTTTTGGTATCCAATTGGGTCTGCTCTGAGGGAGAAACAAGTTCCTAAGGGCTGAAAAATTCCTGTCTGGTGCCTCTCCAAAGCAGAGGAAGGTGCCCTGGCAGCCACACGATGTCGAGGCAGCTTTGGCTGCCCCTTTGCAGCTGCAGGGGAAAGGCCCCCTTCCCAAATCCTGATTTTACCCTGTGCATCCTGCCAGCCCAGCACATTGCAAGGGCTGGACACACAGACCTCTAATATTAACAACAGAAACCCTCCTGGTTTCAGAGAAGCGCAGCCGCTCGCCTGCTGGGCGGGCACGGGAGGCCTGGTCAGCAGCAGCAGCATCTCTGCCACCAGTCTGAAGCCTCCAGGTGCCGACTTAGGAAGCTCTGCAGCCCACCCCGCTGCAGCCCTCATCCCTGGTGTCTCCTCCTGCAGAGAGCCCCACAGCCAGCAGCACCAGGCCTGGCTGCACAAGGGGTGGGAGGAACAGAAACCAGCACGAGGGAGAGGGGCTTTGCCAACAACATTTTCACAGGAAAAAGCACATCCCAATCAGTCCAAGCTGCCCAAATCCCAACAGTTTGAGTCACTGAGCACTAGCCTCCGATATGTCCAAAAGGAATATTTGCATCAGGAATTATTTGGGATGGATGTTCTCCAGGCTTAAGCACTCGGAGTAAAGCTTCAAGAGTTAATGAGGATGCAGCAGCAGCTCCCGGCTCCTGCTGCAGCCGCTCCACGTGCTGCACTGCCACGCGCCGGGGCTGCCACCGTCCTGCAAGGCGCGGGTGCTCCGCGGCGCGCCCGGCCTCTGCAGCAGCCTCCTGCCAGTGGAGACAGCGCCGGGAATACTTCCAAGCAGCTTTATGGAAAACATTTGCCTGAAACCGGATGGTGTGCAAAACTCCCGGACTCTCCTGTGGCTTTCAGAGCTGGGGGCAAAGGGGAAGGAGCTTTTTCGTGTGGGTGCATTTCCAAGCTTCAGAGCGCACATGGTTTGGCCGTCTGGAGCAGCGTGCGATGCAGAAGGCGGGATTTATTCCATCTCCCTATTCCATCTCCCAGCTTCTCCCTCCCTCCGTGGCTGGTTTCTGCCTCAAGTCACAAAAACGCAGAGGTGTCTCCAGCACTCTGGGCCGCCTGCACAGCCGCTCGCTGCAGCAGGTGCCTTTGCCACCTTGCAGCATCACGGCCCCTTCGCCCGGTCTGCTCCAGCCGGAGCCCTTTTGGCCCCGAGCCAAAAGCCAATGGCAAAAGTGAGTGTCCCTGTGCCCAGAGAACGACATTGCTAAAACAAGCCTCTAACACCTTTCAGGGCTTTTGCATTTGTGTATTTTTTTTTTTTTTTCTTTAAACTTTGGGAATTATGAAAACATTTCCTCCCCTGGCTGCACATTTCCTTCCTCTGTACCATCCAGCAAGGGTGTTTTCAGCCCTGCCACCGCTCCACAGACCCAGAAACAACATTTGCAGCCTGCTACCGCAGCACGCAGAGCAGCAGCTGAGCTGGGGAGGGCTGAACGCAGATGCTTTTCATGTGCAGCTGATGATGCTGGTGCATCATTAGTGGCTGCTTGGGCATGATTTTTTCAGCAGAACCGTGCATCCATCATCTTCTGAGGAGCCCTTCTCTTTGGTGTTCCTCTTGCGCATCTGGTCCCCTGTCTGCAGATGTCCTAGTGCCTGTGTGGCCCGCACTCTCAGCAGAGCCCCAGCCCCTACAAACCCCTTGCAGCCCCGGCACATGGTTCCTGAGAGACGGATCTGCTGCGCAGACTGGGACGATGTGAAAAAGTAAGACCATCTATAATGAAACCAACCCATTGCAAATTAGCTAATGGCATAAGCCTGCACCAAGGCCAAAGCTGTTAAAAACACTGCAGCCTTGCAGCCAAGCCACTCTCAAGCCATGACAAGTCAAATAAATAAAGTTAATAAAATACCCTTGAAACACAGGTCATGTACTTGATCTGCATATTTATAAAAGCCTAGTCTAATCCACCCAAACTTTCCAGAGAAAAAAAAAAATCTCATGGGTCTTTGATCCTGCCGGTGCTGCTTCAGGGAATATCGGTTTGCCACCAGCAAAGTTAGATCAGATTAAAATTTGCCTTAGAACTAGCAAGGTCCACAGGAAGAAAGGAGGCACCTAGCCTTCACCTCTGCAAACTGCTGAGCCTGCCCAGCAGGATTTCACCCCTTTGCTGAGCATCAGAGCACCCCATTTTTGTGCGTTTAGAGGAGGGTCCCGCACTGCAGAGCTGCCACCACCAGGTCTCTGGAGAGGTGAACTGCCAAGCCTGTCTGCTGGGCAGCAGTGGAGCGGCCTCGGCGCTCAGCTGCAGCTCCAGGCGAGATTTCCTTCCCGGCTCTGCCGCTCACCTACCCAGGCCCTTCCTGCTCATCTCTCCACCTCCAGCGCCGGAGTGGTGAACACGGAGCTGTGGAGCAGCTGAGGCTTCCACTCGAGCCTCATGTCCTCCCCTTCGCCTTAGGGGATCCCACGGAGAGCAGCAGGAGAGGGAAGGGTATCCCATGGTGTTTGCCCGCCGGGAGCATGGCAGGGTGGAGGCGGCAGTGTCCTGCATTGGGATAACCCCCACGGCTGCTGAGGCTCTCCTAGCACAAGCTCCATGCAGACACAGCGATGTCTCCTCACAGAGGGCTTTGAGGAGCGACCCTTTCGGCACCACAGTGCCCGAGCTGCCAAAAACACCACGAGCTGTCAATAAACTGCCCCCCAGCAAAGGAAGGGATTTGGAGAGGGGTGTGAGGGGGAATGAGAGCGCCCCAGAGATTAACGGCTTCACTCCGGCTGAAGAGCCAGCGGGTCTCCGAGTTGTCAGGGCTTGGAAGCGCAAGATGCTTCTCCACGACAGACTAGCTTGGAGCTGCTCCATGTGTTCACAGATATAAATACTTTTGTGAACACAAGGGAAACCACAAATATTATCCATCCCAAAGCTTGCCCAGGAAGTGGCTCTAGAGATTATTATCTTGGCTACAGGGTACTAGAAAAACACAGCTTCCCACCAGCAGGACTGGTGGTCTTATAGTGTTTCGACGACGTCAGGGAGGAGGAGTCAAGAACCATTACAACAAAAGGCTATTGTTATCAAAACCCTCCTGCCTGGACCACGTTCCTGCCAAGGGTGACTTATCTCCCTCCTCTTCTGCCTGACCAGGATTAGCAAACACTATTTCTAGCTCTCCAGGAACCGAGCTCTTGCTCAGGTCTCCAGTTTGGCCAGTGCATACAGAATCACAGAAAGACTGAGATCGTTAGAGACCTTTGGAGATCACCTAGTCCAACCCCCTGTGCAAGCTAGGACACCTAGAGCACATGGCACAAGGCGGCATCCAGGAGAGTTTTGAAGATCTCCACAGAAAAGGAGACTCCACAGCCTCTGGACAAACTGTTACAGCGCTCCGTCACCCTCACAGTCAACAAGATTCTCCCCAAGTTCAGATGGAGCTTTCTGTGTTGGATATGCACATCAAGTGCACCCACACACCTCAGCAGCCCACCCCCGAGGAGAGCCGGTGGGCTTGCCCAGGGGAGCAGCCACTCAGCACCAACATCAGCC
Source organism: Nothoprocta perdicaria (assembly GCF_003342845.1). Taxonomy (NCBI): domain Eukaryota; kingdom Metazoa; phylum Chordata; class Aves; order Tinamiformes; family Tinamidae; genus Nothoprocta; species Nothoprocta perdicaria. Next base: position 1,025,665 of record NW_020456032.1, on the reverse strand, counting down.
GTGCACAGTTTGGAGCCTGCAGGCATAGGGCAAGTCAGTTCTCTGGCATGCAGATCCAGACCATTTCCTCCCTCCGGGATTAAGGGGACTCTGGACCTTTCCATGAAACACCTCTCACTGGGAGGCAGCTGGGTAGGCAGGGTCTTCACTAGGGCTCTGGCCCCAGGTCCCCTCTGAACTTTGGGAGCCCTCGCCGCTCTCCCCACTGTGTGGCCCACAGCCTGCGGGTGAGTCAGCGCCCATCCACATGGTGATGAAAATAACACTTTGTTTCTCTGGCAGTTGCTTTTGCACTCTGGAGACAGTGCTGTGATGCTGTCACTTTGCAAATATGCAAGTCCTGAGGTCTCCAGCCTGAGGAGGGAACGTGAAGTGAGCAAGTGCCATCAAGCCTTGGGAGGCAAGTCAACAGGAGGCACACGCGCACATGTGCGTGTTTGCAGGCACAAGGACAGCATCCGGGCGCTCTGAACCTTCGCCGTGAGTCTTGGCTCAGGCTGACCCATTACTCAAGCTCCACTCACTCAACGGGAGCAGTGCAATAGGGTACCAATAAGAGGCAACCCAACTGTTGAATTCCCCCTCCCCAGATCCAGCCAAAGACTGTGGTGATGCAGAGCAACCTGGGCAGGGAGATGTTTGCCGTGGGGAAACCCGGCCCTGAGAGCAAGCCCCAGAGCCCCCAGGCCCCAGCAATGGCTGGCAACACTGCACTACCCAGCACAGCAAGAGCACAGCTACCCAGCAGCGATGCTGAGCCAGGCTCCATCCAGTGGGAGCTCGCTCAAACAGTGGTTTTAGCAAGCTGCAGTCCTGGTTTGCCAGTGGTAGAAGTAGGAGATAAGGAAAGCTGCAATCTGCCTGCAGTCACACAAGAGGTTTGTGCAGAGCAAGCAAGCCCAAGTGCTACATTAGCATCCCAATTAGAGCACGGACAGCCCTGCGAACTTCGGGGGACACTTGGAGAACGGATGCTGCGGAGGGGCCAGGAGCCACGATTGGAACCAGGCTGGCCCTGGCTCCTTCCCGCCATGGACAGGGAAATACCGGGGGAGACAAGAGCCTCCCCCTGCTTTCCCACTTCTCCTGCTGGGGAGCCAGGGCAGGGTGCCCCCGCAGAGCCCGTCTTGGAGCGCCGAGCGCTGCAGCCCTGGCCACGCTATGGGCATGAATCACTCGCTGACCTCCGCCTTCGGCAGCCTTCGGTTTCTAATTTTATGGGCTGTATCAACTGGGTTATTGAATCCAGATGTCTGCGAAACGCGGCTGCAGCACACACAGACCCGCAAGGAAGGGAGCTGGTGGCGAGGACCAGGGCCGCTCGTTCATTTTTCATAAGCAAACCACGTTCGAGGAGGGAGAGGACATCTTCTCTGCCCCGGACTGCCTGGGGCTGTGCAGGAGCACGCGAGAGGCTGCCGCCTCCACAGACCATCTCACGCTCCTCTCGATAACCTTTTCTTAGGCTCCCCTTTCCTGAAGACACCAGGTATCAGAGCAGCCTTCTCAGCGCTGGTGCCTGCCCCGGGGCCTGTGCGCTGCCCTGGCCAGGGCCACGCAGGGCCTCGGGCCGCCTGGGCTGGCCCATGGCCGGGGCACAGCCCGGGCCATGGCCGGCAGCACCTGACAGCGTCTGGGACCGCATCTGGTTCGCATAAAGCGCAGCTGGCTCCGCAACGACATATCTGTCCCAGGAAGGCAAGAAGCCCATGACACACAGACCTTGTCTACGCTTCAGAGAGGGACCTGCTGAGGGGCCCGTCCGCAGCACGGCCTCCTCTCATGGCGGCTCCTGCTGTTGCATCGGGCCCTAACGCGGGTCCCTGATTGTACAGGGAAGGGGTCACTTCTGCCAGCTCTGGGGGCTTCAGGACACAAGGTTTCCACCAGAGCAGCCCTGCTGGGGAGAAGGGCCCCCAACTCCCCATCTCAGCATTGCTGCAAGCCGGCTGGTCTTCACTACAGTGCCAGGCCATAAACCCGCTCCTCGGAGCTGGCTCATGTTCCTGCCCATAAAACCCACTCAGGAAACTGTTTCTCCTCATAATTTCTAGAGCAGTAGCTCCAGTCACAGCCCTGTCCCTACAGAGCAAGGTCCAAGCAAATCCTCCCATTGACAAGAACTCGCAGGTAAGAGACACAGAAAAGGGAGGGAGGTTGCGACAGGGGCATGGAAGACAAAGTTTGGCACGAACAGAGTCATTTCCAAGGCTTCTCTGCCTGGAAAGGTGTAGAGAAAGACCAAATTTGACCTGAGTCACCAGGTTCCACAGCCCCTAAAGTCCCACGCATCACTGGCAGCTCTCTGCGGTAGTGCCAGAAAGGCAGCAGAGGCCATGACACCAAGCAGGAGGAGTCTGGTTGTGTGTAGGACCTCCCCTAAGAGCAAGAGACCAAGACACAAATCCTTGTGATTTCTGCGTAGCTTTGTTATAAAGCTTTGTTGACTTTTAGGCTTCACTTTTCCCAGTATCTTCCAATAACATTACTTTGCATCCTCTCAGGAGATCCCAGGATATCACTCCTGAAGACAAAAGGATCAACATCTACCTCCTGTCCTTTGTTTCCCCTCAGTCTTGACCAAAATGCATAACCTGCTCATGTCCCAGTCTTCAGCTGTAATAAGATAGCCCTCTCCACCTTTACAGAATGCATTGAGCTCCAGGTGGGATGTTTCTACAGCTGGCTTGCTTTTTGCTAACCACAGGGAGAAAAAAAAAAAAGAAAAAACCCTCTACTTGCTCCTTGCTAACCAAAAATGACTGTGAAATGTTTTCAGGAAATTAAAAATTTGGCCATTTTGTCCATATCTTGGCCTCCAATCCTCCTGAATAAGCCCGGTGAGAACATCTGCTTGCTGCAGAGAAGCCAACACAAGCCCCTCCATACCTCTGCACAGCTCACAAGAGGTGAGAGCTAGATCAGCACTTTGGGATGGCATTTTGCTGGGTGATGCTATGATGGCAAAGGGGAATTTCACCACATCTGCCTGCTTTCCTGCTGCTGCACGCACTCCATGTTGTTACCTAACCAGCCCATTCGCTCAAGGAGGGACATGAGTGCTAAATGCATGTTCTACTCTCCCATTTTCTCTGCAGCTTGCAAGTCTCACTGCTCAGGGCTGATGGAAGTTGTGCAGAGATCCAAGGACACATGTGGGTTTTCTCATTATCTACCTTGTCACCTCAGAAAGAACAAAATATAATGTACAAGAGAGAGAGGAGGTAATGAAGAACTCGACCTTCACACTGGTATTCCAGCCCACCTCGGCAGGCAGCCAGTTCATCCCTCTGCTTGGCCGCCTGTAGGATGCTCCTGCCTTGCAGCAGTGCTCCGTTGCTACAACCCAGAAAGGGACTTTTTAGGGCAGGCAGTGAATCTGAGATGTTTTTTCTATTATGCACAAGCCACGCACACAGGCTTCAAGAAAGTTCAGAAGATACAAAGGGGATGAGTTTTACATGTGTGTGTCCCAGTGCCAACTTTCAACCTAATGTGAATCACAACAGCTGACTTATAACACCCCCTTTAAAGCCAGGGTTTACTGGGGGGGATCTCTGCCAGAAACAGAAACTATAGCAACTGCTGTAATAAAATAACATTTCAGTGTAAAGCTATTTTTACAGCACATTGCTACGTTTGTGGCATGACAGTTTACAGCGTTTTTCAGATGTCTGCTGCCAGAAGATTTAGATGGATTAGTTTCTTAGTAGTTAAAGAGGGAAGGATTGTATTAGATTGTCAGACACCCATTTCCCTTCAATGGCAAAAATTATATCCTAAGAGATGATTCATCAGGTGCTGATTTCACACCACACTTGATCTCGACTGCCTAAAAGGACAAGATTGCCCGAAGGCCCAAACCTGGCCCCACTGAAGTCAATAAGACTTTTGCCATACACTTCAGCAAGACAGCTGTAAACCAACCCACAATCAGACTCGCCTGAAGTCTAGAAACCCATATCCATACTGCTCACATAAGAAGCCACAAAAGGCTATGATCTACTATAGATGAAGGTTTATCTCAGCACAGCTGAAGTCAATGCAAATGCTGCCACTAATCTCAATGAGGCCAAACCTGCAACCCAGGTCGCCTGCCTTAACGTCTGCACAGCAGCCCTTCTTCCTGCCCTTGCAGTCCAACACTGCTGTGTCGCTTACACAAGACTTTGGCCTCCTTTTCAGTAGGATTTTTTTCTTCCATATTAAGGAAGGAAAATGGAAAAGATGGAGAGGAATCCAAGTCTGACTGGTACTGAAGAATAAGATCCTGCAAATGGATATGCTGTGAGTGAACAGATAAATTGGTCCAGCAGGCTTCAGAGCTGACAGTGTAGAGAAAGGAGGGGGCAAAAAAAGAACAGAAAAAAACCTGTTCTATTTCAAACTGCAGCTGATATCCAATCCATGCTGAGTGTTAGAGAATTTTTCTTTCCCACTAAGCTAATGCAAGCGATTTTGGCATCTCCATGAACAAAAAGGACCAAGAGCTCTAAACTGAAATAAGCGTGTTTGTGGTTAGTAATGCCAAGGCATATCAAACCTGAGCAGAAGCGTCCCCACTAACCAAGTCCTCTGTCCTGTATTTCATCCATGGCTTCAATGATGACAGTCACATCTGGATTACTTCTTTTTGGGCCTTCTGCATCTCTGCCAATGCAACTTTTTGCTTATCCACATCCTCTGCCCACAATTAGCTTCAGGTTTTGTAATTTTCTCAAAAACTTTGGACTCCAACTGATGCTCTCTAGGTCTCTCCAGGACTTTGTTCTACCAGCAAGAAGTTCCGCACACCCATCACTGAGTCCACCAGAAGTATCACTCCATACCTTAGCCACCAAAACTCACAGGTGCCATTTAAGTGCCAAAAGAGGACTTAATTTTTGTACAGGCTCTACAATCATCATTCTTCCAAACCTTTCTGAAACTGTGAATCACAGTGAATCCGGAGTTACTTCCACTATAACTTCTATAGCACAAAAACTGGGTAAAGCTAAACAAAAATCTAAAGCTGCCTCCCAAAGGAGTCAGACTTCTGGAGATTTCTCATCCCCTCATACAAACTCCCAGGGCTTTGAGCGAGGGACACATCATGCTGTGCACACTCCATCTAAAACCAAAGGAGTCCAGGGACCTGCTTGGTTGAAGGGGCTCCCGTCTGTAAATAAGCACACCTGGGAGCTCAACACGGAAAAACCTTGTGGGTTGCCATCCCATTACTTGGGAAACACATATCCTCCTTGTCTTCTTAAATAAATCTGTGTCTCTTTAGGCTGTGAGAAAGGCCAGGGAGAGTTTTTCTTTATGTGTTTACTGTCATCTTTTGTGCATGCCTCAGATACATTGCTTATATAAAGAGCACAAGTGTCTCTGTGCATGCTTGGATGGGGAATGACCCGCGGATAGAAAGCACATATTAACAGTACAAACTGCTCAGGAACGGGTGTTCTTCCCAGTTTCACAAGCCTGACCATCCTGTCCCATGTTTACCAGCACAGGGCGCGTGAGAAATTGGACTGGCAACCATTATACACCCACTCGGGCCGGCAGGGATGACAACACCAGGTGCAAAGAGATGGAGAAATAGTCTGGCGAGCAGTTGGCCTCATTCCCTCAGGGCAACGGTTGCTAATCTGATACCCAGAATTAGAGCAAACAGCAACGGGCATTGCCCAGCATGCACAAAACCTGAAGATCTCTGGATCTGCCTCTCCTGGCCCGCAGGAGCTGGTGACTCCAAAGTGAGCTGAGTCCCTGAAGGTGCAGCAGGATGGTGTCCCAACAAACTACACCACTTGTAGGCAGCTCCTGTCTGCTTTGCCCTTCCTCCCAGCCTCAGCCTCAACCACCATCCTGCCCCAGCCTGAGCACTGGGAGATCAGACCACGATGTCCAGGAGTGGCCTGAGATTGTGGGTGATGCATCAGGTTGAATCCACACAGTTGCTGAACATTGGCAGCCCTCGTGACATGCTGCAGGACTGGGATAGAAACTAAAACACTGAGCATTAGAAACAGCTTTCCAGCATTATAACCTTAACTCCAGCACTAGTTTTCCACTATGTAAAAGGAGGATAATAAAGGTTGCCTGATGCCCTGAGGATATTTTGAGGCTTGGTCAGGCAATCCCTAGCGAGCACTTTGAAGACGGAAAGTTTTATTATGTGTTGAACGTTGAACTGAAACATGATGTATCCATTGATCAGAAAGATGTTTACACAGACAGCCCCGATATTTCTGAAAACTGTATTTGTACATTACAAAATGGCCTGCCCATGCACAGAGCTGCTAAGCAAATGTCCTGGGGAAATGTAATTGTCCGTGACAAAACCGTCCCAAGTTACACCAGCCGAGAGTCCAGTCATTTCACAAAAATGCCCGTTCCTCTGAAATGCTTGTTGAATTGCCTTGCGAGGGGGGAATCATTATCATCATTACTTAACAGATTTAGAAGCGAGATGAGGAAAGAGATGAATAACCCAAGCTCATGCTAAACATCAGTGTGGAAAGGGCAGTTTTTAACCGAGGTTGCCAGGGCATCACCTACCGTCCTTCTCTCAAGTCCTTCTTCTTGACTCTACACCCAACACAACCTCATAGGTCAACTCTTCATGGGTAGGAACACACTATAACCCACTCCTTACCAAGCAGGCAGAGAGAGGTAGGAGGACAAGCAGATTTGCAAACCCAGCCTACTTTTCCCTAACCACGACTCCTTGCCCTTTATTTTCCTTATGCCATGAATTGCTTCACCGATACCCAAGAGGCCAAAGCAGCAGAGGCAATGCTGAGCCCAGCACATCCCACACCTGCGAGCAGCAGGAGAGGGAGATCCTACCAAGGATTATTTTAACCCTCAGTATTTCTGGCAGCAGAGCATCAGCCAAATGACTCCTACTGGCTTTTGGGTTGCGTCGTTCTGACATGAGGTGGCCCAGACCAAAACGATCCACCTGCTCACAGCGCACACGGTTTGTTCTGCATGTTAATGGCTTTCTGCTAACAGAGGGAAAAGATGCCTGAAATAACAGTTCTGAAAAAATTCAACAGCCCGCAGAAGGAAAATTATCCCAAAATTATCCCAGGTATAGCTAATAACATACTGCACATATGCTGTGCACCACGTTCCCCTCCAAACGGTCAGGCCAGCAGCAGAGAATGTTCCTGCTGCGTCCCGAGCTCTCAAACGGGCAACGTGCAGCATGGTGCCTCTCTTCAATTCACCGAAACCCCTCTGAGTGCTCTGGTGCAGAGCGCCACAGTCTCCCGGTTTATTATAGATACCTCCCTACAACAGCAGGAACCAGTCACCAGTCGCCAGATGCTCTCTCTATGCTTCATGGAGAAAGAAGGACAACTCTAGAGGTGACCTGGCTACCCATGCCAGTGCTGACGGCCTCTGGAGGTGCCCCCAGTGACATTTTGAACCCTTTTTTTAAAGGGGAGATGCCAATTTAAGAACTGTCATATGGCAATTTCCAAGCTTTTCCTCCCAGAACCTCTTTCCAGCATTACTAGAGCTGTTAAATTAAGATGTCCATTCTGACAACAGCTATTGCTAAATACGCTGGACTCTGGCCTTGACACTACTTTACTTGTGACTAGTTCTGCTCAGGTTTCCCAAAGATTTGTTCAGCAAGCTGGAGAAGGTGGGAGTGTTTCTCCAGGTCCGTTTGTGCATGGCAGGGTTCACCTCTAGCAGAAATTGCTGCCCTTTCGGATGATCCTGAGAGCTTTTCCCCTACCTGGGCTGGGGGAATCTGCCTGGGCTGTCACTGGAGCAAGGGGCAGATGCTAATGCAGTGAAATTACTATTAAAACAAAATCATGTGAAAAGCAACAAGAGTGGGGGTGGGTTATTCCATTATTTTACTCCAGCTGCTGACCTTGGCTCTGGGAAAATAATTACTCTTGACTTCGAAGTGGAGAAGTTTTTTGCGCCAAAGGCAAATGTCTATAAATTTATACTATTTGGAAAAATCAAAACGGCTCCGAGCCAAGCCATCCAGCTTATAAAATACTACCAACCCTCCGGGGATAACTTAAAGCTGACCCTGCAGCACTGAAATTCCAGGCATACACGATACGAAACGTAACGTGCACCACTTTCTTATCTGTTGGATGCTCCCATCAGCATGGACATCAGGGACAAAGAGCAGCCGGGAGGAGACTGGAAAAAAATAAATAAATAAAGGAAAGGCTCCGGAATCTATTTGTGCTAATGAAGGCGACAAGGGCGGGCAGGCCAGGAGGCAAACTCTGCGGTCTGCACAGCCAAGGGTTGCGAAGGCAGCCACAGGCCATGCTTTTTCCATCGCGCTCCGCCAAAATAACCCTCTGCATCCTCCCGGGACCAAAGGGAGGCCAGTCTTCCCTGCTCCGGTAATTCAGGGTTAGATCCTGCCTCTGCCTAATGAAGGCTAGGAGCTGCAGGGATTAATATCGAGGGCTATTAGGACTAATCTGCTGTTGTTGACTTAGTCCCTCATCCTCCAGCTTTGGATGTAGCTACCTAGCGAAGACCCCTTCGACCTCTGCGGCTGCCTGAGGAGCCTGCAGACCACGCACCGTGTCCTGGCACATTTGGCACGATGGGAAAAGCCCATGGCTGGGGAAGCTCTTTTACAAAACCACTGGAGCTGCAAGGCCAGAAGCGATTTCCACCATAAGCCGGAGAGTGTAGGGTGAATATCCTGCCATGGAGTGGACGGAGCCTTCCTGCGACTGCACATGCAGCTGCTACAATGGCTGTAACCTCTGCCTTACAACTCATTGCAACAGTCCTCTGCTCTCCTTTACCAGGGACTTCTGTGGAGAACCATGGGGACAAGGCTCCTCCCAGAGCAAAGTGACACCAACAGTCTGACAACGGACTTTGGGAAAGTATATCCTGAGGTTTCAGTAGAATAGTGATAATTCCTGCAACGTCATGCCCAGCACTAAATGTGGGCATGATGCTGCAGTGAAAGAGGGGTGCGGAGGCTCCTCGGCATTCAGCTGATGCCCAGCTGCCCGAGCAGCTCTTGGACCCACTGCAAGGATCCAGCTCGTGTCCCACATTGCAGCGACAAGTGTCCAAATCCCCCTCTCCAGCACCACACAGCCCATTCCCCTACCTGTCTGCAGAATACGACCCCTCACCTTTAAGCCCGGAATTTGAGCACTTTGGAATGAGCGAAGAGAATCTTCACACTAGTGAGTCCACAAGCACATGATGTTCTCCACCCAGCACCTGGTGTTGCACCTGTGTGTCCATATACCCGTGCAGGGGTGTGCATCCACATCTCAAACACAACAAATAAATTACACGAGGCATAGGTTTTAATACCAAATTTCCAACTGATTTGGGTCTCAAGCCTCCACAAAGGCACACAAGCAGCTTGCGGTAGCCCTGTGCAGCTGGAGACACTGGGAAGCAGCCCCAAGCAGCATCTTACAGTACTTTTAACCTATGGTTGGTACCTATGTATGGTATATCAGACCATACACTGCGTGCAAAGCCTAACCCACGGAGCTCTTTGCTAATCCCCCTCCTTTGCCCAGCAGTCCTTAGTGGCTGTAAGAGCCCGCTTGGGTTTCGCTGCTCGCTCGCAGTGGGAAATGCTGAGACACGGAGCTTGTGACTGGAAGATTTTGCCAAGCAAAATACTGGCCTGCAACGCTGTCCTAACAATACAAAGTAGTCGACACCATAAAATAAACAATTGCAGAGAGCATAGCAAAAGGGTATTTGGAACTGCAAAGGATCTCCACAGAGGTATTACTAAGCCAGGCTGGAGTTAGTAAAAGCAGCTTTTTATGACAAAAACAAGTGTGAACAGTCAGTCTTTCCAACACTCTGGTCCCAACATAGAAAGAGCATCTCTATTTGAAACAGGCCACATTGCTGGATCCTTTATTCAAGTTTCACAACTCATGCAGGGCTCAGAAATAACAGAAAGGGTGAAAATACAACCAGGGCAGAGTACCCATAAAAGAGCAAGTGCATGTGTGTTCAAGCTCCCACACTTGTGATTTGCCTTGTTCTCTCAATATATAATAGGAAAAATCATGCAAACCCCAAGCCAAACTTTGGATCCTGACTATAATCATGATTTCCATGCAACAAGCTATTTGTACTTTATTTTCTGCGATGCATTGTCAGATTTTAAGTCCCTCTGACTGGGATACTTAGTATCATCCCAACCCTTCAGATGCATCAGAGCCAAGTGAGGACTTCACAGCAGCAGGGTGGTAGTGTAGCCTACTCATTTCTTGAGCTGAGTTTATCAGTGAGGTGGACTAAATCCTCATGAAACACCTCTTTTCCAAAATCCTCTAGCATGGACTAGAACAGCTTGAGTGATATTCACCTGCCTTAAGAAGAGTGACTAAAATTAGATGACAAAATCTGAACCGGTCACCCCAAGCTCCACCTGAAGCCCGTGATGAGAAGCAATCATAGCAAAGGAGAGGTCATCTACCCTAGCTTAGGATGATGTGCTTGCAGAAGGAGGTTCCTCTACCCTCACCTGTGATTATAAAGAGGTGCTAGGGTGAAAAACTCAGTGTCTGAGACAAGACGACTCCCGTCTTTGATACCGCATGAAAACCAGGCCCTTTCTGGATGCTGTAATCGTACAGCCTCAATTTGCACGCAGCCCAACGTCGTCTATAGGAACAGGCAGCAGCCCAGCAGCCAGCACCGTGTTTGAACACAAAACCTTGGAGAGGCACCTGGGGCAGCTGGCGGATGGTTGCAGCCTCCCGAACCCTCACTTCGTCCCCAAGAAGGCTGCCCGGCACACAGGCCTCCCCTTTCCATGGGCCGATGCTTTCCATGCTCAGCACTTCTTCAATGCCCCATTCACCAGAGCACAGCTTGACTTGGCTTGAGACGCCTTGCCTTGCCTTGCCAAGAAAGGCTATTTCTCTGACCTTTCTCACCATCTCCTATGGCAATTTAATACTAATTTAAAATGTCATGCCCTGCGGCTTCTCTATTAAAGAAAAAAAAAATGACAAACAAACAGACCAGATCCAGAGTTTTTCTGTAAGCAGCAGCACCAACATAGCGTAGTTTCCTGGGGATTTCTGCATTGTGGTTGGATTCTCTGGTGCACAATAAAGATTGTGCTGTGACTGAAATCTCTTCTGTGGTTGGAACATTTATATCGTTACCCTATGTGGATTCTCTGCTGTCTACTAAGGGTTGAGCTTGGATGTTAGTATTCTGCAGTCTTAATAAAAATGCCTTTCTCTTTCAAAATGCTCATTTCCACACAATTTTAGAGATTTTAAATCTTTTTCAGACCACTCTGAAGATGTCATATTTTGCTGAAATTGGCTCAGGGGTTAAAAATTAATATGCAGGAGTGAATATGGAAGAATAAACAAACACACACATGCACACCCATACAAACACACCATCTATTTCTCCTTAGGGAACTAGGATTAAAATAAAATAAAAACACTATTTAGGGCTTGAAATTTTGCCATGACCCAACTGCATCGTTTCCTATTTTTAGCTAAACTTTGTAAAGAAACAAGACTTCTTTGAGCACTTTGCCCAGCGGGCTCCACACCCCAAATACATTTCCATGCAGTTGGCCAGTACCAATCGTGTGCTTCCATAGCAGAAGCCTCAAAGACAGAGTCCCCACAGGTTTTGTAAAATCAGAACCTGGATAAAGGGAAGGGAGATCCTGGATTCAGTGAGTGCACAGCTGGAAAGGCCAACAAAACTCAAATCACAGGTCAGCTTGTCCAGCCAACACACACATATTTACTGGCCAGTAGCTACATGCACAAGTCTGGCCAAACAGCCAGGTCGCATAGTCCTGGATTAGCTGTGTGCAGCCCTGGACTGGCCACACACTTCATCCCTCCTCCTTGGCAAGGAGACATTGATATTACTGCAGGAGGAGAAATAGAGAGAACAGAAGATTCAAATCCACAAGAAAGCCAATTTCATTATTCTACAGCTCAGGACACTATATATATATATATATATAATATATATATGTATATACACATACAAAAGATCCTTTTACTAAATATTTGCAACTTTATGGACAGAATTTAAGTGGGCAGAATCCACAACAGGGGTCAGATAACCAAGGCCCACAGAGCCCCAAATCTCTGCACAATAAGTTCTCACAAGAGCTTTGCCCTGAACAACTTCTGCAAATGGGATTGCTTGGTTTTCAGCAAGTCCATTTAGAAAACAAGCGCTGGGATTTTCTTCCTTCCCTTGGGTAGAGGCATACTTGCCTATTACAGAACTATTTTATGCGATGCAAATTTCTGTGTGCTTCTCTCCAGAGGAGGTAAACTCATGACACCAAAACCTGGCCTGTTCTCTCTCTCATAAAAATGGTTTACCCTCTTGCTTTCCCTAAAAGCAAACTTCTGAACTCTTGAATTTCTCCTTCATATTTGAAAAACTGCTTATTTTTTTCAGAGATCATAGAAAAGTTCATTTTCTTGCCTTGCTGGCCTGTGTGATGGCGTGTTTTTCAGAGAAAGAGGTTGAGTTTTCAAACAATAGAAACTTCTATAAATCATTCATCTTGTCATTCCCTTCAGCCCTTTTCCAGAGAGAACATCAAACTCTACCTCCTTTTCAAGCTTTTGTATAGGAAGATGGTCCCATTTAGCAGTGATGTACAAGACTGTCGGGTGCTGTACACAGATATTGAAGAAAAGCATGTTTTTGAACACTTCCAGCTCAATCACAGCTTTCAGAAGACACTCCAGTTGTCAGCTCCTGCAGCGATATAAGAAAACAAGACTAAGCTTTGAACAACTGCCATGTCTTTCTATTGATGCACAGCCCTGCTGAGCCCTGCTGAACCCCCCGACGTGCTCGGTTTCCTTGCACGCACTGAGTCAGCCAGCCAGCACTCAGGCTGTTGGCACCGAGCAGCACCCTCACTACAAGGGCACTCCAACTATCGAGAAGTATTTCCATTAAAACAGTGGAAAACCTCCAAAAGGCCAACGGTCAACATGGGCAACACCTGGAGTGCTCTCAGCCTTTCCAGCCTTTTTCATGGTCCTTTCCAAGCAGATACGAAGCTAGGAAGTGTGCGTCTAAATCTGCCCTGTTTGACTGCAGAGACTAGAGGCAAAGGCTCCTTCTCCAGCACCATCAAGGCTGTTCCTACCATGCACAGGACAAATTCATGTCAAGAATTTTTGGCTTTAAAGTCCCAGTGACAGCGTGCAAGTGGCAGGTGTGGTGCTGTTTACTTTCACCGCCTCTCTAACGACTGATCTTGGTGCTTTTCAAGATGCTTGAAGTAAGCAGGAGTGTGACACATGATTCACTGCACACACAAGAAATACCCAAGGTTTAAGAGGGCTGCGGTGAAAACAATTACAATCTCTCCTTTTCTGAGCTGAGCAGATGTTTAAAATTATGTCAGCGACCTCCAAACCGTAAACATTTCTCAGGAAAATGTAGATGCGGTTTGCAAAAGAGGAAAAAAAACGGGAGATGTGTCCAATGTGAAGCCGAGTTCCTTGCTAAGTGAGCCCCCTTTGAGCGGTGGGAATGTCAAACATGCTTGACCTCCAAATCAGCAAATAAGCACATTATAAACAACATTATTAATGGTTCTGCTTTCACTGCAACGAGGAGTCTCCCTGTTTGTTTAATATACAGCAAGCTGGTTAGAGTGTACATAGTTTCATGGCCAAACCATATTAAAGCAGCATGGGGAATTCGCCGGTAGTGTTTGGAGCTCCACTGCTGCGAGGCTGCAAGCGAGAGGTGGCTGGTTCCAACCCCGCCACCCCCACCAGCTACCAAGAGGAAAGCAGCAGCACTGCTAGTCCTCTAGTCCGTGTTATCAGTCAATGTTTAGATAGGGATACTGTGCCTTGAAGCCAGTGCATGGAGTCGCCACCCAACACTAAGGATGGATGCGAGAGGTCATTAGCTCCTTAACGAACCCAGACAGCAGTCTCCAAGTGCAACGTGAGCGCACATCTCCAGCCCCATGCAAGCCCACTTAGGACTCAATCTTCCTGGGAAAAGCAGCTTTCCTGGCTTTTGTCTTGAGGAAGAGGGTCAGACGCAACTGGAACAAAGACACGCTGCATCCCAGTGCAAAACCTGCAGCTAACCATGGCAGCCTGAGCAAGCCTGGTGCAAGGCACAGAGGAAAAGGAGGAAACGGACTTTCCTGACAGAGACTGTGCTCTTAGCAGCCTCAGATCAAATTGTTGCCAGGTCTGCAGAGAGAACTGGCAATCTACAATACTGTAGGGCTTTCAGAAGAGCCAGTAGCACACGGGACCCCAAGCTGTGCTATAGGAGACACAAAAGCTCATGGGCTCCACTGAGGGACTCCGTCTTGCCTTAGCCAGAGCCTCCCATTTTATGCAAACTGTGCAGAAGATGCGCTGCCTTCACCCATTTTTCTTCCTCATGCATTCCCACACACACAAAAACATATGCTGTATTCAGTGTATCCATCCTACCTTTCTAACAGAAACATCTCACCTAGCTGATAATCTTTCTGCAAACAAAGCCCAGCCTCGGCAGTCAATTTGCATCTTAACAGTATCCCAAAGCACTTTGGAATTTGCCTATTATACACTGCACTATTTTCACCAGCTCCTATCCAACATTTGGGCGCAGGTACCATCCCAAGAAATGGCACAACAGTAAGGCACAACAGTGGAGATTTCAGCCCAAGGGACTGAGGCACAGCGATGCAGAGAATTTGTGGATATCAGTTTCCAAGATCCTCCTTCAGAAAATCAGCCCACCTTCATCTGCTTGGAGGTCAATGGTGAAGACTGCAAGGGAACAGAACTGATAGCAACAGAATCATTACAGGTCTCAGCCTCCCAGTGAAGCCCCTAACAAAAGTCACATTGGTTTTAGTCACACAGGACCCAGTTCACACACAGCGTTCCCGGAACTGAGCGCAGAACCGGCTCTGATGAAAGAGTGGAAGGACTGAGCCAATTTTGCTGTGGTTCATGAGAGTCGAAATATTTCAAAGCTGATCCTCAAACCGCTAAATCTTCCCCAGTGACCATGCCGCAATGACTGGAGAGCTAGACATAAGGAGTAAGGAATGCAGATCCCATTGCAAATGCATTAGATCAAGGGTTAATGCAAATGAGAAAACGCCTAATGGACTGAAATAGAGTCAGAAACTGTTCAACAGCCTTCTTACCTGAGCAAATGGGTAACTGCTGTCCTAAACAGAAATAAAGAGCAGAGAGCAATGCAAGGAGCAAGTCAGCAGTGACATCCCTAATGGGAAGGAGTTTGAAGGATGGTCCCTTGGAATGTCGTAATCCTACATTCAAATTTCTCACTTTGCAAAGGGCCTTCCTGTACGACCTTAGACAAAACTTACACCTATGGGTGTAAGTTGAAACATAGGCAGTTCCATCGCCAGGTGAGGAGGAACTTCTTTCCTGTGAGGGTGACAGAGCCCTGGCACAGGCTGCCCAGGGAGGTTGTGGAGTCTCCTTCTCTGGAGGTCTCCAAAACCCACCTGGATGCCGCCCTGTGCCACATGCTCTAGGTGTGCCTGCTGGAGCAGGAAGGTTGGACTAGATGATCTCCAGAGGTCCCTTCCAACCTTAAACATTCTGTGATTCTGTGAAATGACATAGGCTAAATCCAAACTGTAGGATAAATAGGGTCTTCTCACCTTCCTGGTCCACACACACATCTCTGCAATGTCCTGACTGCATGCTGCAAGACCAAGGAGCCTATGGTCCTTTTTCCCCACTCTCCCTTTCTCCTGGACAATGAGGAGATCAAGACTGTGAGCCAGACCTGTCCTGCTGCACTAACAGGCTGTAGCTGCTCTGCTTATCAGCTGTCTTTTTGATGATGGGGATGTGAATCATCTTCCCATTTCACAGATGTACAGAGAAGCACACCCGAGACCACGAGGCTCTGAGGTGCTGCAGTAACAGGTCCACACTGATGCCCAAGATCTGAGACCGGTGCTGAAGTCCACAGTCACTTCATCTTGTGACTGACTATTTCTACCATTGAAGGGCTTGTCTATATCTAAAGAGATTCCTTCAGGTCAACCTGATTTTCTGCACTAGGAAATCCCTACCCAATACACCCCCGCATCAGAGCAACGAAAATGGGAGCACCTCCCTCCTCCCAAGCTTGTGCAGAGCAGCACATCGTCAGCAAGGACAGAACAAGCCGATACCCAAGGAGCCTCCAAGGAAATGAAAAGCAGATGAAGACACAGCCCTTGCGAGCTCCAAAATCCTGCAAGAAAGCCATGGGGGATGTGGCAGGATACAGTTTCTGCAAATGAGGGCAATTCTCCATGCAAAAGCCCTAGAGGTGGAGTGCAGGACCGCGATGTGCAGCGAAGGGAAACCAAGGCAAGGCTTGGTGTCCCACCTCTTGGCCACCAGCGAGCAGCGTGGCCTCGTGCAACGCTCCTCACAGCCTCCAGCAACGCTCCTCACAGCCTCCAGCTCCTGCTGCCTTGCACAGGAAGCAGCAGGGATGGAAAAATGTGCCCTGGGGAGAGCAAATAAACAGAGGTGTGCAAGCCTGCTAAAAATAACCCGGCGAGCGGAGGGGCTGCGCGGCTGCAGGGCCGCACAGATGCGCGCCGTTCGCCATGGTCCACCACAATCGAGGCCTTGTGCGAACAGGTGGGTGGCTTCTCCGGCAACGCCGGGCCAAAAAAAAAAAACCCCGTCTCACTCACTGCTGTGGCCCGTCTGTTTTCATCTGGATTCCTGTCAGAGGTTGTCAAAACAAGAAAGAAAAATAAAGCTCCAGCAAGATTTTTGCTCTGTTGTTCCTGCAGCCTTTGAGGGCCTTGGAAATGCTCGTCCAGGCAGCCAGGAAGCACCAGCAAGTTGGTGACGAGGGGCAGGGCTGGCTGGGGAGCGTGGAGGTCGGGGGCAGAACGGCCCTCTCTGAACGACCCCATGAGAGGGGCTGTTGGCAGAAGGGACTTGGCAGAGGCCAACGGCAACTGGACATGGGGCTGGGTGGGAAGGGGCAAGGGCAGCCGAAAAGCAGAGCCGCGGCGCTGGGCGAGCGGGTTGTGCAAGACCAGGGGAGCGTTGCTCATGCCAGCCACACGCATCGCAAACCAAAAGCCCTGGCCAGAAACCTGAGCACTCCCCGGGATTTTCCAATTCCAGCCTCCCAACTAAGTGCAGGAAAAGCTCTTAGGAAAGTCACGAGTGAATCGTGCGCGTGAAGAAATAGCCTTGCATTAACACAGTCTGGTGACGTCTTCTGTTTCTTTGACTTCTCCCATAATTTAAGCACTCCAAATCCAGATAACCCTGAGCCTCTCACAAAGCAGAATCTCAGAGCAAATATTTCTTTATTCTCTTTTATTTTTGGGCCATGCTTGTCAGAAGTCTTCTTTCATCTCATTCAAGCCTGCAATTTGCTGAACACATCCCCACGGGGAGCTCTCCTGCCTTCAGCTCCAATGTTGGGGAGCATGCAAAGCAAACAGAAGCTCTTCAACTTTCCATCGTGCAGACTCAAGATCATACCCAGAGCAGCCAGTTTCCAGTCATGCTTGTGCAGAGGGGACTGCTGATGATACAACTGCCTGAAGCTTTCCTGATGCCAGATCTCACAGTACCATTACGTCTTCAGGCAAGGGAGTAGAAGCACAAAGGGAGTGGGGCAGCAGGGTTCTCTCCCATCTTCTTCCCTAATCCTCAATAACTCTGTCAGTGCAGGCTTGATGAAATGCAGAAATCTGTGTTGGATGGACTTTACCCAGCAGGAGAAGGTGCCACAGGAAGCAGCTGGATAGCTGCGACTCCTCCGTCCTCCTGGAGGATCCTTCTGTACAGTCCCCCTCTCCCATGCACTCTCTGCTGGGACACTTGAACTGCAGGCTCCTTTGCTGGCGACAAGTTCAGGGCCATCTCCTGCACTTCTACTCCCTCATTTCTGAAGCTGATATATGAAAGACAGGAAAGACACAAAAAAGTTGTGCAAAATGATGGAGCTCATTAAGAAGCACCACGTGGTGAGACCAGGCCAAGCACCATGGCACATAGAGTGATACATGACACCAGAGCTATTAGTCACCCTAGAACCACTGCATTTGGGTGCATATCCATCACGGGTGGAAAACACTGTGTGCTGCACCATGGCCCAGTGCGGCTTTGCCACCAATGCCACTATGCACACGATCATCACACTCATGCCTCTTACAGGAGATGCTGGGAAGAGGGGGCTATTCCTGCTCCAGCACACACTGCAGCCCACACGGGAACTATTTGGCTCCCTGTGCTGGGAGGACTACATGGACAACCCTCTCCCAGGCTCCCAGGAGCCAGTCCGGTCTGTTCAGCACCTGTGGATAAGCGCCTGGGGAATCCTCCTCCCTTGGGTCCTATAGATGAAACTAGTTGCATCAAAAGATACTAAGAGATGTTGCCCCATGTTCCAAAGGATGCACGCGGGAGATGGTGTCCTGTTGTTTTACCTCACCCCTAACGCACACACCCAGCCCAAGGCAGCCTTGGGCCCATCCTCACGGTGCAGATGTGCCTGGTTAACGCCGTGTAGCTTCCCTGAGCCTCCCATTCGTGGCCTCCGGCAGAGCCAAACGCTGCAGAATCGGCCCAGCTGCTCTCTGCCTCGCTTCCTGCAGCCTCAGCAAAAGCTCCTGATAAAGCCTGCATGAGATAATCTGCGCTCGCGGCTTCCTCCGGGTCCTGGGACTCCTCCCAGGCGCTGATCAAAGAGCCCGGCACCACACTGCACATCAGCCTGCTCGTACCTCAGCACTACCAGCAGCAGGAGAAAAAACGCGGCCGGTGCCAGGCTGATACTAACTGTAAAAACAATCTTCAAACTGCAAGGATGTAGGGAAGGCTTTGAAGGGAATAAATAACTAACATCACTCGCAGAGACACATGCTTGACCACATTACCTCATCCCAGCAACAAAACATCTCGCTCACAGCTGGTCCTCCTGATTTCTTCCTCTTGCAAAACTGCATCCAGCTCCCCCTCAGACTGATTTAATAGCCTGTTTAACTGGTGATGTCTTTGGCCATTTGTTCTCTATTTTAGATGAAGAAAATCAGCTATCAGAATAACACCTGGTTATAGCATTTTGATTTCGTAACTGCTGCAGAGCAACATCTTGAAATCAGAACACTATTCTCTGCTTGCTCAGACTAGTGTTTGCTCTGGTGAAGCAAAAACTCTTTTTTGGGGTGTTTTCTATTTTGCAATGCTGTGTGCAAGTCGCATTAGAAGCTGGCCTTGTGCAGCCAGCTACACAGTTTCCAGGCACTTGGCCCCCACGTTTTGCAGAGCAGTAGTTCCCACCTTGGGAATGGTATCCCACATCCAGGCTTTATGAGGAACAAAACAGGGCAACAAGGGGAAAGGAGGGATAGCAGCTCCTTCTCAACCCAGCAGCTGCTGGCTGGGTTCCTAAGTTTTCCACCAACACAGGAAATAATGTTGTCAAGGTTGAAGGCAAGGAGGATACAAAAGTCATTCTTTCCAATCTTCTATTAGTAACTGGTCCAGGCTTGCTGCCCTGAGGGACACCAAGGAGAAGCTCAAGGAGAAGCCCCCTCATAGGACAGGCTGCGTGACCTGCAAGATGCCCCAGGAGATGGCCAGCCAGAAGTTACCATGAGGGCTGCTGCGGGCCCTTGGTTAAGCCGGGATTAGTGTCACACGGCAGCACCCTGCAAGCGGAGCTGGCCTGGGAGCACTGGGGCACCTCTCACCTTGAGGAGCCCCTGCCCCACACAGCTACTGCGCTGCAAGCCCCATAAGTGGGGGCTGTCTACACAACTCCCTCAACCTCCCAGGATTTGGCCGTGGAAAGGTGAGGTTGGACACTGGGATGGCTCTTAGCTGTCCAGAACAGAGACAGCATTGATGTAGGATACAAACCTATCACCAGCTACAAAGGTTAGAGCTCTAGGACTTCTTGTGTGCTCCATTAAACCCACCAACAGCTTCAACAGTGCTGCAGGTTTCGTGTCAAGCTGGACCTGCTCCTGCCAGAGACACTGCAGAAGTAAATTCCTGCTTAAACTGGGTGGCAGAAAGAGCTCAAGCCACAGTTATCTGTTAACTGCACGCTAGAACTAGTGCAGCCAAGGCAGAAGTATGGTTCACTAACCTGGATAGTTTCAGCACTAAAATAAGGAAAATTTAAAAAAAAAAAAAGGAAAGAAAAGAAAAAGAAAAAATATAGCTTAAAAATCAAGCATCTTAAATAACATAGATGAAGTTCTCTGTTCTTCTATGCTGTTTAGATATTTAGCCCATAGGGTGAGGATGACTTACAGCTTAAGGGTTTTCTCTGCAGCTCCAGTAGGTAAAACAATTTCCATACACAGCTTTCTAAGCCAGAGTCCAGCTTCCCCCCGGCTTCGAGGAGAGGGGACTTTAAGGAAACCAGTGCTGCCAGAAGCTGCACAAGGACATGGAAGTAGACCAGACCATCCTGGCACCAATGACAGGAGAAGCAAAGCAGACCGGTGACTAATAACACACCCAACAAACAAAATCCAAAGCAAATCGGGTAAAAGCAAGACATTTCCCTTTTTTACTTAAAAAACAAGACAGGAAATGTATAAACGCTGACCGGATCATTGGGGATTTTATAAATGCTGCTTCCTGTGGTCCAGAAAGAGGAAAGGAGGAGGGCACGGGGCCAGATTATGCGCTAAAGTAGAAGCACACGACTTGAGTGCAAAACGAGACATCTCAGCGGCAGCGAATCTACGTCCAGGAGGAGGAGGTGATCGAGTTGCTGCTCTGTAATAGGAATGGGGACATCGTGCCCAGCCCCGAGGGTTGTGACACCTGGACACCTGCACCAGGGCAAGTCAGCAGCCCTGGCCCCAGCACAGGAGGGGAGCAGAGACTGTTTTTTTCTTCTCTCTAAGCTCTGTGCAAACACAGCCTCCTGCCAACACTAGGACCTGCCAAAGAGCCGGCAGCGTTAAGCGTTGAGTTCAGCACTCATCTTTGGTGTCCACTGCCCCAATCCACGTCACATGCCGTGAATTTGAGGGGAGAGGTGCTAGCCAGGAGGCTGACCCCTGCTCGCCTTGGAAACCCACGGACGAGCCCCACTCACACGTCCTGCTCATCCCTTCACTCCAGCCCTGGTCGTGAGCAGCGACCCAATGCTCCACTCGCTGATTTGGAAGCTTTCTGCCTTTATCACTCCTGTGCCAGCACATTTAGCAAAGCAAAACGAAGAGAGAGGGCACTGAGATGTATTTAAAAAGAAAGGAGAGCCTGGATGCAACTCTGTGGCCCATGCTCTGGGTGTCCCTGCTTGAGCAGGGGGGTTGGATGGGCTAGATGATCTCTAGGAGTCCCTTCCAACCTCAACCATTCTGTGATTCTGTGGACTACATAAAGCTCAAGAAATGGACAGTCATGGCTCGCCGTGGTTTTACCCGTGTGGGGCAGGAGAAAGGTTCCCGAGGGTCGTGTTGGGAGATCACCAGCCAACTCAAGCCTCTCAAGCAAGACAGCTACAGGAGCTCCTTGTCTGCAAAGCCCAAGAAGATTCTTCCTCACCAGCTGAGCACTGGTGAGACAAGGAGCTCCTGGTCACGCTGGGTGCAAACCTCCGGGTGCCACCAGACTTAAGGCTTGAATAGTGAGTATCAATGCACAAGTGGGGTCTCTAGGGTGAAGTGTCACCAGAATGGGGGCTTTCAGTATCTCAGTTTTGGACTAGAATACCTGAGTCCTACCTCAGTCCCTTTCTAGGTGAAGCCAAGAGCAAATAAAGCCACAAATGAAGACAGGAGGCAAGGCACGTGTGCAAATCTTGGCCCGAATCACGGCTGATGTCTTGAGTTTGCCCCAAGTGACACATGGCACCTTGCAGGGGCCCTCCGAAGCCAGGTGTGGTTGGCCGCCACTTAGGACAGATGGAGATGACATTATGCCAGAGGAGCTGCTGGCTGTGACTCTGACACAGCTTTGAAACAAATGCAGATAAATCCACAGCGTGCAGCGGAGCTGAAGCTCTCGGTGGAGTGTTTAGATTGCTCAGCAGCCAAAGCAAATACATTTGCACTGCAGGTTATAGAAGGCTGTTAAACCAGCCGTGCAACCAATTTCTCCGAGCCAAAAATGATCTTTCTCTATCCTGGAGCCTAACACTTACAATGACCCTGTTAAAGTTCATCAGCCCTCATGCTGCTCTTGAAGGATGTATATTGTAAATAAAAACAATTAATATTTTAAGCAGCAGCACTCTCTGGATTTAGTGCTGCATTTTTTTTCCCATCAGCCCTTTTCTAGCAGTGATTGAGCCCAGTCTTGCCCATAGCAAAGGGGAGAACAGGACAGATTCTCCGTTAGTCTCTGACACTTGAGCAAAGCCTTACACATGACTGAAGCAGAAGATAAGGGTTGGAATAAGGAATAGAAGTGGTCTCTTTTATTTAGGGCATTATCCTGCAAACACTTACTGCTCAGCACCGCACTTGCTCACCCAAGGAGCTCCTTTGAGGCCCATCTCCTGTAGACTCTTAGGTCTCATGGTCTGCACTGAAGAGTAAGACCTGAGCTCCCTCTCTCCTGCAACAGAAGTTGCAGGTGTTTGGGGATGGCTGCACCAAAACAGAACAGGACCTATTTCGTGGATCATTCACATCTACCTGCAGCGCTGCTCCAGCTGCCCTTGTTCGTCTCCTGGAGGTCTGTGGATGCCCTCTGGGTACTGCTCCAACCATGTCTTGGCACGGGGGTGGTAGACAGACCTGCAGGTGGAAGGCAGACAGGCCCTGGGCGCCCCGTGTGCCTCCCACGCGAGGAGCGGGCGAGCTGGGACCAGGGCCCTGCGCTGCTCCGCTCGGGTGTCACCGCGCTCTGCAGAGTGGCACTGCATGGCCTGGGGGTGGCAGCCTAGTAAAGCCACTTCCTAGGCACTGGCTATTAGCAACAACACAAGCCTGGAGAAGTACTAATTACTGAGCACCTGTCTCATGAGGGTGCTGATCGTCAGCCTGCCTTCGGACTAGTGAGTCACATTTAACTTGCAGCACCAAACTCTGGCCTAATTCCATCAGCAATTACCTTCAGAGCCATAAGTCTGGGTCCAAAGCAGCCCTAGCAGGACTGCCTAAATGCTGCAAGTAAAGTTATGTTTGTTCCTTCTCTACAGCAATGCGCACAAAAAGCTCAGAGCTCCACCAAGCCGCACATCTACCGACGCAGGACACGTTGTGGGAGCGGCGTTTACGGGGACGAGCAGCTCTCACGCGCCACGCTGTTGCAACGCCAGCACTATGATCGTGATCTCCACACCGTCAGCAAACAGGTCCCAGACCCCGGCGCGCACCCGCGCGGCGTCCTGCTCGCTGCCACCACAGCAGCTCCTTGCGCAAGCGCCA
Source organism: Nothoprocta perdicaria (assembly GCF_003342845.1). Taxonomy (NCBI): domain Eukaryota; kingdom Metazoa; phylum Chordata; class Aves; order Tinamiformes; family Tinamidae; genus Nothoprocta; species Nothoprocta perdicaria. The sequence continues at coordinate 1,002,291 of NW_020456032.1, read as the reverse complement.
GGCAGTCTGGATTACTCACTGCCACATGATTTCCGCAGGATTAAAAGCATATCAGAAATCAGGAGTTCTGTGTCAAGGCAGCAACGCCCAGTATTACACTAGATGATAGGCTTGCGTTTATGAGGGTTAGAAAGTGTGCAGCCTTCAAGCCATAAACTAACTTTTAAGGGATGAAGAAAAATCTTTCCCCAAAGAATAGGTTTCCGTGCCTTTGCTACTGTACAAGCAAGGTGACCCACAGATCTAGGGATTGTGCACTGCCCTGCTTAGAGGCTGGGGAGAGCTAACCATTAAAAAAATAAAAAATAAAACCAAAAAAGCACACGTTTCTGTTCCCCTTCACTGGCAGCACAAACACAGCCCAACTGCGCTACAACAGCACACTGGGCACCCGAGCTGTTTATGTGGTTATTTATTTACCAAGATGATAGTTGTGCCTCAAGGCTTCGTCTTTGATGTCTGAAACTGCGGGCAAAATTTTCGGGAGGAAAATAATGACTTCCAGTATTTGCCATCCACCCATGGGATTTGCCCAGGGTCACGCAGATGGGCAGCAGCGGGGGAAAGCAGCACTGGGTGGGACAAGTCCAGGGACACTTGTCTGCATCTCTCCAGCTTCATTTTCACCAGCAATAAAGACCAGATCCAATGAAATCCATGGCAGCTGATCCCTCTGTGGGGCCTTGGCCCAAATCCATTCAGCAACAAACAAACCAAAAGGCAACTTCCCTGAAAGAAAAACGCTCGCTTGACATCTCCAGAAGTTGTACAAATGGGGAGCCAAAAGTATGCCAACTAACTCTCCAGTCAACCAAAGAAAACATTTGCACAGCTAGAAGAGGATGGAGCTGCCTTTGGTTACTGAACATGCTGTCACAGCAAAGGAAGAGGAGAGATTAGCCAATACCACCAGCTGAACTTCTTCAAAAGACAGAGCAAGAGTTTAGAAGTAGCATTTTAGACCCAAAACACATTATAACAGATGAACAAACCCACAAATGCACAAGACTCCAAGGTCAAGAGGACATGCACACATGATGCCCCAAAAGGAAGGATGGAGGGTGCTGAAACGAGGAACGGTCCTGCAAAAGACACGGAGGGAGATTGCCCACCAGCAGGAAAGGCCACAAGAAGGGCAGTGCTGAGGCAGAGCGAGCGCAGTCTGCAAAAGCTGCGTTAGGCCAAGTGACCGACTGCATCTAATTGGAATATTTTAGGCAAATGAAAGCAGGAATGCTAGCGGGAATTTTGGCGTGTATAGTGAGCAATCCCCTGTATTCCTTCTGAAGGGGTAGCAAAGGAAAGGCAGCCAAGAGCCGTTTTCCAAACGGAGCGCCAGACAAAATATATATATCAGTCCTAGTTTTTGGCAGCAGGAGCTAGACTTTAAGGGCCTAAGTATAGTCCCAGAGAATCTTTCACCTTTCCAGAGTCCCCAGTCCAAGCTCTGTTTAATGCTGTCTAAAAAAGCAGTGATCCAGCTGAATCCCTAGTTACTACGTGAATATATCACATGATTTGCCATGGAAACAGGCCAGTTTTGCTGTCAGGAATCCAGGGGAGGAAAGACACAAGCCACACTCAAGTTTTTAGGCTCACAAAGTCTCACATCAACATTTCCTTCAGTCCTCACTTATTTGGGCTGGAGCTAAAAATCAGAGAAGTTTGGTCAATAGCTTAAGGTTGCGTCTGGTTTCCACTTAAACCCAAAAGATCTGCACCAAACCAATTCCAGATTTGCTCTGAGGATTTACAGACTTGAAGGAATCAGCCAGGGAGGCTGTACGAAATTTAAGGCCAAGCCAAAGCGTGGTGAGCAAAGCACAGCTCACAGATCCCAACGAAACGCTCTTGGTCTCCTCTAGCCTTGCTCTGTCCCCACTGCCCCCAGGGAAGGACCGCATGCCGGAGGACATGGAACATGGTCAGACATGGACATTCCCAGCAGCTCTGCCCAGCTCCAAGGCTGCCCTACACCAAGGTGCCACGGGGGCTTCTTCCCATTGACTTTTCCTCAGCACACTGTGCAAGCAAGTGAGCAGGACAGCAGCTGGAGAGCAAGGATGGCAGCAGAGCCTGACTGGATCCTAATGACAGCCATGGGGTCTGCAGGACCTAGGAGCACTACCCAGGAAAAGCGCACGAGCGCAAAGGAGCCAGATGAGGCAAGAAATCAGGAATGAAGAGTGGACATTTTTCTGGAGCATCTTGGTGATGTAGGGAATGAAAAGAAAATAAAGAGGGTGTTACACTACTCCAAAGCTATGCTGAATTTCTCCAATGGCCATCCAAGATCCCGCTCACTGTGGTGATATATTGCTTTTGAGAGCTTACAACAGCATTCCTGAAACAAGACTCTTAAAAGATATGACTGCACTATGACTCCTTTAAGATCAAGAGTATGCTATTAATACATGGCAGAAGCGTGTGAATTGAAGGGGCGGGGGTGAACTTGCCTGCAAATAAACAAAATACAGCATTCTATTTTGAGGCACAAGTGTGAGCAGATTGCAGTGTTGCAGAGGGCCCTGTCAGCCCCTTGGACATAGGCCAGTTCAATGCAAAACCATAAACTAAAATTTTAAAAAGGAGTCAGGGCAAAGCTATCTAATAGCTCATACTCAGGATGCACAGCAGTTGCTGCCTCCACTGCTGCACAGACGTGGATGGGAAGAGCTGCACGCATAAGAACGAGACAGCAGTAGTACCACGAGCAGATCTAGCCAGATCTCACTTGCTCACACGAAAACTCTCTGCGCAGGCACTGCGAGTGGCCCGTCACACTGCAGGGGCTCAGCTCGCTGCAGAGCTAAGCAGGATCTACAGCCTCAGGACAGTCCAATTTTGAATGAGCACAAGGAAGGAGACAAAGTTTTGTGACTTAAAATCCCCTGGGTGATGGCCTCACCATCCCTGCAGGAATCTGGGGAGCTGTGGAGGGAGCTGCTGTGATTTCCTGCAGACTCCACTGGTAAAGGGTTGGGATTTGGGAAGGAAAGGGTCCTGTGAGGTGCTGGGGCAACCTTTGACTTTGGATACAAAGAAAACCAGAGAAATTTATCTCCTTATACAATTTGTCCCGATAGGATGAAGCTTCCTCAATCTTTGCCTACCCAGTAGCTGAAATGATGCTTCTTTTCTCTCCTACTCAGTCATACAACCAAGGGAGGCAGGCAATGGGTTAGAGTCTGAGCTTCCACAAGAAAACAAATGTGATACCTACCAACAAAGCAAACTTGGATGTTTTCTGCTTTTCTTGCTACAGTTATTCAATCCTTGCATGACTATAAGAGTTCCGATACTTTATTTTGAACATACACAAAACTTTGTGTGCAAAAGGGATGTACTCCCTCAAGCTTAAATTCATTGCAAGTCTTCGGACCCCCAAAAAGGAGTGAAAACTCATTTCTGCCAGAGAATTTAATAAGGAGCACAGAAAGCAGGGCTTCTGCTGACAGACACTGTTGCTGTAACCTCTAGACAGAGAGGGCAGAGGGGATGGGGAAGATCAATAGACCTGGAGTGTGTGTTTAAGTCAGCATGCCTCTGATCATGTTTCCTCCAGGGGCTGGATCTCGTTTGCTCCCCCCTACCTTTTTTTTTTTTTTCTCCTTCTCTTTTAACCACGAAAAAAGAAAAAAAAATCTACTTTCCAGACTGGAAAATTAAGTTAGGACATAGGTCTCCAGCTCTACCAAAGAAGAAAGAAGAAAACTTGCATTTTCTTTCCCCATTTGCACAGCTGTGAAGCAGAGCAGTTGATTTACAATGCTGTGACTGAGAGTACAGATCTTGATTTCAAGTGTTTTCATCCAGATTAATAAAGTTTTTATGCTCTTTTGGTCAATATTTTACTTGCATGTCCTGTATTTAACTGCATGTAAAAACATTTGTAGAATGATGAGTAGGGCTTATTTTTACAGTGAGGCTTCCTAAGAAAATGAGTCATAGGCAGCAGCACGGCCTAGTCATTTGTGCCATCCCTCTCGTGTCGACTGTCAAGGCCCATTTCAACCACATTTGATAAAGGAATCGACACCAGAAGCACATTCGCCTCCTTTTGCTTTTGCAGTGTTCAGAGCTTCTCCAGCGCCGCAAGCTGCAGCGTGGATTCCAGCCCCACCAGACACTACGGAATTGAGCAGAAACCTGCCTGGGAACATTGCTCCAGCTCTGGGCTGCTTCACAGCATGTGCTTCTGTGCCTACATGTGTGCCTCACGGAAAGCAAGGTTAATAAAATAACCTAAGAACTGTCAAACCCACCTTCTGCCATGGTTTGTTCTCCAGTGAGGAGCAGGCTGGTGCAAGAACACGTGCTTTAGCATAACGCCTTTGAGGGGTTTGAGTTTACATCCCCCACCACTTCCATCCTCTCCTCCAAGGGAAGATTTCACATTTCTGTTCACTCCATTTCCCACGTCCCACCAGAGGCTCTTGGTGCCCACAGGGATTTGTGCACCGGGAAGCACGGCCGGTCTCACGGGTGGCTCCGTGGGACCCGCTCAGCTCTTGGCTCCATGACAGCGGCGCAGCTTAACACGAAGAGGGTGTCGGGAGCTGCTTGCAGACAAGGGCTGTCCCTTACCAGCTCAAGTCACTATTTATGTTCAGCTTAAACACAGGACACAGCAATACCAGACGCCAGCCCTCAGATCTGACGCGTAACATCCCAAAGCCATTTGTCACTCAGCACCCTTGGCCTGGATTCAGATACCTAAGCCACCAGGCAAACAACCTAGTGGCTCATTTTTCCGTGCTTTTGTATGTTTCTAATCGCCTTTCTCATCCTGTCCATTCAGCAGCCTCAATTTGCTCCCCGGTGATGCCAATCTCGGCGGCTCCATCAGTGCCACCACTGTTTACCTGCAACACTCTGGGCACCCGCCCCATCCGAGTACGTCCGTCCCCATTCCCCCATCAATTCCCAGGTGAGTCAGCAGTGCCATCCGATCCGCAACCCTTCTGCGTCGCCCTCTGAGCAGAGGCCTAGCGAGCTGCTCGGGCTGCCTCTGCGTTTCAGACAGCTTTACCTGGCGCTGGTCATCTGAAAAGCACCTATTTCTGCAGAAAAGGAGATGACATCAGCCCGGGCAGGATAACCACGACAACCCTCCCAGAGGAGCAGGCCACGTGCTAATCTGAGTAAGCAAGCAAGGTTTAACTCCCAGCAACCTTCCAGGCAGGACCTCCAGCTTTAATTGCATGTACGGGGCTGTGCACTTGCACATGTTTTACCTACACTACCATCACTATTTTTTAATGAATGAGAAGATGGTGGCCCTAGAAGAAAGAAGTCTTCCACAATGGCATTTTGAATTTCAAACCAGCACAGGGCTGGTGTGCAGAGCAGTCGAGATGCCAGCCCCTCAAGTCTTGCTCAATTTGCTCTCCTGTAGACTTGCACCAGCACCAAGCAGCTGATGCCTAAGAAAGGCACTTCAGGATTTGGCAGAATCCAAAGGATTCTGGCACTCCATAAATCAGGCTCCTTACCTTTAGTCAGCTCCTAGAAAAGCAGAAAAATGAAAATATTTCAGAGCTCGGATTGGATCTGAAACCACAACAAATCTATCTTCTAAACAGCAACATCATAGGTGAAAGGCTCCGCACCTGATCCGTATATTCTTGCTCAAAGTGGGCTGGAGATTTTTTTTAAATGAGAGATTTTTTTTAAATGAAGTTGCTGTGCAGAGACAAGACATACGGAGTACATGCTGGACCAAGAGAGGTTAATTCTCCAGTCCTTCACTTTTAGAGTGTGGCTGCATGCTGGAAAGCCCCATGCTATTATTCTCTATGCCATTGCTTTCCAACATATAAACTCTTTATTAAAATCAGTAAGTGTAGGAGGATTAGCTTGCTGGATCCAGAATCTCTTACTCCCCAATTCTTCATAACGGTGTATTTATCAAACACATGTGTCCCATTTGGGGGCAATTTGAAGTTGCCTAGTACATAAATGCTTCATTAAAACAGCTGCTCACAATCTGCTAGGATAAATATTTTCCACCCATTTCTGATGGCCATAAAGGGAGCCAGCACTAGAGTAACGGATCCAGGCAGCCTGCGCGTTGGAGGTGTTCACCATTTACATTCTCATGCATATTTTAAGCCCTGCGCCTGCTCTTCGTGGCTTGCCTTTCTCAGCTATAGGAGACAAGTTTGCACTGCTCGGATGCAGAAGCCTCGGAGAGACGAGGGCAACTGGGAATTCAGGTTTTTGGGAGCCCTCCCGAGCACTTCTGTGCAGCAGGAACTCATTGCTTATGGTCACACGGACACTTTAGTCCCGCATTACCGTGACCTGTTGCTGGAAAGGAGCAGTCTCGTCCCCGCCGCCCCATGCACATGCTCCAGCTCCAACCTTGCTCCAGCCCTTGTGCTCACTGCATGATGGGCTGGAGCAGGAAACTAACCCATCTGAAAACAATTTCCCTCTCCCTTTTCTTCTTATGGAAATACTTACTACAAGTTAAAAAACCACAGCTGATCCCAATGAACATGCTAAACACTGGAGATGCAGCCCAGGCTACGCAGCTCTAAGGCCAACAAACATTCCCAGGCTGAAAACGGCAGGTTGAGCATCACGACTGCACCGACGATGAACGTCACATCACCTGTAAATGACATCCTGGTTCGGACACACGGGACCACCTGCGGCCCCACGGGGTGCAGCCGGGAGCAGAGAAGTCTCCTCCCAACACGGCCCTCTCAGTGCTGAACAAAGACTTGTTCACTGGCCCGAAAGAAATGTTTGACTTGGAAAAATTAATCGTGCCCAGGAAGCCAGGCTCCTCGGGATCAGGAGGCCCCAGCGCACCTTTCATTAAACCACTGTCCTCCTGGAATAACTGCAGCAGAGTCAGCAGGGTCACATCAGATCCAGTCTGCGACTGGGGGTGAAACATGACCCGCAGTCTCAGATCATTAATCCTGTTATCTGGCTGCCTCCCTGCATCAGCCCAGAGAGGAGGAAGCCTCTTTATCACAGTGCTGGGCCCCATGATGAAATAATTCAACTGGATTAAAGCAGCTCTCTGCGCACATCAATCATGCTATTGTCCCCCCAGCAGGAAGCTTGCAGCCTCAGCCTCTAGCCACCTCTGCCCGACCTGCACACCAAGGACTTCCTGGCACGTTTTGCTCCTATCTGTATTTTGCACTTACTTACACGTGCAGATGTGTTTTGTGAGCAACGGCAGTTCAAATACGGTAATGAGCAATAATGCTGATAACTCTTAAAGGCATAAAGTGTCTAGGAAATGCCAACAGTGATGCTTAGAGAAAGCTTCACCAGAAGCATCTCACAACTTGCTCTGAATATGACAAAACGTGGAGCCTCGGAGCTTTTGAAATTACCACCAAGCACCTGTCTGACTTGAAATCTCACCCAGGGGCCCAGATCTTCAAAATCATTAACTGCCAATGCCTCTGCAAGCCTTGGGCAGCAATCCAACCAGGCCTATCCAAAACCAGCTCGCAAGCAGCACTGCAGTGTCAGAACCCCCGTGGACAAGGCTATGGACAAACATTTCTGCTGGGGCTGCAGACAAGCTGGGAGACCCCTGCATGGGAGCGCTTTGGTGTTCTCCAAGCAGGACATTGGTGCTTCCTGCTGCACAGAAGTCTCTGTGACTTCTGTTACAAAAGGAGTCCAGAACAAGGAAGGAGGTTTGTCCTCCACAACCCTCACCTGGGCTCAAGCCCATGGATTAACTGCTCCTGTTTAGCTGGGCACAGAGGCACTCCGGGAGAGGGAGGGAAAGGTGATCCAAAAGGACCAGCTGCTGGATTGCATGGGGGGCAGAATCACAGTGTGTGAATTTTACAGGAGTAAAATAAGACTTTCCATGGTGTTATTTACTCTCCCAACGCAGAGATAAACCACCACTTCCATGCGTTACCCTCTTCCAAGTGAGAGCAGTGAGAAACACAACAAAAAAGCATTCCCATTTGAATTCATGCTCATTACTTTTTTCCCCCTTCTTCTTTCTCCCTCTCACAACCACACATTTGCTTTGAGCCTCAGGTTAACAAAAACCACAAAGCCCCACTTTGCCAAAACCACAGCATTTTCCTTGATTTGGGGTCAAAACTGACAAGTTCTGCCTGTTTTCCTCCTGCACCATCAATCTCCTCAGGTTCACCCTGGAAGCACCTCAGTTACACTGAAAAGTTCACAGACCTGGCACAAGTTTGGGGATTTATTATTAAACCTGCCAGATTTCAGGTTTGATTTATGAGGCTTTCAGCGAGACCTGTTATCGAGCAGAGACAGGCTCGGCAGCGCACGCTGGGAGGGACGCACAGAGCTAGGAGCTTTGAAGCCTGGAGAGACCACGCGCAGCTAAGCCTGACCCCTACACAAACACCAACCAGGCCATTCTGCGTCTCCTACCAAGAACGGGGCCACGTCTTTTAACAGCTCTGCATTTTCTGTCTCTGCACCCCTCCGCTGTTTCAGGAGACCTGGAAAAGACCCGATAAAGCAAAGCGGTAGGGGATGGACAGCACTGGCCTCCTCACCTGCCCTCCTCCGTTTGCCTGTTGTTTGACAGCTTTCAGCAGCGATGCTGGAGCCAAGAAGCCAACGCTGATTTTGCTGATGCTGCTTTCTGCAGCCGCAGTTGCTCCTTCAGCTCACAAGCACCACGGCCTTTTTGTATTCAAATATTCACATCTTTCCCCGTGCTCCCCAGCTAGAGGCCTGGGACGTGGCCAGCAGGCACGGACACCTCTCCTCCACGGTGTTCCACCAGCCCCATGAGCTGCCGGCTGCTCCTCCATGGTAGAGAGGTGCCACATGCAGCTGGATGCTGGAAAGCATCTTGGGGGAGCCGAGAAAAACCTAAATGGGACCACACATACCCTTTTCTCGATAGATTTGCACCAGGAAAACTGCTCGTATGCTTCAAAATCTCTTTCTGTGGTAACCAGAGCGGTGCCTTAGTTTTCCAGTGCAATCTCTACGTTACATCCAGCTGGGACGTTAAAGCTCACTCTTTCTTTGCTGTTTTAGACAGATCTAATCTGGCATTGAGCACTACATGAAACACTATGGCCAAGGCATTTACTTCTCATACGCCAGCACAGCCCTAAACACCAGGAAATGCTGGGGCAAAGTATGTCCAAAGGCTCCAGGGCAGCTGTGCGGGATGCTCCGGAGGAAGGCGACCCCCCCAGGACTGCTGCCAGCACAACCTGCACAGGAAACAAAATTTGGGACCGGCTGACGTACACATGGGCTTGTCTTTCAGGTTGATGGAAGCCTCCCAAGGCCCCAAAGCACAGAGCAAGTGTGGACAGGAAAGCGTAAAACCACGCTCCGGAAACCCCAGTCTTCTCTTTCTTTTGTTCTGAGCCATGCATCAGGCATAAAACAGTTAATACAGGCTTGGGATTTGCAGCGTGGCTTTTCCGCCTCGAGTTTTATTTATTTGTTTCCCTGTTTCGAACCAGCTCCGAGGACGTCGCAGGCAACTTGCGGAGCCAAAGGCGAGCGGCTGCCCCGGGCCCGGAGCGGCCTCGGAGGCCCCGTTCGCAGCTCCAACCACATTTCATCTTCCACGCAAGCGGGATGGGGGTGAGGAGCCAGGCCGGGAGGCGGAAGCAAGCGCTGGCAGCGGCCCCGGCACCATATATCAAGGAGATGATAAGCAGAGATAAGCCACTTGGCAACTGCGCGCGCCGTGCCCTAGGTTTGCGCGGCTCCGCGTTGCTGCCCGGGATTGCTGGCCGCCCCGTAACGCCCGAGGTAGCCCAGCGCAAAGGGAAGATCCCAACACGCCGCCGAGCTGCCGCCGGCTCTTCCCTTTTGGTTTCGGCGAAACTCTTGCCTAAGCAGAGCTTCGGCACCAGCCCTGCCGCGCACCCGCACACCGGCCGCTCCATGCAAAGCTCCGGAGGGCTGCGAGCGGAGGGCATCCGGCGCGCAAAGTGGGTGGTATTGGCGACTGCCAAGTTTCCTAGCTCAATAGTACCATTCCGGCCTTTTTTTCCCCCTTTTTTTCAGGCAAACAGCTGCAGCGCAGTGGCCACAGAAGCTCCCCAGGAGCCCAGTCGCTCCCACGGTCCCCGTTCACTGCTGTGCAACTGCAGCCCCTGGCAGCGCGGCACCTTGGGACAGGCGGCTGACGGGTAGTGCAAGTTCTTGGTTTTACCTTCTTTAGAGCACACAGTGCTGGAGAGAGCCTTCAGTAACCTGCGCTCTGGTTATGTGAGTTTTTAAAAACCCTGCCACACGATCAAATGGTATTTCACATTTAGAATCGCTGACGCCGCAAGAAACTCCTGATTTAAGCGAAAAAGCAAGATTACGACCCATGCACAAGTTTCACTACCATTATGTTCCATATTCCCTTTAAGGCAAGAAGACCAAAACGTAGAAACCATAGTGCAGAACGTTACATTGCATTTCTATATGCCGTGTATTTCTGTATGCATTTCTACATGCAGCAAAGCCCCTGTCAAGCTTTAAAAGCCCCAAAGCAGCCGCGCTTGCCTCTAAACCTGCTTACAGCCTCATCACCGTGACTCACTGCTGCGATTGCCACGGGCAGCCACAAGCTCGTGTTGTTTTGCACACCTGCCCTGCCTCCTCACGAGCATCGTCAGCCCCGCTGCGACGTTGCTCCGTTTCTTGTGACCAGCCGGGTGCCAGGGACTCGCTGGTTCACAGCTAAATCCATCAGTGCTGACGGATGTGCAGGCACCACAGAGCCAGGAAAAATCCTGTCCCCACTTTACCAGGAGGTTTATCCACCTGGCTGCTGGCATTAGCATCGTAATTAAGGCTCATATTGCCCCGGGAGAAAACCAGCAAGGGCCCTGCACCACCAGACCATTCAAACTGCCAAGCAATGAATGCAGGAGGCGGCGTTTTGGGGTGGAGGGAAACCAAACAATGGTTTTTAATTAATGCTTTCAGGTGATGTGACTCCAGATGCACAAAAGTGGGAAGTTACTGACAACGTTCTATCCAACAGCCCAAACTGAGTCCCTTCAATGCAAATGCTACAGCTCAAATAGGAGATGCAGAAACCAGGAGGTGAAATTCTTTGGGCAGCACTTGAAGGAAATATGATTGCATGGCCAAAACAGTCATTTCTTGGACCTAAGTTGGGGGAAACTATGAAAATACTTAAGCATGTGCTGAAACACTCTGCTCAACAGCTTGAAGGCTGAAGGAGACTGGCCTAATACTTGCTATTCCCATTTTGAAATCCTTCGCCTATTACTCATTTCTTTTTCACTCTCGAGCTGCATGGCTTAATGAATTAGTTTTGTCCCACAAATAATTCCACATTCTCATCTGTTCTGTGCATTAATTCTCAAAAGGAGCTTCAGTAGAGGATTTCTTTATCTATGCATTCATCAGCTTCAACTCCCCAGTGAGGTCATTTCCGAAGTTTTTAATAAAAAGAGACTTTTGATTCTTGGGGTCATGTTGCAAATTACATTTTCACTAATCTAGCAGAGGTCAGAAAAGAAGTCAGAGTCAAAGAACATCTCTGACTCTGCACCACACGTGTGTCCGTAGGATTTAAAAATACACAGTTCTGCTGTTATAAATAGAGCATTCTTCTGTAAGGCCAGAGCTCCCAAAGTCCAGGAAAACATCCTTTTATTTAGTTTTATGATTATGCTTCTTATCCCCTCCATCAGGGTGCACTAAAGGGGATGAGAGCTGCTCTTGGGGCCAGCATTCCACCCATGCTATTTTTATATTATTGGAGGGTCAACATTAACATCAGAGTTACTTCCTCAGACACTTCAACAGCCCGGCTCTTGGAAGAGCTGTTAGCAGTCTCTTAAAGAAGAGAGCAAGAGCACAAAAGTCTTTATTTAAGGTGTGGCAAGACTAAGCATCCTTTCCAAAGATGTTTCTTCAGGTAGTGGACATGTATTCAGGTCTTCTTAGTTCTCCAGGCAGGAAACTGCCTCTCCCACCTTCAAAACTTTGTGATTTCCTTTGAGATGAATGAAGAAAGCAATGAGAGCTCAGCTGGCTTGCTAAATGACACTACTTTGGGCTTATCTCATACAGCAGTTCCTGCCTCTACTCCCATAATCTCCCCTTTTCGGCTGGTCTGAACTTCACATGGAGAAGAGTCCTGTGAACAAGCCCACAGGTCCTGTTTGGAAAGACAGGACACTGGGTAGAATGTCCCAACAATTCTTCTCCCTTCAGATGGGCTACAGTAACCAACGTTTTAAAAGGATATTTTAGTTCTTCTAGAGGTCAGACAGGCAAACAGAACCTGCTGTTTCCAGAATTATTTTAATTCCTACCATTGAATAGAGAAGATACAAAAGTCGCCTTGTTCTTTGAAGTTGGTTCACAGAGGTCTGTCATTATGTAGCTGTTCACAAGGTGTAGCTACTATACTTTATCTTTGCACTCATAAAATAAAGACATATACCAAAAACACCACGTCCTTCCATAACACTGTCATTTTTATGCAAGGCTGGACTGTGCAATCACTGGAAGATAAATGGCATAAATTTTGAAATAACAAAAGTACACATGCTCTTCTGAGGTAAAAACTAGAGCAGAAGCAGGATACCTTTAGCTTACTTGAAAGCACGTTATGTTGTTAACCTACTAGTTAGCTTGATGTTAAAAAAAACGTGGGATAATACAGGCAAGGCTTAAATGCCTTTAAGGACCCCAGGTTTTGAGATACGCATCTACAATGTGTAGATGTACAGCATTTTTTTCCAAGCTCTTCTGTTCCTGTCTTGACTCCAGGAGATTAAAAGAGTGTTGAGTGGTGCTGAGCCTCTTGAGGGGGTCATTAACATCGCATGCAGTAATGGAGTTATTTTCACTGGCTCAAGCCATCCTCGCCTGCTGATGAGCACGACAGGGTCAGAGGAAGTCACTGTGCTTGGACAAATACGTCCCTCAGGATATCTTTCCTCTCCTTCCTCCAGGAGACCTTGGGGCTCTCAGCAGAGCCCAAAGCCATGCTTCCAAAGCCCAAGTCAACCCCTCTCACAACTGCACTGCCCACCAAAGCAATCACTTTGGAACTGCAGCAATATTTCAAGCTGTGCGTTTTGGGAGCACTCCCAGCAGAGCCCTTGGAACTGGTGAAGTTCACAGTGCTGCATATTGCCAAGAACAGCGCTCACTATACATAAACATAGACTACTTGCGCCTGCTTTCACAGGCTTGGACAACTCCTGCCTGGAAGCATGCTCAGCTCTCCGTGACCCAGAAGCTCCACTGTTGCACACAGAAGTTAACACCCAAGGGCAACGTGAAGCTAGGGAGTACTGTGTGAAGCTAGTGTGGATATGAGGTGTTTCTCCCCACCCTCTTCCTCTGCCAGTTCTGCCCTGCCCTGGCCAGTCCTTGCAGCCTTAAGCTAACTCAGCTGATGAAGATAATCCTCAAGGAGTCAATTTCTCCAGTGGGAGCAGTGGGATCCACCCCTATGGACTATGACTTTATCAAGGATCCTTTCCAAGTTACGTTCTTGCATTAGGCAAGACAGCAGGAGCAGATGTGCCAGCATCAAGCCCAGCACCACCAAGCATGGAGGCAGGACATGACACCTGCCTGTCGAGAACACCAGAGAGCAAGAACCATGAGCAACCCGCTTTGAACACAGGATTCAGAACGAGCAGGTGTGCAATAAGAGCAGAATTCACAAGGGCCATGCAGAGCTAAGCAAGAGCTGTTACCCCACGTGCAGCCCTTGGCCTGCACTCAGCATGTGCCACAGCACGAGTGTCGGCTTGGGCCAGGGTTAAACAAGGTGACTGTGGGGTCCATCCCCACCCAAACTTTATAACCCTGCCACTTTCCAAGTCTTAAACCCTTTCTCTGCTAGGCACACACAGACACACACACCAGCACCGAGTCTGACACCTCACCCGTAGGGACTGTACTGTGTCCTAGACCTAGATAAGAGCTATTTGGCCACTAGCCTCTTCAAGACATGGCCTTGATATAGCTAGCTTGTTTTCTCTACCTTAGACTTCCAGAACATCCTGGTCCCTCCCTGGCACGTTATCTCCCTTCATATCCTGACCTTTCTGCAAGAGCGAGGCACATGCAAAAGAAGTCAACTTTCCCCCCCCTTTCTCAACAAAGGGCCCAACAGGAGATCAAAGCACACAGGAATTTAGCCCATGGAATACTAAAAGTGGATGAGAACAATGTGCTGCTGCCTGGGGAGTTGTGCTGTGCAGCAGCAGGGAGGAGGGCCCAGGCCAAGGCTGAAAGCATTTCACAGCACTTGAAGAGACGAGACGGGGAGCAGGGCGCCTGTGGAGGGGGAGTTCTTATTTGTTTTAAGAAAGTTTTTATTTTAACAAGGGACCACGGTTGAAACCACAAAACCAACAATATGAATATTTATGGGGCCAAACTCAGTAGTCCCAGACCCAAGCAAGACTCCCACTGACTTTAATAGGTACTTTGCCTTCCTAAAGATAGCCTGCCCTGACCACCACGTCATTCTTCACTGCCAGGCACAGAGGCCTTCTCCGTTTCCCTTTGCTACATGGATTTGGTCCTGCATTTAAAGCTGCTTCATATTTTTATGCCTCAGTTCTCCTCTCCATGAGTTGGCTATGGTCATATTAGCTTCCTTCACAAGAGAAGTCGTGTGGGTGGAAAGCCTCTTGGAGTCTCCAGGTGGAAAGCAAGAAGAACACAGGCATGTCCCATGGCCTCTGGAAGCTGCGTGCTCTGAAGGGACAGTGCATCCTTTGCTTCGCTCTCCCTTTTGTTTACAGGCCTCTATTCATTTTAGGCCAGGGACAAACTGATTCACCATCACCCAAAATGGAACTGAACATACACAGCTACATAACCCCAAAGCCCGCTCCCACCATCAAACAGGAGACAGAATCAAATTGCAGGAGAGAGTCAAAAATAACTCCCAGTTAGCAGAGATAACAGTTCAGTCCCACCTCCAGCAACTGGCACCCTCTCAGCTGCACACACTTCACTCCCCATGAATTTCTCCCGTCTCACAGGGGAGGGGAGGAAGCGACAGCTCCGCAGCTCCCAGTGAACGCAGAAGGCTAATGGGTCCATGAGCTACCTTTAATATGGACAGAGCAAAGAAAGGCCAGTTCTGCCCTGCCTGCCCTATGCTTGATGGGATTCACTGGAGTAGGGGAAGTCCTTCTGCATTCACCTTCCCATTGCAACCTGCCCTACAGTCACTCCAAGCACACAGGGAGCCACGCAAGCAAGCTGCAACATTGGAATGACGCCATAGGCTGAAGGAGGTTAATTAGATCAAATTATTGTCAGCACACATTCCTCAGAGTGTCAGAAACAGCTGGGGCTTTTGGAAAACCGAGGTTGCTCTGAGAGCAGTCCCATTTGGCCAAAGCAAGTGTGGTCTGGTGTGCAGGCTCCCTGGCCTTTACAGCAGCAAAGCAGTGGGTTGAAATAACCCAGTGAGCTAACGCATAATCACTTTGTGCTCTCTGAGGAGGAACCCAGCCCCTCTTCTGTTGCTTTGATAGAAGGTTGGAAGCAGAAACATCCAAACAAAATAAACTCCGGGTCTGACCTTTTGAATTGGACAAAATTCAAGCAATCTCCTGTCCCTCCCTGGTAGGGGGAACAGGAGGTTCTTAGCACAGCTTAGCAGGTCCCACTACTGCCAGCAGCAACCACACTCCAGGATCAGGGTTTGATTCATGGCATGAGCAGAGCCGTATGGTCAAAGATTCAGCAGATGAAGCAACCAGTGCAAAGCTGAGCCAATCAAGCTCAATCCAACACTTTCCTGAGGTTTGAAAACATTGAGCTAACATTTTTTGACATGTTTTATTTAAGCATTTTTGCACCTTCTGCATTTTGTTGGCTTTGGCATGTACTTGAGGCATGAACCACAAGAGAAGCTGTTCTCCTCATGCCTCCACTCTAGCAAAAACCTAAGAGTGGTAGAAATCACAAAGTTAGATGCAACTCATGACAAGTTTCCAGAACTCAGTCAAGATCAAAAGCTTCTAATGGGTTTGGATAAACCCTGGATAGTCCTCTGAACTTTCCAGAGCCTCAGAAAACTATTAGACAGAGTTGGACTAGGACTTTGAATGCCCTTCAGAGAGCTGGATGCTCCTGTAATTGCAGGTGGATTAGAGATGTGACACCCTCGCATTTCCATGACAGCACCAGCCTTTTCCTTAAAGCAAATAAGCTTTATTCATTACTAGACCGATGAGAAAGAAGGCTAACACAAGTTCTCTCACCACACACCAGCCTAAACCTGCACAGGAGTTCACTAAGGTGCGTCAGGAAAGGCAGAACAGATTTATCTAAAAGCTTTAGCAAGGGGAAAGCATGAATGACAGATCCTTTCTTGAGGGGAAAAAAAAAGGAGAAAAAGAAAGAAAAAAAGCCATTAATTCCTGGTGTCAAAATGTTGTAAAACTGGCTTTTGACTCAGCACACCATAGCGCTGCTTGCAAATGGAGTATTTGGTTTGTGTGAGGTCATGAGACCCAACATGCCTCCACTTGCCCATTCCCTAGAGCACAGTCAGCTGCGAGAGAACATGATGCATGGACAGCAGAGGGGAAGGTAAAGAGATTCATGTTTCATGCTGCTCATTTATCAGAGTTAAAATATATTTAGCCATTCACACTTGAAAATATTCCTACTTGATAGCTGGAAATTCCTATGTACTTGGAGGGAGAGTGGGGAAAGTGTCTATTAGCTTCAGCTTTTTTCTTCATAACCATAGCACTCGGCAAGTGCACGCAATTCCCTCTTGCTTTGCAGTCAGCGTTCCTATTTATAAGTATTAATGGACCTAAACAACAACAGAACCGAGCACTTAGCAGGGAGCTGCACTGAACTGGAAATGAGATGCAGACAAATGCTGGGAGGGTGGTGGGAGGCCTGAAGCATGAGGCATACAACGTGGATCAAACAGGCAGACACCAGGAGGAATTGCTGGAATCCCTCCTGTTTACGTTTCCTGACATTTCCATCATGTAAGGAGTAATTAAACACTACAGCAATTGGGTGATAGAATGATTTATTTTTAAAGCACCCTCACAGCCCAAGGCTTTGGGAAGTGTATGGAGACATGAACTGTATTCCAAGGAGGAGGAGAACATCACCACTTCGTATAGCTCCAATAGCGGGCAGGCAGAGGTGCAGGAAGCAACTTGCTTTCCTTCACTGTCAGCTCCATCTCATTAATCATTGGGGCACTTGTTTACTTAAGGGGAACAAGAGCCCATGGAGAGGTGGAAGTGGCACCAAAACAACAACAAAAGAAACCCCACTATTTTTAATCATGTATTCCAATATGAAAAGTCCCACTCGGAAAAGCAGTTCTGTTCTGTTTGGGTGCAGGTCCCAGAAAACAGGACCACTGACACGGAGACAAAACCGGGCTAAAGGGCTAAACCAAGATGGAAGAACTTTGTTCTTCCCCAGGTCACTGCCACAGGTCTGCAGTAGAGCCAAGAAGGAGTTTTCCAAACCTTCATTCATCTACCTGCTGTGTATGTCAGGAAGAACAATTAATCACTGCATGTCCTGCCTTTTCAGACAGAGGGGACTAAGAGGAAACAGGACAGAGTTGAAGCATATAGGAAGCTGTGACAAGAGACCAAGGGTTTATTCCAGAAGGGACAAGCAAAGGCTACAGCAAGGAAGGATCAGGATAGCTGTTAAGAAAGGCATTCCCACTGCAGAGACAGTGAGGAACCCCTGATGCAAAAACATGGTGGACATCATGAATGACCTGGCCACTTTGGCTTCAGGAGGAGCCGAATGCTCCCTGGAGATCCTTCTTGGTCTCACATGTCCTGAACTCATCTCCATGTAAAGCTATGGAACTGGGAAACCAAAGCCATCATATCTGCTGTTGAAAGATGCAGAGAACAGCAGCATCCTGCCCTGCTATAGAGCGGGTCAGGAGACCCAGTCTTTGGAAGCCAAGGATCATGGGAATTCAGCTACACATTCAGCCCCACTTCACAGTCCGTTTATTTTACATGTTTATTTAACATCTACATGAATCAAGGCAATATTATTTCACAAAAAAAAATCAGAAAACTTGGCTTCACTTATTCAAACATTTGGACAAGGAAGGAAGAAAGTCCAACTCAGGATTTGGCCGTGTTCAAGAATAGGAATATGCAGTTATTACCCTGTTGTCAGTGGTTCAAAGCCAGCCCAATTGAAGGAACTGCATGCAATTGCCATCTGGCAGTTGTTTGGGGAGCCTCCCTGAAAGAAGTCATGGCCTTAGCTCAGATCCCAGCAGATAAGAGTCCCCCAAGGACAGGGAGCAAGGCAAAGGGCTGAAACTCTTCCTGAAGAAGAGGGGAAGGGAGCTGGGGCAAGGAGAGGCTGCAGACCTTACAGAGCTGCAAGTGCCCCGGCACAAGGGTGCTTACACCCCTCTTGCTGCACCCATTTGCGATATGTAGAAAAACAGAGGAGAAAAAGCAAAGAAAGGGAATCAGCCCTGTCACAGCCTCTCGACTACTCCAGACCCACCAAGCTTCTCCTCACCTGGCATCTCGCACAACGTTAAGTGCCCAGAACAACAAACACCCAGAGCAAAGGCCGATCAGGAAAAGGCTGATAACTGCTAGAGGATAATACCAGTGGCACGAGGTCATAAACTAGAACAGCCGAGTTTGTTTTAAAGAACTTTTTTTTTTCCTCCCCCTCATCTCCTGAGGATAAAAGCAAAAACTAAGGCAGCTGTGGAAGCCTTATTTTTCTAGAGATTCCCAAAGCAGCTACCATCTCCTGACTAAATCAACCCTGGATGGGTTTTTGGAAGAGACACATGTGACAAATGCAAGTTAATGGGTTCAGTAAGGGTTGAAATTCACTGGCCTGGGCTGTACAGGAGGTCACAGCCTGGATGATTTAGAAGTCCCTTTTGGTCTTCATGTCTATGGAAAAAAACCATCAAGTCTCCCATATTAGAACTAAAAGGGTAAACAGCAGCATATAACAATTGTCAAATAGAGCCTTTGCTCACAGCAGAGCTATGAGCGAGGAATCTTTGGCTTTGCTCATTAATTGCGTGGTTTCTAATTTGTTACTAGGGTCTTTTTTTGTCCTAGTTTGCACATGAAATAAGGTTTCCTGAGTCATGCAGTGTGTATGCGCGTGTTTTATTGTATCCAGCGCTCAAGTACGTTATCTGCCTTTGACAAGGGGGGAGAGATCACAGAGATATTAAGTTCCTGCAAGTTTTACAAGAGCAGGAAAGTGGGTAGAAGGGAAAAGGCTCCGCTAATGATCCCAGTGAAAGAAAAGCGCTAGCACAGAAATCAGTCCTTCCCATAGCAGGAAAAATCCCTGGAGGCTGGGATAACAGAGGTTAGGGATGCTTCAACCAAGGGGGGAGAGGGCAAGCTTCAGTCAGGATTGCCCTATCCCACAGGATCTGCACAGGCCACATTTATTTATCTGGGCTTTCTAGCATCCGAGGAGCTAAAAAGCTCATGCTACAGCTTTAACACAATTAATAAAACTTCAGTGAGCCACTAGGCACCGATCAATGGGAAACCAAGCTCTAGGAGTTTCAGCACTCGCTGAATTACTTTCAATTATGGTTAATAAGCTACAGAGTGGATGGCAGAACTTCAGAGCAGCTCCAAGACTTCTCCATCACGTGGCCTGCAGCACGGATACCACCAGGAGCACTAACGGGCTGGGGCCAGGGCCTCTGCAGCCTCCTGTATAAGCACCTCTAATGAACAACAGAGCTGCCTGCAGGGTTTAGGCAGCCTCCACCAAGGCACAGCCTAATCTTAACAGCTTATTCTACCCCTGTTCTGCACTGGGGGGGGGGGCAGGGAGGATCTGCTCCACAGCCATTTAGAGTTTTCCTCTCATGGCTTGGGAATCCTTTGCAGAAGGCAGAATGTAAAGAATTTCTGCAGTGATCTCATCCTCTCCTGCTTAGCAAGCACCGGATTTGCACTGGAGTTCTGGGTGGAATTCATAATGAACGTGGCTTTTGCTTATGTTCCTTGTATGTGCAACAAGGGTGACATCAGCAGAGCTGTGAAAGGGGGGCTTGCTGGCTAATAAGTAGCTGCAGAAGCTCAAGAATTAAAAAATAATGATTTATATGGATCCTATACAAGTGATCTAAGTCCTTCCTGTCCCTGTGCTAAACTAGAGCACTTCAAGTATCCAATATCATATAAATTCATATTCTGTTTTGTTGGCATTTCTTTGATTTTAATGAAGACAATGGTTAACACCTTGTAAAGTAATCCCATGTGCTTAGAGTCACCACCACCTTGGCTAGAAACACAAATACTGTCAAAGGATTTAATGGATCTTTCTGGCATAAACCCAGGGATGGCCTAGGGAATACACACACACACAGTAAAAAAAAAAAAAGAAAAGAAAAAAAGAAAAGAAAAAGATGACATGCGGTTCTGACATGGAAATCACACAGGATAAATAGGTGTCAGCAGGTGCAGGTTCACTCCAGGGCTTTGCCCAGAGAGAGAGAGAGAGAGAGAGAGCGTGCGCTCTTAAAAAAAACACAGAAGAAAACTCATACCTGACCTGCATCCCATGACTACCAGATTACTCTTTGTATGCTAAGTTTAATTTCCAGATAGAAAATGGTTCTGTGTCTCACATAAGCTTAGCATTAGTGGCATTTCAAAGGAGCTCAAGCTTTCGGTGCTTTTTCCACATTTCAGGTGATTTGATGAGTCTGGCAGTGACTGCAGCTCCTCATTTTTTCCAGGTTTATTTCATCAACATGGAACACTGCTTTCTTTCATTTGGGTAAAGCCCACAATTTCCTTCACACTAAGTCACTTGGGGCAGCATTTATAAAAAACTGATCTGGCCAGCTAGTATGGAAAGCCTGGCTCACCTGAAATGTTAATGAAGGACTAAAATAAAGTGCGAATGGGACAGTCAATAGTAGAAACCATGTTTCCATGGAAGAAGCCAGAGTTTTAAAAAGCCAGTGCCAGAAACCCTTAGTCTTCCTCCAGATTGGCAGACCTGCCTGGCAATACAGTCCTCTCTTATCCCAGGTTTTGCCTTTGCCTATTCCAAACCAAGCACTCCCCCCGCCCCCCCCATTCCTAATATTTTCCTCAGGCATTCACTTCTACACCTGCAAAAGTCACTAGGAAAAATCATATGAAGGGCTGTTGCAGACAGCGAGTTAAAATATAATAATAATTTTCTTTACTTGAGCTCTTCCACATGCAGGGATTTACTGCACCAAACCCTGCTCTAAGCAGGCCACAGCCTAGCAGGTGCTGCCTGCTGAGGGCGGCACATTTTTACTCTAAGCTTTTTCTTTAGTAGACTTAGAAATAGGTTTAAAATCCATCTGACATGACTTACTCATTGATTCCACATCAAGGTGTGGATTTATAGTTTGTTTTGAGAGCTGCAGAGACTTATGGGCTTTCATATGTGTTTACACACCCATGGAAAGTGAAGGGCTTTTGAAGATCAGTGGAATATGAGACACCGTGGTTCTAGGACTGCTGAGACACGACCCCTTTGCCATTGCCTTATTCCCATATACGAGGTCAAAGTTCTCACCCTCATCTTACCAGCATTATCCCAAGCACAAATGTAAGCAATGGGCATGTGCAGGATGCTACAGCATGAGGGTGATATAATGAAATACTGACCATCAGACCCTTGCCTGAACCTCATGCCATCTTGCTAAACACCCAGGACTTTGCTAATCGCTGCAAAGAGATGCAATGACTGTTTTGGAAAACAAGCCTCTGTTTTGCATTCAGCTAGCATGCACCAGGGGAGAGCAGTCCCTCAGAGTAGGCTGAGCACTAGGGCTGGATTCAAATGAGAGAACGGCAAGCAATGTTCAAGCCAAGAACAACAGTACACTGGGAATGGTGTGATGCTGTGCACTAAACAAATATAGTTTAGCTCCTTTCTGAGGCAGCAGCACCTCCAAGAAGAAAGGTAGAAACAGCCATCCTGGAGGAGAGATTGAGTAGGGGATGAAGAGAGGAATTCAACCAAAATGGTCTCTTAAAGAAAGAGATCACATGGATAGAGCTTCCACTGAGCTTTGTCTCTGATTATACACTACATATTTCAAGCGCAGAATAGATCTAGGTGCCAGTCATGTGCTAGAATCAATCAGGTCACAACCTCTACACTTTGTTTGCTGCAGTCAAAGGAGAGGCACAGAGCACCAGAAGCCTTTGGAGAGGACTGGTTCCTCATGACGCTTCTAGCTCTGCTTTTCCATTTCTAACATTCCCCTAAGCGGGAGATTTGGGTACCCATTCCAGCCAATCTCCAACTTTTTCCGTGCATTCACCAGCACTTTCAGTGGGATTACAAGGCTGTCCATTAACAGCTCAGTGATTTAGGTGACTTAGGTGTCCACCTGCAGTACAGGCCAAGACATCTTATTTTTCAGGCACAGAACAGACACATTCCTCACTGCTAGGCTTGTATCTGTGTTTTGTCAAAGCAGAACAGGATTAGAAAAATAACCACCCTATTTATTCTTGGTCTTTGGTGCTTTTTGCATCTTTAACAGCTCCTTTATTATTTCACTAGCTTTCCCATATCCCTTCGCAAGGGAATAACTTCTGCCCCTTCATTTGCATGAGGGAGCACAGGGTGGGGAAGGAGGGGAAAAAAAAAAAAGAAAAAAAGAAAACCACTGTTTCCCTCCCTCGCATATCAGTTTTCAGTGTGACACACAGTTCACCGCAAAAACCAAACAGCCCTAATGAATGCAGCTGTGCCGTGGGTGCCCGTGGTGTCAGTCGCTCCAGCCAGCCTGCGTCCTCTCGGCAAGGTCGGCCTCTACAGCGAGGCCGGAGAAGGGGCGCTTCCCCACGCCCAGCAGCTCCTGCCGATGCCAAGTCCTGCTTGTTGGGTGGCTGCACATGTAGGGTGTGTGCAGTCCCCACTGGGACTTGGGCTCAGAGCGGCGCCAAGGTCACTACACCAGTTGCTGCGTTTACACATCAAGACCAAGCAAAGCGATGGCTCGTGACTCTGCCCCTCTAGCAATCGTGTGCTCGAGGCTGGTTAAAGAAGTCTTCCAGATGGGGCCTGGATGGGAGAGGAGGCTCAGGAGTGTCATGAAGTGCTTCTGGCTCCAACTCACTCCTTGCAGAAGTGGCTAACAGGCATGACTTGGACTCCAGGAGGGAAGTGGTGATCCCACAGAACCCCAGGTCCCTCTCACAAGCTGAGCTGCCATACGTTTTCCTTAGAACATCACCCCACTCCCTGCAGCCCTGACGCCTGCATACTGCTGACCTTGCTGGATGCAGGAAGACTACCCAAAATCACCAAGTTTCCCACTGATGAAGGATGGGTTGGAGCAAGTGCCTTCAGAGGAGCCACACTCAGCAAGTACAGGGCTGGGTCCAGGCCACAGAGGCTCTCAGCCCACTAGTCTCCCAGTCCCCACCAGGCCCAGATCACTTCCCTTCCACAGTCACACCAGCACGAAGGTCAAGGATCATCCCATTTGTTTGCTCTCAGATGTCTTTTCTCAGGATAGGTTTTTTTTTTTTTTTTTTTTTTTAAATAAACACTTTTGACCAGCAACCCCCCGCTCTAGCCCTCATCACAATTATTTTCTTATACATCCTCACCTTTTATCCACCTATCAGAAAGCTGTCCACCAGATTTAGGGCGCCCTCAAAGCTGCTCCTCAGGCTTTGCGTGTCCCCATTGACCCAAGGCAGGAGCCCAGCCTGTGGAAGCCTCCAGCCCGCGCTCCTTCTTTACCCAGCTTTAATTCACTCCTGACACCAGGAGAGCAGGGCTGCTGGCCTCGGCCTTGCCGTGGCCTCCAGCCACCGCGGCAGCATGGCGCGCCGGGGCTGTGCGAGGCGCCGTTGCCATGGGCGCAGACAGTGGCCACCTCGTTCCCATGGCGCAGACCCAGACACGCTCCACATGAAGACAAGGAGGAACAGGCCCCGGCCGCACTGTTTGTATGCCCTCTAGTCACCTCCCAAGTTAAACACTTGGCCTTTATCTCCCCGCTTTCCAGCACCCAGGATGAGCCAGCAGAGCCCAAAGGTTCTGCAGATTCCTCCATCCACTGCCTCCAAGGGGAGCAGCAGACAAAAGGCCAAATACTTCAGTCCTGACCAACCTCCTGGAGACCAAGCACATTCAGTGTGGGTGCTCAAGCACGGCCAAGGGCAGGATTTGGCTCCAATGAGCTGCCCTCAGTTGTGTCAGCCAGGCCGCAAATTTTTGGCATGGAGTCCTTATCCCGGGCCCTTGCTGCATGCCAGAGACCACGCAAGGCAAGGACAGTGAGCAGGCCCCTGGGAGATATTTTATTTTTCCTACCCATGGGGAGCACACAACACATGAGCATTGAAAAATGGTTGGGAGAAGGGTTGCCCTAAACCTGATTTTACATGAGCACAGTCCCTGGAAGGACTTGACAACAGTCTGCTCCTGTCTAGTTGGGGACAGGCACACATGGACCAGCTCCCAGGTCCCCACCTGCCCTGCAGGCAGGCTCGTGCAGAGAGGGTCACTTGCCCAATATGGGGCAGTTTCCCCTCAGACGGGGCAGCCTTTTCCAGCTCCTTCCCAAGCCTGTAGAAAGATTCCTGACTATATGTGTAAAGCTCTGCCTTGCACTGGTCACCCCACCAGAAACATGGCTTCTCCAGCTGCCAGCACTAAAGTTTTGCATCATTTAAGATTCGCTCCTGTGTCCCACTTCAGTGGTGATGGCTACGGAGGAAGTTTGTGCGAGTGGGGAAAGGACATGAGGCTAGAGTAGGACTATACGACCAGAATAAGCTCTGGCTTCAGTTTAGGCTTCTAAACTCCTTTAAATTGATGTCCTCCTTCTCTGGACCTTCAAGCTCCCATCGCCCCTCTAATCTCACAACCAGCAGGAGAAAACAAGCAACGAACCAGGCAGCCAAACCAAAGCGAGTGCTGATAGCAAGAGGAATTAATCACCATAATATAGGAAAAGAATCAGGACCATATAATCTCATCCTCCCCTTATCAATGGTCTCGGATGTCACATTTTGAGAGGGAAATACAGTGCAAATTCCAACAAATCAGTCCTACAATTAAGGAATTGACATGAATTTTCAGCTTTTTCTCTCCACGCCTGAAAAATTACTGCGTAAAGGAAACAATCATTGCAGAGCATATAACTCACAATAGGCTGAAACATTATCTCGCACTATTCCTCTGCTTCCTGCTTAAGTAAATATATTAGGAATGTGTGTATATATTTCACAGGCAGCTTAAAAATAAAATGAGGAGAGGTATATAGTGTCTCCTGCCTTTGAGTAGCATATTGTTTACGTTGTTATAAGCACAGCCTGTATTCATAGTCCAACACTGCGTGAAAGTGCAGGCAAGCTGGAAAACGTTTGTTAGGTTTAACGATCTCTTATTTAACTAGTGCAGAAAATTGTATCCCTTTGGATTGATTCATGACATGAATTGTATAGAAGCCCTCTTCAGCAAGAAAAGAAAAAACCTCAAAAGGTCAATCTGACATTTTAAACTCTCTCAAACATCCAGCAAAGACATTCACAGAGCACAATCCTCACTCCAATAAACTAGATGGGGATAGAGCAGGGAAAGGATACAGCACAGCTAGAAATGCATTTCAGGTCAAATAGCAGAGATGCTCCAGTTACCTGGTCTGGAAGGGATTCATCCTGCACCACCACTCCAGTGAGCTATGAGTCCTGCTCCAGTTAGTGGACTAAATGCACTGAGTTCTCTCAAAGCAATCTTGGAGCCAGAAGCTTCAAGAGTCACAAGGGAGGGTTTCACCAAGCCTTTTAGCTGGTGTGACAGCAACTCTGTTTCAGCAATCAACTAAACAAGACCCAAACTTCCACCTGAGCTCAACCACAGGCAAAACCACAGCTGGTAAGAATCTCTGAACTCCCAGTTGCCCCAGTGTGCTGCCCCAGGTGCACCCTAGAAAGCAAATACACAAGGACAGAAAGATGGTTCTTCAGGAAAGCCCTTGGTCAAGCAGTCATGGTTGTACAGCTCAGCCCCTCTTGCTTTGCCAAGGGTATCACATTTCTGCACTGCTGCAGAGTTAACACATCCCTGGATCAAACTCTTCTGAGAAGACCAAGAACTCATCAGGGAGCACCAGAGCTCTGCAGACCAGCCGCTCTGCTCCTTCCTTCACTCCTCTAGTGCAAGCACATACAGAAGTATTAGCATCGCCAACAACAGCAGAGGTGGAAAAGAGAAGCACTTCCCTAACAGTGAACAGAAACACTGGGAGGTGCATGGGGAACACAAATTTGGTGCAAGCTAAAAATGCTTTATTGCCAGGGAAGAAGAGGAAAAAAAAATGATTTGCTTCCAGAGGTCACCCAGGAGACTGACCTCTCTGTGACAATATTTCTCTAGTCATCGCACAGAAGCAAGCACACACCATAGTTTCTTTGCTCTGTCTCTCATTGGTTATGGGGTCAAGTGTCTTAGCTACTTATGTTGGCTTTGTAGCCCCACAGGAGCCTGGTAGGCCGTGATACATGTGGAGCAGCACTTCCACAGAGCCAGCAAAGAGGAGCTGCTGTCCTGCAAGACTGACTGTTCTCCAGGCCTAAGCCAGGTAACCAAAGGAAAACAATGTTTTCAGCATCTGCAAATAACAATTCAATAGAATCTGTGTGTCAGAGCTCCTAGTCAATCCAGAAGCACCACCAAGGCTCCACACCCTGACCAACGTCATTGTCGAGGCAAAAGCTTTTGGGCTGGAGTTAGCCCAAGTCAACAGTTTCCATGTTAGAGTTTGAGGAGATAATGAATGATGATGAATGAATGATCTGGTGTGATTTACACCAAATGAACTCAAAGCACCAGACTCCATCTGTCTCTCTGTAAAAATAAAGTTTATCTGCAGAACTCAGCTACCTGTGAGCCATTAGTTTTGAAGTGCATGAACCAAGTGCAGCTCCCTGAACACGGGTACTTCAGGAGGTTTGCACTCTGTCAGCATTACAGAATCACAGAATGTTGAAGGTTGGAAGGGACCTCTAGAGATCATCTAGTCCAACCTTCCTGCTCCAGCAGGGACAGCCAGAGCATGTGGCACAGGGTGGCATCTAGGCAGGTATGGAAGAACTCCGGAGAAGGAGACTCCACAACCTCCCTGGGCAGCCTGTGCCAGGGCTCTGTCACCCTCACAGTAAAGAAGTTCTTCCTCACCTGGCGATGGAACTTCCCGTGTTTCAACTTATACCCATTTCCCTTTGTCCTGTCGCATTCTGGTGGTAAACCTCCTCTTCTTCCCCACCAGAGCTATCTTAAGTCATCTCCTGATAACCTTCCCATGCTTACATGTAACATCAGAATCTCTGACAGCCTTTATGACTTCAGATTCCCAATTTGTGATGCAACCACCCTTCCCAGTGTGTACTGACCACCTCCAAAGGAACACCAGTTATCCTCACAGGCCTTACAGGATCCTGGGGCACCAGCAACTTTGCAAAACACTCCTTGCCAGAAAAGCTCAAACCACTGAAATACAATGAACTACTGCTGGGGAATGTCTTCTTCCCAGGGTAACTCCCAGGCAGGCTTGTGGGGTGGGGCAGTACTACAGTCTGCTCCAAGGAGTTGCTTTCCACCATTTTTTCCTTCCAAATCTAAGAAAGGCAATGCATTAAAATTCAGGCCAGGAACCTTTCAGAGCAGAGCCTTGTTTACCCCACACAGAGAAGGGTGTAGAGAGCTTTTTGTGCTGGGCCTCCTACCTGCTGTGTGTCTGCGACATTTGCCCATTTTGGTGGAGAATGTTCTCCTTTCCTTTAGGTTCACAATGCAAGACCCATTTTCTCTTTTTTCATTTTTTTTTCCTATCTCCCTATATTCTGTGTGCACTATTTTTCCACAGAAGACACCAGAGAAAGCTTCTGAGTGGGGCCACATGGAGCACCACGTAATGATCCTGTGCAAATGTGGTCTGGATCGATTTTCCTGCCCACATAGCAGTGTTCAGCCAAGGCCAAAGGCGGCAGAATAAAATTAGAGGTTATACTAGAGACATGAGTGCCACAGAGGTCTTTGAGACAATGGTGTGTTTGTCATTAGGATGAAAGAAAGAATTCAGCTAGGATTGCTCTAAAGCGCAGAAAATGCGGTGGGGAGATATTAATGGGATTTGCTAGAGGTCCCACATGGCATCTAGGAGGACCAAGGATCCCTTTTCATCACTCTGGGTCATACACTGAGGGAAAAGGAGCCTTGCTGTACAGACCTCCTTCCAAGACCACCACCACCATCTCCATCCCAGCAAAGGGGGCCCTCCTCCATCCTCCCAATGATAATGAAGCCGGGAGGATCTGCCTTGGGGCCAGGGTGACAGGTGATTCCTTGCACATTGGGAAGGCAAAGAATGTGTTTTTACATACCTGCTTTCTTCACAGCATAGGGAAGAGGCTTAAGAAAGTCCTGTGCATTATCTTATGCATGCAGCAACATAGAGAGATGTCTAACAGACCCCGTTCTTGACACACTTCCATCTTTTGGCTGCCACTTGCCGTGATGGGGAGAGCTGAGAGCTGAGCTCTGGCCAGCACAGTGGGGCTCAAAGGCCATGGGAGAGATAGAAACAGGGAATAAATGGCGGGGAGAGGAGAAGGGGGCCAGGTCCAAGGTAAAATGTGCCTCCTGAGTGGCCTAGGACAGCCAGGACCATAGTAGGGGCTGAGGTGCTGCTTTCCAGATACACAACCCTGAGCTCGTAGAGGAGGATGGAGGTGCTGAGGTCCCCATGAAGATGGGCAGGAACAAATCCCTTTGCATGTTCAGGTGACAGCAGTTCCCTCATATCTGCTGTGACACCAACGGGCACCCGGTTTATCCTGCTTTCACTTGCCAAGGCAAGGGCAACATTGGGCCCCAGGACTGCTCTCTGCCTCCCACCCTGCACCACTTGGTGCCCCGTCTACCTGAGCAAACCAACTTCACATCAAAAGCAACCTGCTTCAGAGCGAGAAAGGTGAAGTCATGTCAAATTGAGTTGCATGGATTATCTCAGCAGAGATGTGACCAACCATAAGCCCTGTGGAGCAGATCTGATCAGCTGAAGCCCTGTCTTGCCTTCACCATGACTTTTGGTTGCCAATAACGAACACTCAGAGAGAGCATATATAAAACCTCAAGTATGGAGCCAGCAGCAGAGTGGGGACTTGTGGGCTGCTACTTGCAATGGCCACAGAGGGACCTGTCCACAAGGAATTTGTCTAATTGCCTCAAAACTCAACCTAGTTTGAATTACACCCTGGTGCTGCAGCCTGACAAGGCAGATTTGAACCGGCAATAATGTCCCTGCGTGGAGTTGCATCAGCTTAATTAATCCATTTGCAAGCACACTGCCAATTAACCGGAGCAAGTGTCTGGAGCGAGCAGAGGGCAGGGTGCACGCGGGCTGGGGCCGAGGGCGATGCCTTCCTGCTAGGGAATCACAGCACAAGGGATCCGCGTGGCCGGGAGGGAGCCTGTTCTGTCCACGGCCATCAGCGAAGCTCTGACTTCTTGCAGGAGATGCTTGCTTTAAATTCAGCCTTTGTGAAAGCAGGTAGCCTTGGAGGCAGAAAAGCCAAAGTCCTGGAAGTAGCCACAGGACAAGCACCGGCTGGAATTGTGCAGGAGAGAGTGCAATTGAAAAACAGTCAGGCTTGGGAAAAAAGCCCCGGAGCGCCTTGCAGCGTGTCCCGTGGCTAGAGCGAAAGCGCCGACGTCGGCGCCCGGCCGCGCTCAGCCCTGCAGCGCCAGGGCCACTGCGCCGCGTCCCGCCTGGGTTTATCCACCTGCAGAGCCCATCCCGGGCCGGCTGCAGGCACAGGAGAGCCCGGGGGGCTGCCCGTGCCAAGGTGCTGCGGAAGGAAACGCGACTGTTATCTCTCTGCGTGGAGGGCGCCCAGGTTTCGTCACGGCAGGGTGGGTTTCTCCACGCGAAGCACACGCTGTTGTAACCTCCGCTACTTCCTTCAGTCGTGCTCCTCCCGAGGCAGGAGCCACCAGGCCGATGCAGAGGGAGCCTTCCTTGGGAAGGTGGAAAATGCCTGGCATTGTGTCCAGCCCATGTTTGAAGTGGTAGAAAAGCAACTTTGAATAAGCTTTTTATGGGCCCCATGGCTCTGCTTGACCATAATGTCAGCTTGTAATTAGCAACAGATACCACTGCTGTCACTCGTGATGTTATCATCAGCCGTCTTGTGTTTCAAAGTGAGGAGAGGCATGTAAATTATGGGCAATTTGGCCTCTGAAATGGGCTTTATGGTTTTTTGTTTTTTCTTTTTTTTCTGCAAGGTGTCCAGGAAGCCTGGACTTTGTTACAGAGATAGCTGTGGAGCACGAGAAAAGCAGTGTCCGTTGTGGGGCTGCTCCATCGCTCCCGTGGGTCTCTGAAGGAGATGCTTGTGCCAGCTCGAGGGCAAGATCCGAGCTGAGCAC
This sequence comes from Nothoprocta perdicaria, assembly GCF_003342845.1. NCBI lineage: Eukaryota > Metazoa > Chordata > Aves > Tinamiformes > Tinamidae > Nothoprocta > Nothoprocta perdicaria. Next base: position 971,853 of record NW_020456032.1, on the reverse strand, counting down.
AAGGTCTCACCGGGCTGTCCGTGTTCAGTAAAGAGGAGAGGAGGTTTGGCACCTCCTGGCACACATGGAGGCCTGGGAGTGGAAAAGCCCTGACTGCTCCCACTTGGACAGCCAGCACAGGCTTGTTCCCTAGTGAACATACTGACCAGCTAAGGGTTAGATGGACAGAGCACAACCCATCCACTGCTTCCCCATTTCGGCAGAGAAACAATGCCTTCAGCTAAAAAGCTTTTTTTTTTTTTTTTTTTTTTTTTTTTAAAMAAAGRAAAAKTTTKTCTTTTCTGATTGTTTTGCATGGAAAAAAAAATGTTTCCAATTTTGACCAAAAGCACTTTTAATTTCAGTAAGAAAAAAGAAAAAACCCAAACTATTGCAGGGATTTCTATGGGGCAAATAGTCTATTTTTTTTCTAGCAAGCCCTGCATCTTTCCCACCTCCCCTGGCACTCCCCTGCAGCCTGACAGCTCCCGCTTTCGGAGCCCTGGGCTGTTTGATTTCATCTGTGGCTGTTGGAGCTGCGGAGCCCCTGCCCCTGCCTTTCCTTGGCCTCCTGCAGAAGGAGCTGCGCTTTGCTGGGCTCCCCAGGAAATGAGCTGCAGCAGCGTTTGGCCCCACGTTGGCTCTGCGGTGTCAAGTTCTCCCCGTTTATTTGTGGAGGAATTCAAGCATCACTCTGCTGCCACATTCAGTCTATGTGCTGCTGGCCAATAACGCAGCCAAAGAGGTTATCTGTCTTCAAACAGAAAGAGCGTGTGTTTAGAGAAGAATTAAATTTTGTTCCCTTTAGACTTGCGACCACATCCTCCAAGCTGTTAACCTGCGTGTGAACTTCAGATAATGCCAGTCCAGCCGCACTCCTGCAGCAGAGCGAGCCGGTGGCAGCTACCTGGGCACCCCCGGCTCTCTGCCCCACAGATTGCTCCATCACGCACCTGGTTTTCCCTTACCGAGGAAGACAGCTACTAAATCCGCACTCCCTTCCCACTCCATAGCGTTGTTGGGCTGCTCCACAGCTGCGGCGCTTTTCCATCAGCCCCGCTCCCAGTTAAATAAACATCATGACACGTACGGATTGCTCCAACAAACTTCCCGGCTCCGCGGCCTCGGTGGAGCACAGTTATCTTTTACGGGGACATTCCTCTCCTGTTGCTAGGCCTCCTCCAGCGCCATCCCGTGCCGCGGATGAGGCGCACGGACCAAGCGGCGATTTCCAACCACGCCGCTTTGCTCATCTTGCCGGGGCTGCGCGGGCTCAGGGCGCCGGCACGCGCGAGCTCTCAGGGCTGCTCGGCCTTCAGCCCAGGTCTAACAGTTCATCCCGGTGGAGGACCTGGCCCTGACCCATTGCAGGGGTCTTTGAAAAGTCCCTGGCACTAAAGCCAGCTGCCTGGAGGGACGTGTGGGTGGTGGGGAAGACAAAAGAGAGGTAAAACTGCCAACAGAGGAAAAGAAGGGTTGTTTTTAGCCTTACTGCAGGGCTGGATCCGCGTTCTGTAATTTGCAATGAAATTGCAGAATCCAGAAATACTTTTGGCAAGCAGGGTATTTCACAACCATTCATCAGCATCATACACAATTTCCTTCACATGACAACCTATGTTTTAAAACTTGCACAGCGAGGGGAAACAGCCATTTGTTTTGGCCAAGCCAGAACAGCCCTTGGCGCAGCCCTTCGGGGCTCCGTGGCTGCTCCTGTTGATAAGCCCTCCTGCCGTGCCGGCTGGCGCGGGCACCGCGGGCTTCGTGGCACAGCAGCTCGCTGCTTCACAAAGCCAGCGTCTCTCAGCTTCCCCTCACCAGCTTGTTTTGCACATCTGACAGAGAATTGCTGATGCGTTTGCACTCCTCTGCTGATTGCCACACAGCAACCCAGAGATCTTAATGGCAGGCTTCATTGGAAGCCTATGATTTTGTTTCTTTTCTGTTCTTTTCCCTTGTGCAAGCATTTTCCTCTCAAAAAAGGATCAAGCTGGACACTCAGACATTAAAATTACCAAAACTCTATTGGAGTCACCCAAACTCTTTCTCTCACTGGTGGAGACCCAGTTGCAATAGCTCCAAATTACATCCAGTATCTGGAACAAAACAGGGATGCTGGTGAGGCTGAAGAGGACTGCGGGCAGCAAATCACCTGTAAAAGACAGTTCTTCCTGCATCCACCACAGTCTTCATGTGCTCATGGTGCTTTTGCCCTTGCAGCTCTCCCTTGCAGTACTCTGCACCTTTGCATCTCTCAAACCTACACTGCTTCTGTCCATTCTCCTGCAAGATGACGCCGTGAGTGAAGGCTCTGCAGGGATTTTCTACATATCTCACCCCCTGGGAACCCCATGGCTGAACCCAACAGTGTCGTGGCCCCTTTGGCAGGCAGTGAAGGTGCTTCAGCTGGGGGACAACTCCTCTGGTAGCTGTAACGCAGCCGGGGCCAGCCCTGTGCAGCTCCACACATGGGAACTCATGGCCTGCTCGGCTCAGGAAGCAGGGAAGTTGGAGAGCCGGAGCGTCCCAAACCCAGACAGCAGAGCAAGTGGAGGAAGTGATTCAGAATCTGGAAATGCGAACAGCCCGGGCTGCATGTGCTGAGCTTGGAATTGGCCTCTCTGAATCCAGAGTGATTTTTTTTGAGACTAGGACAGAAATTCTTGGAATTGTGTCAGGAGCGAGCTGGATGCGTGCGCTAGACCTGCATGGATAAAACCTCCTTGTCTGGAACATCAACTGATTATTTTCCCTTTTAGCTCTTTCATACAGGCTGAAGTTCAAACTGCTGCATTCCTTGTGGCTATCTGCTTTTATTAGGAGAACAGTGTATGTGCACATTAGCAGCAAGCCCTACTCCTAGGAAATGTACTGTGGGTTATAACAGGACCCAACTGGCCTTGCATGGAAAAAGCATATCCAAAGGCTTTTCTAGTCCAGCAGGGTAATTTTGTTAAGGATTTCACTGCCCTTTCCCACTGAACTGCAAACAGGCCCGTGCTAGCAGCACTCAGGAGATCTTTCCAGCCGTAGCTACTGGCAGAGGTCCCTCAGACGGAGCAGGGCTGCGCGGCTACTCCTTCTATTAGCTCTTCCAGGCACCAACTCTGTTTTTTCCCTCTCTGCAGAAATAAAATTGTACAATCTAACCACTGGGATACCCCGGTGACACCCACACTGTGACCGCCCCAGCTCTCCGGCACAGCAGACCCTCCATCCCTGCCCCGACTCCTTTCTGCCCCATAGACAACAGGGACAGCTGAGCCACCTCGGCTGCTTTTGAAGAGGGTTTCCAGGATTATTTTGCAACTTTACCCCCTTCCTCACAAGCCATTTATTAACTCCTAACCTTTGACCTCCCACTATCCTTACAAGCTGTTTATTCTCTTAAAATTATCTGCTGTCTTGTTCAACCTGCAGAGGTGGAACAAGTTCACCTTTCCCTACTTCCTCCTGTGCAGCCTCCACCAATTTACATCTCAACCGGCTAATAAAAGATCAAAGTAGTGACGCCTGGCACATAGACCTGTGTCCCCAAATGCTTGGATAATCTCTGGTGCCTCTGAGGGAGCAGTGACAGTTGCAGGGGAGAAGTTGCAGGAAGGTCAGTTCCAGATATGATCGTTTTGAATTTTACTTCAAGCTTTATGCCGAAATGGGATTGAATTCCATCCTAGATTGAGAAATGAGCTAGCAGGGTGCCAGGGGCAGAGCCCAAGCACTCGGATAGTCCTGGGCACACAGCGGGAGGCGACACATTCCGGACCAGGGCAGGCCATAAATCAGTTCCCCGCAGAACAACCAGATGAAATTTTGGAATCTGTCTGTGGGACAGCTCTGAGTTTGACAACTGGGAAAGGAGAGATCTGCCTGCTTGGGAATTAATCTCTTCCAGACAGGCCTTGAAGCCAGAGAGTGCTGAAGCCAAACGCACCTCCATGCCCCAGTGCACAGGGGGCAGGTACCAGGAAGGGCACTTAGGCAAGTGAGAAGAGAGCCTGTTTCCCCGTTTGTGCAAGATTTGCCAGTCATGGTACTGGGTTTAAGAAGAAAAAAATACCGCTGCAGTGAGAGCGAGTATTGGTGAAGGTCAGTGAGGACCTTGGATTAAAATTTCTCCCCATTCTTAGGTGATATGTGCTTTATTTCTCTCTAAGGGAGATTTTTTGCATACCTATGGCACGAGATATGAATTCTTGCAGCACAAGGAGCCAGATTCATCATGCTGTAAAGTCTATTTATTCCTCTCCTAAATTTATTTTTGCTCTCCCATGTTAAAAAACAAGGATAGCAGAACAACTACTAAGCTTTGAGAGACACAAAAGCATTATTGCCTGCCCCAAACCTACAGCAGTATCACAACCATTAACATCCTGTTTTGAGCCAGCTTGATATTTCTCCTCTTTTGTGGGAAAGGAAAAAAATCAAAATTAGACCAAAATTTCCTAAGTCATAAATGCCCTACCATGCTCTCAGTAAAAAGCATACAGTGAGTCTTTGCACATCTCCAACAATACATGCAGGAAAAAAAATGGTTTGCTGAAGATGTAGAGAAAAAATGAACAATCTTGCACCAAGATTCAGCGACAGATGAGATCTTGCCTCTGAAGAAATGAGAAATGATTCTGTTGAGGAGAAAGAACAGACTGTTTGTTCGATTTTCCATCTAGGAAGCAGCGGGCTGCCAGAAGTCCCATGTAAATGAAAGTCCTGGAAGAAAGTAGCATCATCTATCAAAGGAAAGGGATGGTGCTAACGAACACAGTCCGCAAGGGCTGACAGATGAACCTTCCATAGTCTGCTAGGTCTGGAGAATTTCTGAGAAGCAAACAACTTCTGTCCACTACAGAGACTCTTGCAAAATCTCCAAGAAATCCCACCTCAGTTCAGCTATTTCCAAAAAAAAACCCTATCACTTCAGAATAGCAAGAAAACATCTAAATAATCCCTCTTGGTCTCCAGCAAGGGGCTGGAGGGAGGATGCTGGGAACCCAGATGTGTGGAGGGTAGGTGGAGAACGTGCTGCTCCCACCCCCTCTGCAACCATTGCTCTTCTTGATCGATCCCTTTCCCCTTGGCTGACCCCGGCCTCGAGTTTCCCACCAGATTTGCTATGGCCAACAGGGCCACGTTCGCCACTTCTGTCCTTTCCCCTGCAAAAGCCACTCTGCAGTGTCAGGATCGGGGAGCTAAACGGTTCTGCACGCTAGAATTGGCTTCAGACCATGGTGAAGAAAGCAGTTTCGCACCTATTTAGCCCCAGTCCTAATGCCTTAGCTCATGGGTTCTTGTGTGCCAAAACCAGGAGCCACAGAGCACGGTCCTATATCCTTCTGGACACGAGGTAGTGAAGCAGCTACCTCCAGCCTGTTCCAGCTGCAGAAATCACTGCCCCCTCTTCTTTGTGTGATCAACCATTCCCCGCCGTATGAACACCATATGTGTCTCTACACTTCCTAATGATTTCCTATTATTCACCCCAGAATGGGCCAGGGAGCGATGGAACAAGCTGCTCGCATGAGGGAAGGCAGTGACTCCCAAAGAAAGCCATGCCAAGCAGATGAGACAGGCTGTGTAGTCACAACATCTTCTGTGTTGTGACTTTTGTGACTTCTGGCAGCACAACTGCAGCCCCAAGCAAGGACAAGTGGACGTGGACTAACCAGGGAATTTGACGGTGCAGGGAAGGAAACTGCCCAACGGGATGACTGTGGCAGTGCGGTCTCCATTCGGGATGACGTTGGCTGTCACAGAAATCCCTGTGGCAGCATGGAAGCACTCAGGTCTGTCCAGCATGAGTAGGGCAGGAGCCCAGCAGCACCGGGGCTCTCCCCACAGTGCCCTGCGGAGCAGGACGGACGCTGCACATACACACAACTACATCACATGTCAAAGCACCCACATTTCTGTGGAGGTCTCCACCTCCATGCTCCACACACCTCCCGGCCATGCTCAAAAGGCATGGACTGGGTGCAAGTGACTGCATCTTAGGTGACATGGGGCAGGAATATAGCCAGGTTTGGATCAGATATCTCACCATGAGGCACATGCTCCAGATGAAACAACACGTGCCTTTGTCTACCAGGGAATGACAAGCGTTGCCATTTCTTTTTCACGCCAGCTCAGCTGAATGCCGTTATAACCCCTGGGCTGCTTACTGTGCTTGTGTGTGCAGTAGGAGGACGCATGCAGAGTGGCTGGAGGATCGTACTGGGTTGTCTGCCCACCTCAGCATTCAATTCCTTCTCCTCTTCCAGGTCAGAAACCCGCTCCAGTCCATCTGCAAAAGCCTGAGAATGCCAAGTTGCTGATTCAGGGACACCAGCATGTCTCATGGCTCCTGCCACCTGTTCCGGTAGCAAATCTGGATTCATTTTCCAGCACGCTATGCTCAACTCCAGCCCAAGCTGCAGATTGCTTAAACCTTGAAGCAGCAAGTTCAATATCCCTTTCAGAATATCATTAGCATTGACTATTTTTACTGCGCATCCTTGTTATTCATGTAAATGGATCCCGCGTTTGGACCTTGCGTCAGGCTCCGCACACTCCGCGCCTCGGCACAGAGCTGAGCCCGCGTTTCCCGCACACGCGCCGCTCCGGCGCTTGCTTCCCGGCTGCGCCCGTGGACAGCCCGCAGCGCTTCCCGCGCCTCCCTAGGGGCATCGTGGCGCTTCCGAGCGAGAGGAGAGCGAAGCGGGCGCCGGCCGCGATTCCGGGCTCAGCCGGGCAGCCCCTGCCCCGACCCGCTGCAGGAGGCGCCTCGGAGCCGGCTCCTCCGGAGCAGCCTCATCGGCATCTCAGGGTCGCACCTCGTGTTTGAGCGGTGCTTTGGAAGCAAGCCAGATCCTTGTTTTTTGAAGGATGCTGCCTGATGGCATCGGTGAAAACGACCCGCACTAATACGTCGTTTCCTTCCATTAGATTTTCCCATTTCGTTTTGCATTAGATGCCCTCCTGCAACATACAGGGAAAACAAAAGGGAAAACAAAAGCTGCTCCCAGGAAGTCTCCTACCCACTTAATGTGAGCGATTTCCTCATCTGCTGTGAATGCCATGGCTGCGACACTGCCTTTTAGCACTCTGTGCCGCAGCTCTATATTAGGCCAACAAAAATAAGAAGGCCTAAAATGAGAACCTCCAGATGATCCTGGCACTAACAGCACGTCCATCACAAATGGAAATCACATTCGATACTCCACAATGGCAGGAAACTCACCTGGTTTTATTTAGTCTGCACACAGCTATGTGCTGCTGGCACTTTTCCAGCATATCTCTTTCGAGAGCTTTTCTTTTCTACCGTCTCTTAGTGGTTCTCCTTCCTTATCTAAAGAATCCTGCTTGTTTGATTTTCACGGAGGCCCTCCACTCGATTTTTTTTTTTGTTTGCCTGCTGTAAAAAGTATAAGGGAACTCAGCAATTTATGCGTTTACGGCTGTGTTCCCACAACAAGGTGCTTAAAATAAAGAAATTGGCCCAGGGTAATTGCTTGATATGAGAAAGATTATACAGGCAATGAACATCTGTATCACAGCTACAGTTGATGGCTCTGAGTGCAGTATCACGTGCCAGGAGCTCCCTGCCAAAGAAAATAGTTATTAAAATAAAAAAAGAAAAAGAAAAAGATTTTCCAACGCAACATATGCTTATATAAGACTTATCCAGTATGCAAAGAAGCTCTAAAAAAAAAAAAAAAAAAA
>NW_020456032.1:941325-964163 GCF_003342845.1 Nothoprocta perdicaria | reverse complement strand
AAAAAAAAAGAAAAAGAAAGAAGGGGGGAAATAAACCAGAGTGTTGAAATAACACAGGAAATTATGCAACTGATACCTGAACCTGAGCATTACAGATCCTAACTGGAAACTTCTATCTCTTACAAAGCTTTGCTAAAGTGAAACAAGTTCTGCTTCTTTTCAAAGCTGAACTTGCCGGTGCAGAGTCGGGCAGCGTTTCTGCAGCGCCGTGGTCACCGCAGGCCCGAGCGGCTGCCAGGGGGCCAGGTTTCCTGCTGCCCCCAGCCAGGGGCTGCCCCAGGCCCCGTCTGCCCCCTCCAGCTGCAGCCCCGCGCGTCGTGGAAACCTCCGGAGCTGAGCGCGGATCCAAGGGGTGCTCCCTTTGCCCAGGCTTGAATTTCCCCTGCTGGTTTTAGCATGCAGGCTGCACGGATAAAAGGCACTAGAGAAACTAGTGGGGAAGAGAAACAGCTGGGAATTTGTGCCAGCAATTTAAGCAGACCCAGAGAAAACTTGTTCCTGGGATAAATTCACATAACGTTTCCCACCTTATTATTTCCATGTTTGCCTTTGCCTTACAGGAGGGCCGCATTGCTCCCTCCCTGTGCAGGGAATGCGGGTTTATGACAAGCCCTGCTCATCCTGCATATGGAAGTTAACCTGAGTGTCCCAGAAATTCATCTGGGAGCCCGAGGCAAAGCCACCCGGCAGGAGCGAGGCGGGCTGCAGCTCCGTGGGGACCTGCCCGGACACAGCGCGGGGCGCTCGCCTCCCAGCCGATCCCGACTCGTCACGGGAGATCCCCTTCCCAGCCAGCAAAAATAGAGTCCTTGGGGTCAGATCAGCTTATGTGCCCGGTTCCTTGTGCTGGCACAGCTGCTGCCCCAGCTTTGTTTCAGTAACGAGCACGGACAGCCCGTCAGGACCAGCCACCCTTACTAAGGGGTTAAGCCGGCACTAAGGATCCAGACACCCAAGAGCAGCTGTAGCAGGGGAAGAGAGAAGGACGAGACGTATTAACCTTGTAAACTGGTCACACAACGAGGAGAAGGGAAGGAAGAGACAGAACCAGAAGGGTCTTCTCGCCCTGAGCAAAACGCTCGTCCCTGTCTCCTGAAAGAAGCCACCTGCCCGTGGAGCGCTTTCCCGTAGGAGTCCTCCAGGATGTGGCACAAAGCAGCCAGCAAGGGCAGTCCGGGTTTGGCCTGGAAAGGTCTGATTTGAAGCCCAGCAGAGCTGCCAGGAGCTTTCCTATTGACCTCAACAGGCCAGAAGTTCATCCTTTTGCCTCGTTTAGCCTTCAGCAAGCGATATACCCAGGGACACACGTGGCCCTGGTTTCTTTGCTCCCGCGCTACCAACCCACCCATCAGATTATCCTCGCTCCCTGGTACAACATCACAACCTGCTCTCCTCCTTGCAGCACAGGTCTCTCCCCAAGCAGCCTGGACAGGGGACACATCTGCAGAGCCCCAGCACTGCCCATACACCAAATCACAGCCTTAGTGCTCAGGAGAGGAGCACGTCCCTGCTGCTGCCTTCCCAGGCCCAAGCCCATCGCACCCCGAGGCAGCCCCAGCATCTGGCACTCTCTGGCCTCACGGGACCTGTAGCCCTATGATCACGGTGTCCTTTGTACCCCTGAATGTACTGTGAGCCTGTGAAACAAAGCTCCAGCACAGTCCCAAACTCCTTGATGCCCGAGAAAATGAGCGAGTGGAGAGGCTGGGAGAGTTCCCGAGCACGTCTCAGTGGGCAGAAGTAGGACTATCTAATCAGATGTGGAGGGAGAACAAATAAAAACCAGCTGCTTTTCACCAACTCTTCTCCCAACTGGAAAAAAAAATGCATACATCCACAAGAACAAGGGAAGAGTCACTGATGAGCTGTTATCTGAATTTATTGCCAGCATCTGACCCACAGTGGGGTCTTTTTTTTTTTTCCCTCCTGCCTTTAATTTATGATCCAGTTTCTCATCATGTCATGACATCACCCAGGGTGATGGATTTCATAAACATGCACACACATTGCACTGGAAACAGGATAAACCCCCAGGTCGTCCCAGCCCCTCTGCAGCCGGCACCCCAGCCGTGGTCCCCAGACGTTTGCTCTTCCACGAAATCACTTGGCATATCTGTGACGGAGCCATCGCCTCCCGAGTTTCACTGGGAGGAAGGCAGCTTGGAGGGGATTTTTGTACCACAGCAGTTTAACAGTAACATTGCACCCTTGTGTTCTCTTGCTCCACCCTAGCTGCACTTTCCCTCCAAGGAAGCCAGACAGCTCTGCACTCACAAACATGATTTATATTGTTTTCTTTTGGCAGAAAAATACATGAAATCCTTCAGAGACTGGGTGGAATTAGAATTTCCTTCTGCATTACTTGATCCAAGCCCAGCCTGAAGCAGCCAGGGGTGAGCATGTGCCTGGCCGTCACGGCCCTGGCTCGGCCGTCAGCCCGAGTCCTGCCCGAGACCAGCGCCGCTCGCTGCAGGTGCAGCTCAGGAAAGAGCTCCAGAGTTCACAAAATGGGCAACGTGATTATGGATCTCGTTTCAATTGTTTTAATATTTGCCTGTCTACCTGCATGTTCTTCTGACTGGGTTTCCTTTGAGAAGAAATCTCAGCTGAAAAGTCAAAAGTTCTTCCTCACATGGAGATGGAACTTCAGGGGTTTCAACTTATACTCATTACCCCTCATCCTGTCACGGGCCACCACTAAGAAGTGTTTGGCCTCTTCCTCCCTACATTCTCCCCTCAGGTACTTCTACATGTTGACCAGATCCCCTCTCAACCTTCTCTTCTCCAGGATAAACAGGCCTCACACGAGAGCTGCTCCAGCCCCTTCATCATCTTTGTTGCTCTGCGCTGGACCCTCTCTAGAAGCTCCATGTCCCTCTTGCTCTGTGGAGCCCAGAAGTGCCCCCAATGCCCCAGGTGCAGCACAGTTAAGCGCATAAGGCTGTCAACATGAGGGCACAGTGCTTCTGATCTGCTTTTAAAAACAGTTCATCCAAATTGGTGTGAACACGGATTGAAACCAACCTTCAGACCAACAGCAGTAGCCCAGGCACCTGCAACTACTCTGTTGATTCTGCCCGCATTTCAGCTAGAACAGCCACAGCTCCAACAGCTTTCACTAGCTGCCCTAGGATTATTATTTGTAAAAGCAACTCAGATTCACAGGTATGAGAAGTGAGAGTGAATTTCCCTGGTATGTGAAGGCACAAAGAGTGGAGAAGAAAAGGTCTCACCAAAAGAAGAAAATAGATATCTATGTTTTACAGAAGTGTTTAATACACATAGTAGAATAATAGCGACAAGCATGTCAGCCACTAAATGCACTTGGGCCATTAAGAAATCCAGAGAAGCAAATCAATAGAGTAAATGTTCTCACCACTCATGCTACTTTCTTCACCCTCAACAAGACTTCAATGTACCGCGGCATCCAGGCAGAAACCAAGGCCAAGGGGCTGGGGGAATAAGGCAGGGCAGGCTGGGAGATACAGCACATGTCCCATATGTGCTCCATGCCTCCCAATGCGAACCTCAAGTGGCAGCCTGCAGCATGGATGCCACGTCATTGCGGGATGGCTCGAGTCCTTCTAGGGCTCAAAAAATGCGTTTGTGACATCAGGCTTTAAAACTTGCCAAACATTAAATAATGCAAATTAATATAAAGTTAAATGATCCTTTCGTAAGCTTTCAGGGAAGACCCATGTCTCAAATACAAGGTCTGATGGTATTATATACTCTGAAAACTCAATATAGCCACAGCACACCTCCTCTATCACATGGAGGAAGTGAAAAACAACCTAAGAAAAATGACCAAAGAGCTTATCAAGCCATTGGGATTAGGACTGTATTCTGGAAAGTCTTTCTTGAGGTCTTTAGCTTTCACTTCAGTTTCTCATCCTTAGGACAGAAGTCATCTTAAGAGACATCATAATGACCTCATCATTAAAATGCACTGCTTGCCATCAGAGCTGGTACTTCCACTGTCTGTTATGATGGAGTGTAAGTTCAAATTTGAACCCAAGACCTTCTGTCTCGAAATTAAGATGCCTAGCAGGCCATTCTGGTTAAAGGATGCTATATAATGATCCAAATCATCTTTCCTGCAACACCAACACCATCATGCTACAGGTTGTTCTGCTTCAGTGATTTTAGCAGTCTGACAGAAATGCTTGCTATGGGTAATCCTTATATAAATACATATGAGACAGGTGAAAAAATATCATGAGTAAAGAGTTTTTTCAAGGGTCACAACGCAGAAGGTAGAAAAACCGTTTACAGATCTGCACATAAGCTGCACAATTTCCCACCCAGCAGACAATATACAACCCATGTCTTGGCACAAAAAACAAGAAGTTGAAGAGAAAACATTGCTAAGACTCTTCTTGCCATAGACCAAGAACAAACACACTCAGTCTCTTCCATACACAAATCTTTTCTGTAACAGAACCATCTAATGTTTGCCCCTCTCCCTCACATCATTAGATCAGTATCTAATGACCAAGGTGACCCCATCTCTCACTATACCAAAGAGAGGGGGAAGTGACACCTTGCACCTAAAATCCATAGCACTCAGCTTGAAAAACCCAGACATTGATGTTATGCTAGTGTCAGGAGAGCAGTCTTGTTTGGATAGCTGACTTGTCCATGCAGACACCTGCCTCGCTGGCCAGCAGTCCATATTTCCTCCTGAACAGGATGTAGTGGAACAGGATTCATCCTGAGGTTAATTACAAGCAGGGCCCAGTGACACCTTAAGACTGCTCAGGAATAGTCTTTACATCTGACTGCTTGTTCTTTTTCTGTGAACCAAACCTAAAAATCCACCCACCCAACGGCTCGGCCCGGACTGACATACTCAGGAACACACAGACTCTCAGTAGCAGCTTTAACGCAGGAGCTCTGGGACAACCTCCCAGTTGAGACAGCGCAGCCTCCTCCAGCCTATTTGTTGGTTAGGATAATTATTTTTTGACTGATGATCAAGCAGCTATTATGTACTGAAAAGGGAGTGATTTGTTCTGTAGTGCTTGTGGCATTGCTTCAGTGCTGGGCAATTTGGGCTCGTTATCATTGGTGGAGAATTTTACAGGCCACTGACAGACTGTCAAGCGCAGCCATTGCGATGTGGAAAATCCGATTTGCTTTGGAAGTCTTCTGACACAAGGCCTTGCCTTCATGGCCCCTTGGCAAGCCATTTCCAGCACATGCACTAGTTCATGACCCTGTGATTTAACAGACATCAGTAAATTTTAGCAGAAGAATCTATCACTTTGAAGGAAGCCCTAACAAGTGTGTGACCTAGAAGCACAACCTAATATACTGGCATCTTTACACAAAGACCTCCTTTTCTCTTAACATTTGGCTTATCTCCATGCCACTCCCAGGTCAAGTTCAGTAGTAAGGCCTCACAGTCAACACATACATTTAGCTGCTCCAGGAAAAGCAAATAACCTCAATGCAAGAAATGTAAGTGCACATTAATTCGCAGCATCTCCTGCTGCCAAACAGATAACAAGTTTATGTAGGCTTAGGGAAAAAAAATCCTATTTGAATAATTATTGTTTGCTTATAAATTAGCCCCAAAGAGCCATGCCACATGCTGTAAAACAATCTTACATTACATGGGCTTAAACAGTAGGATTGGTATAATAAACTCTATGTTGAGTCACCACATTCCTCACATTCTTTGACTTTCCATTCGGTCTCAAATGTCAGATATCTTGCTGGGGTAACACAAGCTGCAGCGGGAGCTGGGGGTTTGTGTGGGTTTTAATTGTAAAAGCAACATTCTCACAAAGAATGACATGGTTCACAACCCTGCTCCATGGCTCTCTTGCCTCTCAGACAGACTGAGGGAACTTCAAAAGCTTCTTGGCTCCCACTGTCCATTTTTAGGCTTAAGGCTCCATGGCTCTAGCTGAGGGTCTTGAAGCCGCAGCGCACCCATAACCCTGGGTGGCCGAGTCTCGCGGTGCCTCTGCAGGCTACTGCTTTTCCATTAGAAACTTGTACGAGACTAGGTCAGAGCCTGCAGGACGGCTTGGGAAGGCTCTGGCATTCAAGCTGCAGTCCACCAAATCACAACAGCCTCACAGTTACTTTATGTTCCCATTGAACTAGTCCACAGCAAAGGCAGACTGAGCTTGTCTCATCTAAAGATGCAGTGGCATCTAGGCTTTATTTATAACTTTAGTACTTATAGATTTTAAGACACAGGAGACTTGACTCTTTCATATTCTGGCACAGTGGAGTGCAGACCTATTCCCATTACACAGTAACTTACCTCAAATATCTGGAGCTCATTAACACGTCATAGCTCTCTTCTAGTTGCTTCTTGGTTTTCACCCAGGCATCAGGGAAGATGATGCAGCTTCTCTAGCCAGCAGAAAACCTGTATACAACACAAACTTGATGTGAGCCTTTCCCCACAGCAGGACATTTGTGAGGGACATTTAGGCCTTGTGTGTGTAGTTCTGCATGGAAGCTCCATGGGGACAACTCGCAGTGAAAGCCTGGAAGCCCAGAAGCATTTTGTGACCTTCCAAGAAGCTTAAGCAGTTTGGAAGTGGAAAGATGTTGCTGCTCGCAAGTACGGAGAGGGCAGTGTTGGATGGACGCATCTGCAGTGAGCTCTGCCACAAGGTACACAAAATGCAAGGCAAATCCCCAAGGTCCTGGCCTCATCTACCTAACACTCATGGGTAATGCTGCTCTAGGTGTAAGAACGCCCTGTAGCGCACATATCAATATGGACATCGCAACACTTCGTGTACATGTGAGCACATATTTATCTCTTTTCCTCTTTTTGGGCTAGGAGAGAAACCAGCCAGCGTAGCAAAAGCTGCATTTCCATTCCTTCAAAGCCTAGAGTACAGGTTTGGCCTGCGTCTAACACAACGTGCTGATCCAAGCAGTTGGAAAGCTGGAGCCCAAGGCCGCAGCAGAGACGTGCAGCTAGGACGCGAGCAGCCAAGGCGTGAGCACACACAGTCCTGGCACGGCAGCCGCGCTGCTGCTCCCGTCCAGGTCTCCACTCCTGGCTCCAGAGGAGGCCCAGCGCTGCCGACCCTCCTTGTGACCTCGAGGAGGATGGTTTGCACCTGCGAGCATTTCCATCTAAACAAGGTGGCCCCTTGCCTGCAGTTTTCCAGTGCTGACAGAAATAGGTTGAGGGTGAAAGCAAGCCGGGTAGTTACAACCGGATCCGTTCAATTCCTCTGGCAGCCTCTCTGGCCTAGGCCCACTGTGCTCTTCCAGAAGGTCGGTACTTGAGCCGACCTGGCAAGAGCTTGGGGTGAGGAGCCAAGCACCCTGGCATCCTTCAGTCACAGAAACTTTAGGAATGTGATGGACAGGTCTGGCCACTACAGTTACTTTTCTCTCCCTCCTCTCTTCTCCATGCACTGGAGATAGTGGACAGTTGTGCTCTCACAGCACCTCATGGAGGGCTTCACACTACCTTCACCATCCACCCCACACTCCTCAGTGGCAGGAGCAGTCAGAATTGAGCAAATTTCGTGTCCCGGGCTTATTTCAATGAGCCTACAGAAACCACAAATGAAGCATATGGATTTAGCATCTAAGGTCTCTTCCCAACTATGACCAACAGAAAACATCTGTAGAGGGAAAGGAACTGCTCATTTACTATCCAAAATGTCAGTGAAACCCAAGAGGGAAGGAACGAAATGCAGCAATTACCCAGACCTCAGCTAGTCCCCTGCAATAACTGAATATAGCTAATTTGCACTGACTCACTGCAACCTTTTTGTCCTCACTCAAGGCCCAGAACAGAAAGATTACAAAAGAAAAACAACCCGCCTGCCCATGCTTTGTTTTGTTTTCTTTTATTTTTCTTTAAAACCGGGAGCTGAGGGTAGCTAAGCCTTTTGAGGAAAAAAACAGTCAGAAGGGCAGCAGCTTTAAAAACTTCATCCTTTCAGGCAAATGCAAAATGCCTGTGTTTCAGCTGGAGAATGAATCAGAGCTGATTGCCATAAATCCCCGATTTAATAACAGCTGGAGCTGGATGGATTCAATGCAGCCTCCCCTCCCTTTACCTGGTGAATGAGCCTACAGTTTTCCAGGATATGCCCACACCTTGGGCAGTGTGAACTGGGTTCTCAGCAGTCTGTGCCCATCAAGAGGCTGCCTAGAGAGGTTGCGGAGCCTCCTCCTCTGGCGACTTCAAAAATTCACCCGAGTTGGACTAGATGACACTAGAGGTCCCTTCCAACCTCAACCATTCTGCGATTCTGTGATCATCAATATGAAGCCACAGGGGCAGCTGGAAATGAGAGAAAAATCTGCCTGGGCACTGCTAGAAGCAAGGCAGCCAGGGATGGTATTGGTCACTCACACGGCCGGTCTTGGCCACGTTCACTGCCAAGGCTGCTCCCCCACCCGCTGCTTCTTCAGCCCTTGGAGGACGGTTGGTTGTTGAGGGCAGCACCAGCTTCGGCCACGCCGCCCACCCCTCATCAGGCAGCCCTCCTGGTCAATGACCATGCTGGGCACAGAGGAAGAACAGTGCTCTTGTGTGAGGGTGCAGACACCAGAATCTCCCACAGGGCTTTCAACAGCCTTCAGGAGGCCACAGCGGGCTGGAAACCTCCCACTCCGAGAAGGCCACATCCCTCCACCCTGGAGACCTGCTGCTCCCATGCAGGGGAGCAGCCGGGCTCTGGCAGCCGCCCCAGTCCCCAAGGTGCCTGGGTCTCCTGGGGAGAGGGTGAAACCCAGCGTGGGATGAGGAGGCTGGGCCACTGCCAGCGCTCTCCAGAAACAGCACCATGCCCGGCTCTGTAAACCAAATAACTCATCCTCGTCTGCAGCCGCTGGCGGCTAAGCGGAACGCCGCTGGCTCCAGGGAGATGCTCTGCCTCCCTTCCACCAGTTTCACTCTGCGAGGAGGCAGCAAAAAGCTGCTCCAGAGCTGTCCTCTACTCCAGCCAAACCATGGGCAGGAGCCAGACCGCAGGCCTTGCACTGCCTGGGCCCAGCAGCCCTGTGTTGGGGCACTGAGAACCGGGACCATCCCCGAACCAGCGCAGCACGTGGCTGCGGAGTCCCTACGGCCTCCCCGAGCTGGCCAGCTGGGGACAACGGTGCACAGGACAACCTGGGCAGCAGTAGAGACCAGGGCACATGGTTGGTACCAACAGCTGGGCTCTCCCGGCCTCCAGGACCAAGAGAGACCCCTCCAGCACATCCACGCCACTCCTCTATGCCCCTAAGAGGAACAAACCATCCACCAAGCTACAAGAACCCTTTGCAGCCCCAGAACCAACCAGCAAAGCCACCCTGGCAGCTCATGCCTCATGAAGCCCACAGCATGTGTGCTGGGGCAGTGCAGGGCCCGGCAGGGAGGGCTCGCTCGTATGCTTGTATTTCAGAGGCACCTGCAGGAACGGGGCCAGATCGGGACCCACGGGTGCTCTCACAGCAGACGCACAGCAAGTAGCGCCACCCTCGATAGCTTTTACACTCAATAAATAGGATAAATGGAGAGGAAGGGAGGCGCAGAGGGAGGAAGCAACTTGGCCTCAAGTCACTGACAGCGAGGAACGACTGCGGGTCTCCTCCTCCAGGCCCGTTCTGCTCCTCTAGCTGGGAATGTTATTCTACGGCTCATATCACCTTCCCTCCCAGCCTCGCCTCCACCCGCTGTAGCTTCAGTTCCTGTCCTCCCTCCTTCTCCACCAGCTACTGAGTATTCAAGCAGCAAGTACAGTTTTGGTTGGTGGTCTAATAAGAAATGCAGTCAGGGAGGGAACCCCTCTCCAGGGACCAAGCTAGGTGGCCTTTTCTTTAGTTCCTGAGGAATTCAAAGGGGGTGGGGGGGAAATAAAAATAAAGAGAAAAAAATAGATTTTTATGTCCAAAGCTCTTTTTTTTTCAGCCACTGTAATTGTTTGTTTCCTAATAAATCATGTAGGCCAGGGTTGACCAATCTGCACAGCATAATTATTGTCTCAATACGATTGTTAAAAGAAAAATAACACCGCAGCTTTGCTGGAGCAGACAGGATCTGCTTGTCCAAAAGGTTTGTTGATATTAGCCCACAAGCTTGTCGGGCTCCATGTACACTCAGGACTCAAAGAGCTTTGCTGCATTCCCATCTCTAAGATACAGAGAGTCACCAAACCCAAATATTACTCTCAGCATCCAAGACCTCAAAAGGTCTGTCTTTATTTTTCTCCACTGTGTTTCCCATTAAATCTTCAGCAGCATTTGCATGCATTAAATTTACAGAGTTGAGTGGCTGAACTCAGTTCCAGGCTGAACTGTCTCACGTCCATCTAAACAACAGCAGCCATTTGCAATGCGCATGATTTACTCCAAGAGATTTTCTACGGGTACATGAGCAGGGCAGGTCTCTGGCTCTGGGGCCAGGACCTGTTCTGTGAATAAGCATTGGACTGCATTACAGACTGACCCTATATCTGCAAGATATTGCCTTCCTGTTCTTCTAGACAGCAGCTCTCAGTCTGCCCTGGCTTTTGGGCTGTCTGCAACTCTGCTTTGCCAGGCCAATCGTCTGCATCTCCCCATAACTGTAGGTGGCATCAGCAGACTGTGGGGCAACATGCCAGTGACAGACATAAAGCTCCAGAGATTAAACAAACCCATGCTGGATGTCAGAAAAGGCCACTGACACCATTGCACAAGTCCTTGGTGTCCCCTGGACAAGCAGTCTCTTGGGAGGGACCTGGAGAGCAGCATCTTGCTGAGATGGTGTGTGCGTATCCATCACGCTTCTGTGCGACACTTGCGTCACCACTCACATGAAAAGCCAACCTCTTCACAACTTGGGCTTTTTCCATCTCCACTGGTTTCTCTGAGCTTTCTCCTGTGGGTCCAGAAGACAAGCTAAGGCAGTCACCACTCATGTGAGAGCAAGAGGTTACCACCACCTCCACAAGGCAAGGGCCAAACACCACTATACACTCTCTCCACTGATGATGTTCTTCCAAAACAGATTACGTGGCTGGTGGAGTGGGGTGGCCTGTGCAATAGCTGGGTTATTGAGTTCTAATCAGTCCCTTGCACCCTGCTGCATTTGCCAAGAAGCGCCAAGTCCTCCTGCAGAAGGAGGGACAGGATGTCCCCAACGGCCCTGGGTACATGCTGCATCCTGGTAGCACGCAGTGAGCCTGGGGAGGGCACAGCAGTCAGATGCCCTGTTCATATCCCAGTCTGTAGATGTGGAACAAGGGCAAATGCTCCTCAGCACAACCACCAGTGTGCACGAGCTGCTGGTGCCCATCAACATCCACCACCCATGGCAGGCAGCAGCCTATGAACCGCGGTTGTCTCTATAGACAGTAAAAAACGTTCCAGCAGCTCTAGGTGTATACCTAGGTCTGTATAGCAGATATAGCCAATGGCAGGTATATGCCATATATTTCCACTTTTCTCATATATGAGGAAAAAACTAGTTTAGATCTGGATGCTAATCTAAAGGTGCAGTGGTTTAACCAGCATGAACCACCCAAAAAGCATGAAGGGATTTTTCCACCTAGCTTCACTTCTCCTGCCTCTACAGTAGTTCCCTAAAAAACATATCTGCTTGTGCAGGGGTTGCTTAGCATCATCATCCATTCCCTGCTCACATGTGCTCCCAGGGCACGAAGGGGGAAGGGGGAAGCAAAGCACACATGGCAGTGTGAGGAATGCAGGGCAGTGAGAACAAAAACACCACTGAGAAAAGGTGGTGAGAGCTCATCTGACCCAAGGCAAGGACTTTTTTTTTTTTTTTTTTTCATTTAAGGCTTTAAAAAAAGGGAACGGAAAAAACAAAGTGAAATAAGTTTTGCCAAATTTTGTGTTCAAATGTAGCTATTTCAAAGGCTCCCTGGCACAACCAGCACCCACGCTAGATCTTTCAAACAAGCCCAGCCAGGGACACATCTACCAATCCTGTGGGGTCTCTAGACAAAAAGAAACACCTGCCCTACCCACCCAAGGTCTTCCTTACCCAAAAGGCAGCACTCACAGCTGACTCAGCAGGATCCTTCTGCATTTGAGGAAAGAATGTCCTTTCCTCTCTCCAAGCATCAAGTAATTGGTGGTAATGCTCTGCAATTAAGAGAAATGTCAAAGTCTGATGTGGCTCAGCTGGGCTGCCCATGGCCTCAGACTGCACCAGGTGATGCCAGGACGAGTTGCTCCTTGACCCAGACTGCAAGGAATGATGCATTTGTTGGGGTCTCACTTGTACCTCTGTTAGTCCTCTCAGAAATGGTGCTGATTCAGCTCCAGGGCAGAATGCAGCATGGAGACAGGGACAGGCCAGGGAGAAATGTCCCCTGCACTGCACGTGATAGCCCATGCTCCAGCGCAGGCTCAAGTGCATGTAGCTCATGCAGCTCCAGGCTCTTCATTTTGCTGGTGTCATTGGCCTGCACTGCCTCAGTGCCAAGGTATAATAAGGGGAGAAAAAATAATAAGTAAATGTGTGATAAGTAAATTTGTGATTCTGTAAATCCACCTCCGTGAGCTGTGCCTGTGGGAGAGGGAAGCTGGCAGCTGGCCTGGCTTTGATGGAGTTTGAAGGAGCAGCACAGACTGTGCCAACTCAAGTCCAGCTGGAGTCACAGCACCAAGCATGGGATATTCGAGATCATTTGTGCTGGTTTGGGAAGGTTTGGCAAAGCTGCCCTCACCCATGAGCAGCCTGCACCCTTCCTCTCCCTGCTGGCCCCATAGGATACAGTCACCACCCTGCAGCAGCGAACACCAACCGGGATCCCCCATCGGCTTCCCCGAGAGCTTTCATTCAAGTCCTATATTGTCCTAGACCCCGGGCTAGGAAATGGCTTCCTTCCTGACGTGGATCGCTTCAGGAACTACTTTCTCCAGCACGAGGCAGCAGCCCCGAGCAGCTGCAGAGGAAGTGCCTTCACATCCCAAACACGTAAATCACTAACACTATGAGCAGCCCTGAGCCAGGGTGCTGTGGGATGGATATGTGGGATGGTGGTGCCAGGGGCATGCTCTGCTCCCCATGCTCTGCTCATGCTGCTCTGCTGCCATGCATTGCCACAAGGCCCAGGGGTGCCACCTCATGTAATGGGGACCTACAGAGGAGCCCACACACTGCTGTTATAGTGAGATCAGACAAGTAGATTAGATTCACAAGCAGATGCTAGTTATCTGAACAGGCTTTTTCTACAAATCCCAGCTGTTAAATCTAAACTGGCACAGGTAGTTAAGGGCAGAACCAAATCTGACCTCCAGGTCCTGGAAGTGCAGGTGTGCATCCATACTTCATTACATAGCTCCAATAGGTAACAAGACCTCCATGATATGTTTCTTAATGTAGAAGCTGGTCATCATTTCACCAGCCTCCTCCATAATTGCTTTGCTTTAACATGTGCATGAGTAATACCACCAAAAACACCCCAGAGAGAAGGGTGCCCTGACTCACCCTTCCTGACAGGGGGTTACGTGGCATCAGAAGCAGCTCTGCTGCAACACTCATCTGCCTTGATCATTAGTGCAGGCTGCCTGGCATGCCCTCTCCCAGCAAGACTGCAAAACCTACACCAAGAAGCAGTCTGGATGCTTTTACAGCATTTCTTGGCTATTTCCCCTAAAGTATGTAGGTATCTCCTGAAGTATAGGAAGATACCTAAAAGTATCTTCCCAAAAGAAATGTCCACTCACCCTGCTGCAGCATTAGAGCCTCTTAGGCCCAGGAGATTCCCTGAGTTTTCATGGAAACCAGGAACAGCCAGAGCAGCTGAGTCAGCTTGGGCCCTTCATCAGCTCTCCTTTTAGCACAAGCCGACACTCCCCACCTCCTCCGTCACCCTCGTGGCAGCCTCAGCCCTGCCCTGGCAGCATTATGCCAGCCTGCACACAAAGAAGTGCATGGGCGAGCAGCACCCAGGTGTGCCCGCATGCCTGAGGTCTCAAACACAGGCAGAACTGGCATTGTTCTGCTTATTAATAAGCAGAATAACCACTTACTGATAACACCAGGGGAAGCATGCAGGGACGTAGACATGGTTCAGACCCTCCAGAAACACTCACCACAGTCTGCTGTAAAAGCACCACAGAGTAAAGTTCTGAGAGGGGCCATGAACCCTTTTATACGCTACCTGTACTGCAATCTCAGCTGCAACACAGTTCAGCTGGAGAAAGAGAGCAAATGCCATCAGGAGACTTTGGCTGCCTCAAGACTCTGCAGCCCCATTTGTGGGTCGTGGCAGTCACCAGCTGTGCCCCATGCTCATGATCTGGCTGGTCGCTCATCTCAGACCTCATCCAAATTGAGAGCTCATTGCTTCGTTGCACAGCCACGAACAGACAGACTCGACCACATTAGACGCTGCCTCTGCGGCTCTTCTAAACTTCTCCTGTTCGCTGGGCCTCTTTGAGGCTTTGCAAATCCCCATGCGTGCAAAGACTGCTTGCCACAGTTTCCTCCAGTTTATTATAGCTGGAAGTTCTGTATCTCCTTCTGAGCAGGGAGTGGGGAAAGAAATAAAACATGAAATGTATTTCTTTAGCTTTTGAACAGGTGAGGTGACTATTTAAAACCAGCACTACTTAAAACCCTTGTTTTCTCCTTGCCACATGTTTCACACTTAGATCTACCTGGATGTCTTTGTGAATGATCCTAATCCCAAGGGGCCAAAAGAAATCTCTTCACTCCTAAATAACTGCTCGGCCTCAGGACACCTACACAAAGCCGCGTCAGCCACAAACCCTGATGCTCAAGTGAGGTGCCAACGGCAGTGAAGACCAGCCCACGCTACTGGCAGATGCGCTCGGAGCCTCACGTGGGCCTCGCTGTCGCGCTGTGCTCCGATACGCAGGGCGGGCGCAGGGCCGAGGAGGGACATGAGGAGCCATTGCGAGTAACCGTGTCTGATGGCTTTGCCATGTTTGGGAGGGCTCGGCCTGAGGTTTCCAAATGCTGCCTGGGGTAAGCTTGGTGCTTGACTCTGAAGTAGGGGGATGTGACCCTCCAAAATGAACTCCAGAAGGCTGTTTTGTTCTCACTGTCTCCCAGTATCTCCCTGTTGGTAATGAGGAGGAGAGCGCTCACAGTCACTCTTCCCTGGATGACTTTCAGTCAGGCTCCAAGAGGGCAGCTAATGGTGAAACAGAAGAGACAGTGGAAAAAGAGTCTTTCTGGCTTCAGCCCCCAGACTATCACCTCAGCTCTTCCTTACCCACAACGCAGGTTAAGGCACCAGTGAGAATCAAGGTAAGGCAAGGAAGGAGCGGGAGGAGATCCCTCCTGCAAGGCCTCACCCCAGCTGTTCACTTCCCTGGGCCCCAGTCCTGCTGCTGCCTTTTCTGCACACACGTCTCAGCTCTATGTTGCTTCTCATCCTTCTCAGAGGCTTGCAGATGTCCCTCCTGATATTTTTTTCTGTTTTGTTTGATAAACATTTTGATTTTTCAATGTGGTGTCTTTTGCAATAGCTGGTTCCTGCACAACCTTTCAATTGGCATCTCTGATGAACACCACAAAGAGACTAAGAGACTTTTCCAGTTCCGGAAGTAAGTGTCTTCTAATTAAGCTCATGAGGAGCAGAAGGAAAGCTCCTATCTCTTTCAGAGGGTATTGCATCATGTCAGCTAGTCAGGCTCCGAGCTCATAACAAACCACGTTGCACTTCAAAGGAGAGAGACGCAGGATAGACCTGCAGCTTTGCAGCGTGGCTTTGGGAGCACACCCTTCTGCTGGGAGGAGCAGCACTCCTGGATGCCCAGAGGAGCTGGATGTAAGAGCACCATCACCTCTCCTGGCTTCGGCTGAGCTGACTCACTTCACATCACTTTTTTTTCCTCTCATTTCAAGTGGCAGAGGCCCTTGCTACCGTGAAAAAGAAGAAACTGATGCTACTTTTGAAGGTGCCAGCAATGTGTCTACTGTAATGCTGCTGCTAATATGTCACATTCAAAGAGCCGTGAGGGGAGCAGCAATCCCATGCAGGCTAAAGAGCCCAAGCCTCACACACACAAAGGTTGCAGCAATCTAAATGTACTATATCTTCTTGAATCCTGTGTTCTCCCAATTCCAGTGTCCTCCCCCAACATCTCAGAGAAAAGAGAATCACAGAATGGCTGAGGTTGGAAGGGACCCCTAGGGATCGCCCAGCCCAGCCCTTGCTCCAGCAGGGACACCCAGAGCACGGGGCACCAGGTCCCATCCCAGCAGATTGGGGAGATCTCCAGAGCAGGAGCCTCCCCAGCCTCCCTGGGCAGCCTGGGCCAGGGCTCGGGCACCCTCACACCAAAGAAGCTCTTCCCCACATGGAGATGGAGCTGCCTGGGGTTCAGCTTGTCCCATTGCTCCTTGTCTTGCCACCACTGAGCAGAGTTTGGTGCCTTCCTCCCTCCATTCTCCCCTCAGGTATTTATACACATTGAGCAGATCCCCTCTCAGTCTTCTCTTCTCCAGGTAGATGGACAGATGGATAGATATGTTGGATGCTCCAGTCCCTTCCTCATCTCTCTCGCTCTGCGCTGGCCCCTCTCTAGCAGCTCCCCATCCCTCTTGTCCTGGGGAGCCCAGAGCTGCCCCCAGTGCTCCAGGTTTGGCCTCCCCAGAGCTGAGCAGAGGGGCAGGATCCCCTCCCTTGACCTGCTGCCAACGTCCTCCTGATGCAGCCAGGAGCCCATTGGCTTCCTTGGCCACGAGGGCTCTGGTGCTTCATGGTTAACTTGGTGTCAACCAGGACTCCCAGGTCCCTCTCCGTGGAGAAGCTGTTGCTCTAAGCACCAGGCCAGTGTGTGACCAAGCATATGGTAGACATGGTAAATCAGTGTAGTCCACTTCACCTGCACAGCACAGGCCCAGCCCTGCTGGTGACAAAGTGCACTGGCAATTCCCTCTGGGAAAAGAGAACCAGTGCCTTGATGGTCACGTAACATCAGTGGTTCCGGGTAGGGGAACGAATCACCACCACGGGCACTGGACTGGAGCTGGAGTGTGGCAACAGGAAAGAGCTTCCCGAAAAGCACCTTGCTCATGTCTGTGATCTTAACAGCTGGTTGTACTGGGCTCCCTCCAGCACAGCCTAGAGGGGACTGTCCTCCATCAAGGAGCGTGGCAGGAGGTGTCTGTAGCGTGTCTGTAGCATGGATGCAAGGGGCAAAAGGTGTCAACAAAGCTGGAGAAAAATGCCCTCTTTAGCATGGGCAGACAGGTGTTCTACTCAAGATCCTCTAAATCATCCAAAGGCAAGTGCCCGCTGAGGTCATGCTTCTTGGAGAAAAAAATGATCCTGTCTCTCCGCAGGATGAAAGAGGGCAAACTTTCCTACAGGCGGGCGGGATCTGATATACCTCAAATAGCCCAGCGCAGACACCCACGTGAGTTTCTCAACCTACTTCTTTGTCACTTGCAGTAAGTTCAGCATATCCCTTAGCCCACAGGTGAACATGTTCATCAAGAGGCTCATTACTGATGCTGTATGGAAAGAAAGGGTAGCAGAGGGTTACCATGGAAAGTATTTTCACTAATAACCCAAACCACACACTTGCCAGAGCTAAGAAGCAAAAGCACAGCAGATCCCTTGTGCCTATTTTTAGGTAGCATTGCCCAACCGAAGGAAACTCTAATGAACGCAATTCAAGTTCATTAGTTCTGCTTTCTTAGGAAAAGATAAGTCAAACTCAGTTGGTTTTAAGAGGAATTGAATTATGCTAATTAGGTATCCAGAGGAAACCTCTGATCTTCAGAAAAGGTCAAGAAAAGCAATGCTTTGCAAGCACCTGCTCTGCTCTGATGGTAGAACCGTCCTGGCTCACCTTCAGCCAGGCTTTTTCATTAAGGTGGCAACAAGCAAGTCCTCACATAATGCTACATCAGTGTGTTGTTTGCTGCTCATTAGAGTCAGCACATGTGAGCAAAGTTGGTCATCTTTAATCTATCCTTTCTACTGCCACTCCTCTGCCATATAGGTCAAGCTGTAATTATGCTTCAAAGTCTTGCGGGTGAGTATTTTGCAACTGGATTTTAAGACAGTGGGTGTGATCCTTTCCTTACCCTTCTTGTGCACGAGGTGCAGACACGTAGCTATTGAGAGCCGTGGCACCAGGCCCTGCAGCTGGCAGCGAATCCTGCCATTACTGATGATCCACTGGGGATGATGCACATTGGGCAACCTGCGGCGCTGCAGCAAGCCCCGCTCGAGCCAAGGAGAAGGGCGGGAGGAAGAAAAGGTTGCAGAGCGAGATCCTAACGCCGCTTCGATTAAAGAACCAGGCTCTGATCCAAGTTATTGCTCATGCAGCCGCTCCCTCTGGAGCCCTGTAATTTCTTTTAGGCAAGCCCCATTAGCGTGATGGACACGCGGCAGCTCCGGAGGGCCCTTGCAGCAGAGCTCAGCAGGTTGTTGCCGAGCTGGGGCAGAGCAGGCAGTGCAGCACTTCCTCCCGCGCCACGAGCTTGAGGTGAGCTCGCAGGACGCCGGCAGCCTCGCCGGGAGAGCCAGCCAGAGCAGCGGGGCCACGGGCGCTGCCGCCGCGCAGGGCAGAGCCCTGCTCCTCCTCGCACAGCGCGCAGGCACTGGCGCAAAGCAAGCGAGCAGAGCGGGGCTTGGCTTCGAGCATGGTTCAAAGGGCATTAAAAAAACAAAAGGTCTGCACGCACGTTAAGCTGCCATGGAAAATGAAAGCGCGGCCAGAGCTGCAAGGGCAGAGCTGCCCCAGCTGCTTGTATTTTGCTGGCGCTGCCCTCATAAATACTGGCTGAACATTTAATTCTGCCTCTTCCCCTCTCTCCCACAGTGTCACATAGGAAGAGGAGAGTGGGCAGGTTGGAGACAATTCCAGGAACATGTTGTTCTCCCCGCCACATCCTGCCAACAGCCGCTCTGTGCTGGAAAGGGCTTAGGAACACAACAGCGGAGAGGTTAGATTTGGGGCTTCTGAAACACCCCCTTAGACTTACTCAGGGGTTACCGCAGTGCCAAATCACAGATCATTTTCAGTTGTCTACAGCAGGGCTGGGCTCACATCCCAAACCTGGTGTAGAGCCCAGCCGGGTAGGGATCCCATGCAAGGGGATCGCCCAGAAGGACAAGAGTTGGGGCAGACTGGAGACAAAGAATTAACAAATCAGCCCATCCACCAGCACTGACCCATTTCTCTCGAAAGCCAAAGCAGAACACGGGCAGCTTTGAGAGGTGCAGAATAAGGCTCTGCTTTACAGGCGGCCGCGAGGCAGCCAGGGTCAAAGTGCTGATGGTGCCTTCAGACAGCAGACAGACCAGTGCTAAATATTAACAGCTTCTGAGGCCTTTGCACAAGTAGTCATGGTCTTCTGAAGTCTCTTAGGGTCTTCTCAGCATGGGCTGAGAGAAACTCTGCTTTTCCAGCAGCCCATAGGAAAAGCTTTGCTGGGAGAAATCTCTGTAAACAGCTTCAGATGTTGTCTCACACCAGGTCAGTATTTTGATAGGACCCTGTTTATTTAGCCCCTAATCTCGCAGTCCATCTCTGTCCCCTCCTTTTCAGGGCTTCCTGCACCCACACAACCTCAGTCTCCAAGTCCCTCCCAAGCAGCCTCCCTGAGCAGCACAGAGCTGATCCCTGCTCCGAGCTTCAGAAACAAAAACTACACAGGGAGGAAAAAAAGTCACTGAGTTGCTTTTTTTTCCTTAAAGAAGATGATGGCCTAAGTAAAAGCGGGAGGTGGTGGGATGTGCTGAAGAAGAAACGAGCAGAGGTTCAGAAGTCGTGGTAGCACTGGGAAAGGGCAATTAAAGTAATTTATTGCAGTTTATAAGGAATGATGGGATTGCTCCTGTGCCGGCCATGGGACACTGCCTGCTGATGTCTCCCTCGTTTCGCATAGGCAGGGGCTAGGACTGAGCCTGGCCTAGGACTGAGCCTGGCCTGTCCCTGGAGCCACCGGCCGGTAGGAGCATCTGCCTCCCACGTTGCTGCCAGCCAGCACCAGTAAATGGGGGGACCGGTTCTTTGGATCCGCTCCCAGAATAACCCCATAGGCATCGGAGTGCAGAGCACTTAGAGCCTTGCCTGGACACGTGTCTAAAAAGCTCCAAAAATAGATCCCGCTTCCCCTTTGAAAAATATTGCGGTTCCCAATGCCTCACAGGAACTCGGTTCCCGCTCGGGGAAGCCACAAAATAAGTGAGCGGCCCAGAATTGATCTATGAGCACATCTGGTCTAGCAGAGGCAGGCCTAACAATAAAGCAAAAATAAAGATTTTAAACAGCACATGTCTAATCCAGAGGCCTTTATTGCTCTGGAATGGAAGGAATTTGCCAGCCTGCACAAAAAACTGCAAGCGGCAATTGTACATTCTTCCAAATAAAAAAAAAGGACACACACACACGAGTTTGGCTCCATAAATTTCTGTCATAAGAAACAACTTTGAATTGTACACCAAGCTTTTTACAAAGCATCAATGCTCCGATGGTTTACCGTGCTCTATCACATTGTTGGCCATTTATACAGAATACACCATACCAAATGCTACATCAGCTTAAGACTTTTTTTTTTTTTTTAAAAAGAAATTAGTATTAAAAAGATACAAAGGCATGTCGGCTTGCATTTGGGTTTTCTCTCTCTTTTTTTTTTTTTAATTAAGACATGGGAGTTTTCTTGGTTTGTTTTCCTACGGAAGACACTAAAAAAATATAATAACTTAATTCGTAAGGGCAAGATTGGTTAAAAATCTCGCCTTGCTTGCTTGGCAGCCTTCTGAGCTCGTACCTCTGTTGCTTCCATTAGTGTAAGAGCCCGCAGGCTCCCGGTGTGTCCTGCGGGGCTCAGTCCGCACTCCAGATCTGTCCATGCTTTCAGTTACTGATTTTGTTCGGAGTATTCACCAGGGCCAGGAAAAGGAAATATTCCTGGCCAAATGCTAAAAAAAAAAAAGCGATCTTCAGCCAAACAGGGGGCTTCAATCTGGGCCAATTTCGCACGGGTTTAGCCCTTTGTCTTTCGCCTCTTTGTACATCCTTTGGAAGTCTCTGAAACGAGGGGCACAGCCTAACCTGGCTTCCCCAAAGTGCATGCGTCCCGTGAAGAGGAAATCTCCGTCTCCTGGTCTCACCCCACACTCCAGCAGGGTCTTTATTTGTCCTCGCCAGTTCCCACTTTCCCCAGTGAGCTGAAAGACTTTGCTCTTCTGCCTGTAAAGTCTGCTCACGCCAACATGTATTATGGATTCTTGCTCCTCTTCCTCGTTGGTCACGTCTTGAATAGAGCCTCTGATAACTGGAAACAGAGAAAAGGGCATCAGGAAGGGTCACCCAAAACCATGCAGGAAGGGCTGGGTCCAAACTCAACCCCATGCAACCAAGGAGCTTGAAGGGGAAGAGATTTCCCTACAACACGCCTGGCTTTCATCCCTATAACTCCCAGACTTAGGCTTCTATTTGTGACCTCCAACATGAGCCCAGCAAAGGGCACTTGCATATTAAATTTAAATACAAAAATAACTGCAGCAGAGAACAGCACAATGGAGAGTTTTAGCAACAAGATCCGCGCTCCGAGCTCTCTGACAACGTACTTTCTGTTCTGCAGCCCGAGGAGCAGCCAGTATTAATTTCCCCTTCAAAAAGGGAAGCATGGAGAACTATTTGAACTTTTGATCTTTTGTCAGCAGCCCGTTTTAGGGCAGCAAGTAAAGGCCTTTGCTAGATGCCCCCAAGAAGTCTTTGACCTCCTGCTCCCGGGGTGTCATTCGTTGTCCGCTCCGGGGACGTGCCCCATGTTGATGTCCCTCACACCACGTCCAACAAATCCCTTCTGCCCCCATCCCGGGCACACGTCCTCCTTGGGCAGCATTCCCTGCTGGTGAATTCCCAGGTGTCTCACACTGTTCGTGGAGGTTTGGCAGCAGAAGGCCCAGGCAGGAGAGGCAGCAGAGCAGGAGCAAGAACAAAGAGACACAACTCACCAAAATCGCTAGTGCAGACAGCCAAGAGGACTTCGGTGTCACTGCATGGTCGGCAGGGAGCTGCAGGCAAAGGGTGAGAGTTAGCAAGGGCCCAGAGGATTAACACGGTTAATAAATAGCTTATATTTAAATCAACAATAAATAAATAAATAAAATTTTAAAATGGAGTGGCCAAATGGTCCAAAGGCCCAAGAGACATCAGTAACCCCGGGAGATTGTTGTCATTAGGCAGGAATACGGCTCTCTCCAACACTCCTGCTGGGCTATCTCTGCAGCAGGCACCCCCACGCTCGCGGGCACGATGCAAAATATGTTTAGATACGGGCCGCGCCGGCAGCGCCGTACGCTGCGGATTCAAAGCTCTCGGAAAGGCTTTGAAGATCATTTGCCTTTTAAAGCCCTGACGGCAGAGCTTCTTTCCTTGCGATTTCTACGAAGCGACGCCGGGCTATTTCGCAAGCCGTGGTGGCTACCACCACATCAAAGAGGCAGGAGGTTACGGGGCCGGGGGGACCCAGCGCATGTGTGTGAGGGCGTCAAGGCGAAGCGGAAACTCGAGCCGGTATCTGGTGGAGCTCCAGCAGCACAGAGACCATTTCCTGTACTGCTGGAAACGTTTGGATATCTGCACTAATCTAATCAATGCAAGAATGTGGCTCACTTTGTACTCAGCCAGCTCCCTCGCAGCAGAAGGTGCTGCCGCTGCACTGCAGATGTTTCTGTAATGCCCTGTCGAGGCGAGGAATGTGCTCGCTGTGAGGGCTGCCCTGCCAGTGATGCTGATCCAGTCTGGCCGTGCCAGGAAAGCGAAAACCCATCCAGCACCCAGCAAAGACCCATGAGCGCCCAGCAAAGACCCATGAGTGCCTGGCAAAGACCCATCGAGTGCAAAGACCCATGAGTGCCCAGCAAAGACCCATGAGTGCCCAGCAAAGACCC
>NW_020456032.1:921103-941015 GCF_003342845.1 Nothoprocta perdicaria | reverse complement strand
GCCCAGCAAAGACCCATCGAGTGCAAAGACCCATCAAGAGCAAGGCAAAGACCCATGAGCGCCCAGCAAAGACCCGGGTGCAAAGACCTATCAAGCGCGCAGCAAAGACCCATCGAGCACCCAGCAAAGATCTATCAAGCGCAAAGACCCCTCGAGCACCCAGTAAAGACCCATCAAGTGCAAAGGCCCATCGAGCGCCCAGCAAACACCCATCAAGTGTTCTGTTCTGCTGAGGTCAACAACAGCAACAGAGCTGAGCTCATGCTGGAGACCAGGCGAAGCATTTGAGCTACAGCTAATTTGATCGCGCTGTCTGTGATAAGCCCAAAAGATATCACCTCTTTTTTTTTTTTTTTTTTTTGCATCTTAACATCTGAAAATACTTAATTACAGATTCCCAAATAGCTACACCCTTCCTTTTCCCCCCGCCGCTTCCCTGAGTAGTTTATCCATCGCACATTTCAACCAGTCTAAACAAAACACAGCCGGTTCCTGCGACGGTCGCCTATCAGCCCTCCCTGTTACACAGCACAGGCCATTCTTTAACGCGAGACACAGCAAATCTCTGCTGTTTTCTAAGGTGCCAGAAAGGCAGTGATCCAGAAAGAAGGATTATTGAACCAAATCCACCAGATTTGCTCCAGTCAGATGATTAATACACAGTGTAACACGCTGTTTAATAGGATTAAGGCAAATGCAAAATGCACATTTCTGGGCAGAGGTATTTGGAGGAATAATTCCAAAAGTTTCCAAAGCTCCAGGAGAGGAGATGAGGAATGGACCAAATAGTTCTGCTAAATCATCTGATCAGCTGGACATTTCCCTTTATTCAGGCCTGAATGCCTCTACGGCCTTGAGGAACGAGTCAGCCTTCGCTGCCCTTCTCCCCCCACACCATTTCACTTCTTCATTCAGGGAAAATGGGAAATCGTATAATATTACGAGGAATATAGAGCTGGGACATAACTGGAATACTACAAAAAAAATCAGTCTAAAGATTTCAAGAAATTTTGATTAGTAACTGGAATAAATATTCAAGTGTCATTTAACAGCAAAGTTTTATCAGCTGTGTGATATCCCATGGGGAGTCATTTCATCCAGTCAAATTCCCAGGTTATATTCATTCCACTCTTCCCCTGCCCTCCCTCTGCCCAAACCAGGATGCAACTTAGAGCAACCAGACCTTGACAATAGAGGTGACCTGCAAACCTCCATGAGATCCACTTAGTTTTCACATGGACCTTCCAGAAGTTAAGCACAGCCACTGCAGTCCATAATCCTAGACTCCAAACTTCACATATTTTGTTCTGCAAAGATCTAATAATAAAAAAGGCATCCCAGTCTTTTAAGGCTGGTGAAAACAGTTTTAGTTTGGACCAGCCATCTCTATAGTTCAACTGGAAAATGGAGGAAGCAGCCTGACCAAGCCAATTCTGTTCTCAGGAGGAGCACAGGACCAGCAAAATACTTCAAGAGGTTGCTTCACGGACAGGGGCAGCAAACCTCTCCTGTGCAAGAACCACCACCCCTGCATCCGCAGAGGATCAAATAGATCTGACAAGCACAAAAACTCAGGTAAGCAAGCCCAGATGGAGAGCGACTCGTGAAGGACTCGTACTGCTGACAAAGTACCTGGACCATTAAAAAGCAAGTGGCACCTACTGCATCAGTGCACCCGAAGCTTCGCTCCTAGACAGCCTCATAAAAGAAATGAAATCCAAAGGCGGAGGCAATGCCCACACTTTGCTTTGAATTACAGCCATAACTGAATCTGGCTGTTTATGCCACGTGTTAGTAATTTTAGGGGCAGTTTGGCACTAATTCACTCTGGAGATTGGGAGGCAGATAATCTTCCTCGTCGCGAGGCCAAAATGACACGCACTCCAACTATGAAACAGAGACTAGCCTTGCTGATACCAAACTAGCAAGGAACCTGTTTTGCACTTGCAAGCAGCCTGTTTTGCAGGGGCAGGGCCATTGGGAGCCCATTCGGAGCCGCCGCACAGGCCCCGTGCCGGCGGCAGGAGCCCGGCACCGGCAGCGGCTCCGCGCTCGTCGGGCTCTCCCAGCCAAGGGCCCGGCCCACACCAGCGACATCAACGTCAGCCGCTCTAATTCCTTCAAACTCGATAAGCCAAAGACCCTTAATTCATGTGGCAGCAGGGGAGGGGAGGGAAAAAAAAAGGAAGAAAAAAAAAAAAAGAGAAAGGCAAGGTTTTATTGAGGGCCTCTAAAGCCCAGATGCCTACAACGCAACTACACAACTCGTGGCATAATGTCTGCATTGTGCCCTGGGCTGCGGACCCTCCCGGGAATGCCTTTGATGGATTCTGACAGGATCCTGACCTGAGGCAGCCCCTCCTGCCACCCGCTCCCCAACGGGGCCCTCTCCCCACCTCCTCGCAGAGGGGGATGTAATTACAGCACTGCTCACGGGCTAGCAGTCGTGTCCCAGCTGCTTGGAGCGATTTGCCCTCTGAACCTCCCGTTAGCGAGGAGGACATGGCGATACTAACAATAGACCACACTTGTTGGCCAACAGCTCCATGCAGCCCATTGCTGCTCCCGTCCGCAGGGAGGCAGAAACGCACAGGAGGACAGAGGGACACGTGCTGATGGACCACCCGGAGGAGATGCAAGCTGCCTTGAGCTCCAGGAGTCCCCAGGTGAGATACCAACACGGAGTACTGCAACACTCTTCCAGTACTCTTCCAACACCCTGCCAGGACTGGCGCTGGATTTAAGTGCAACTATAACACTGCAATGTAGCATGAGGCTCCTGACCAGCTGGAGAGCTGTGGAGAGGTGTACACCCACCTTGGAGCACCTGCAGACACAGCTCCGGGGCTTTCTCTGTTGCTGTGCTGCACTTCGTATGCAGCTTCTGGAAACAGGAGATGGGGGCTCTTTGGAGGGCCTAAGTCATGGTCTAGGAGGACACTATCCTGCAGGACACATTAAACCCACTCATGCCAGCTCTGACTGTAAACATCAATAAAACAGACAAATGGCCCTCATCTCCCTCTGTTTTTCCCTAATTCCGTCTTTTCCCTCATTTCTCTAAAGAAACATTTGTGTTTTTACAGATTTTACACAGGTGGAACGGGCTTCACCAGGGTCCAAACTGCCTTACCCCAGAACCCGCTTTCAACACCCAAGCAAGAAAAATCGCCCATCCTCACTGTATTTTGCTCATCTGCACAGCTAAGACGAAGACTAGGTGAGCCAGGCTGTGGGTCCTTACGCGCCACATCAAGGCCCCGTTGACTGAGCCAAAAGCACCTTCTCGCTTGGCCCTGCCGCGCCGCGTGGGCTGTGCTGAAGTCACAACATCACGGCTCGCAGAGCGGAGACAGGAAGAGAGGCACCCTTGAAGCAGAAGTGAAAACGTTTAACACAAAGTCATTGCAGAAAACCGCTTTACCGAGGAATGCCCTTTGGTTTTCTGCAGCAGCTTGCGTGCACGGGTGCGGTGTGGTGGATGGCGGGGGCGTGCGCCTCACGGCTCCTTTATTTGTGCTTCTAGCTTCCTGCAGCATATGGCACCCACACGTTAGTATTTCGGAACACCGCTTTGAAGAGCAACCTGACATCCTAAGCATTGAAAGGTACTCGTGAGGCCCAGCGAGGATTGGAGCACTTTTATAGGTTAGTCATAGGTTTTAAACAGTTGATTAAAATGACTCGTCCTTTCTTGCCAGCAGCTCAGCAGAAGGCATTCAGATAGGCCCTGGTCTTCTCCCAGAGCACGTTAGTTCAGCCTAAGCCGGTCTGTATTGCAACACCTCCAGCTGTGACAAAACATGGGGACAAAACAGACCTCGGTCTCCAGGATAAAAGCTTCTGGCCTGACGTCAGCCCTAGTTCATATGGAACAACAACAGCAAAAAAACCTTCAAACGCCTTTTAGCAGGTCTGCAATTGCAACTGTCCTGGAAAGAGCACCACAGGATGAGTCTCCTTCCTGGAAAAGCCAAGCACTGGCTTCCAGGAGCAGATTATAAAAAGAGAGATGTGGTTTCTCCAATGCTTGTTAATGTCTGTCTTTTTTTCTTCTTCTTCTTCGAGTCCTACGTAGAAATGACTAAGGCTCAACTGATTCCTAGTTCAGGATTTACGCAAGGGCCGGGGTTTTTGAACAAAGTCAAAAAAGTCATGCCCTTATCTTGCTTCCACTGAGTGGTACAGTAAACTCTTGTGATTGTTTCTAATTAAGTTTGTCCAGTTTGAATGAGGTGCCACTTCTGCCATGAAACAAACCTCTCCATTCACACCCCAAAGGAAAGGATCTGCTACTTCACCGTGAAGATGGGCAAGAACTCGATAACCACTGTGGTGTGCGAGGCAGCTCATGGCCATTCGGGATATGCTCTCAACTCTTCCCACGGCCTCAGAGCTCTTCCTGAGCGAGCCACAGCATCTCAGCTGCAGAACACGCACAGTGCCCGTGCTGAACCACCCCCGAGCACTACGCCAAGGCACCTGCCTGCCAACGCACCTTAAGTTTAAAGTGAACACACTAGGTGTGAGCTCACGGAACAGAGCTGCACCCCAACACCTGCATCATACCTGCAGCCACGCAAAGGGAGAAAACGGGCCCAGATGAAGCCGAGCATCTCACAGCTGGGCTGGAAGTCACTGACACCTAGTCACAGTGCACAGAGGAGCTCTCTCATCGCTCTTCTGTTTTACAAGGTTTTCCTGTCTTTGCATGGGATAGGATTACGCGGCTTTCTGCAAACACTGCACTTTTCCTAGCGTGTCAGTAGGAAAAGGCCGAGCCAGGGAGCAAACCCAAGAGCGGAGCTCGTGCTATTCCCAACCCCCTGGCTCCATAACCCTCGGATGCAGCTTCAGGGGGAGTGACTCTCAGACCAATAGGGTGTTAGTGCCGTGAATAACATACCAAGAGAGTTCAGTGCTTTTCTGAAGGCAGAAGAATTCATCCTCATCTTTGCTAGAAAGCTCATCTGAGCCCCCGAGCTGTCTGGAAAAGGCAGCTGAGAACAATCCGATCAGAAACAGGGATAAAAACCCTCAGACTCCTTCCCTCTGTAGCCAAAAGAGGCCCCGTATTAGGTGCAGAAGTACAAGACAGTGATTCAACAGCTGCACCAAAATCAGGATGCTGCAGCGGAGACTCCCTGGCTCCCTTCCCTGACACAGGGATACTGGTGATCTGAGGGCTATGGAGGAGAAAGCGTCCTTGCCGTAACTCATTTTTAACATCCACTTCAACTTGCTCATGCACACGGATTTCCAGAAGCGATTTGGAAAATACAGACTGTCCAGCCAGGAACAAATTAAACCTGCAAATAGGTTTAACAAAACGCAGACTTTCATTCGCTATGGCACAGATGGTGCCAAGAAAAATCGAGTCAATACCACTTCCTTCCTGCAAGAGAAAGAATAAAACAAGCCATGCTGTAAACCTCACCACCAGAGATGTGATGACCTTTGCATTCTGAGAAACATTAAAGCAAGAGACCATAAACCAAAAATTTATCTTTTCACGGAAATGTCTTTCAAGAGAGCGTTGAAGTCCTAAGCACCAAAGAGGACTGTTTATGTCAAGAGCCTGAGGGGCGGCCCGGAGCGCGGCGGGCCCCGAGCGCCATGTGGGCCTGGGCTCAGTGGCTCCGGGGCCCCAGAGCTGCAGAGCCGGCGGCTTCTGCCGTTCCCCGGCGCAGCCCCTTCCCGACCAGCGGGCTGAGAGGTCACCCCGCGGCACAAGCAGCCGTTTGTTTCAGAAGAAAAAGCGGAGCGGTTCCCATCGGGGCGGCGGCGCGGGCCTGCCGCGCACCTCCGGGCCCGCGCATAATTTGTGCCGAGCCAGGAGAAATCCTGAAAAGCGCCTTCTCTTCGAGGCACCTTTTGGCCAGCCCCACTCAGGAATGCTTCTTGCTCCGTCGGGAAAGAATAATGCTGCTTTTCAAACACCTTCTCCCTTTTCTTCCCTGCCTCCACCGCGCTCGGCCCCCTCGGTCGCTCCGCAGACCCGTCGCCCGGGGCCTGGGCTCCCACGGTGCCGGGACACACAGGGCCCTCGCCCAGGTGGGCAGCGATGGAAGGCTGGCCAGACCAGTGCAGCTCGGCAGAGTGCTCCTGGGTAGATCCCGTAAAAACCCTCCCTTATGGTGCCCAGAAGACCCATTGGATCATGTCCAAAAGGCCTCCCGAACAGGCCAAACCTCCAGTTAAGCTCCTTCGGCATGGAGAAGAGCTCCACGCTTACCAAGATCTCCCAAAAAATGGAGAGCTTAGCAAGGAAAACACATCTCTGCAAATCCATATTCCTGTACACCAAGGGAATGCCAGAAAACCAACCAAACCAGGCTATTTGTTTATCCCATGGACGAGGCCTCTCTCCTTCCTCCACCTTACCGCAGCCTCCCTGCAACATCACGGGGCCTGAGCGGGTGCAAGACACGGGGCTTTCACTGCTTGCCTCATGCCCTCCTGCAATTCCCTTGGGAAAGGATTTCTTTCCTGTCATAAGGAAAGCATCATGCCACATGCAGGGGAAGAGGAGGCACGGAGGAAGGCTTTGACGCACAGTGGATACAGCACTCAGGGCAGAAAATGGAAAACTAGTGGGTTTTTACAAGTGGCTGGGTAAAGTTAAACCCTGAGAGGGAAGCAATGACAGATCGGAGATTAAGCGAGTATTAAAACAAACCAAAAGTGTTTGCACGTGTGTCCACACGGACCCTTCTCCTTCCTGTTTCTAGAAATCGCCTTATTTTCAGGATATGGGAGATCTCGGAAGGAACAAGGCCAGTCTTCATTTTTAAACCATTTCTATATGATCCGCCCATTCCTGAAGAGGCCTGTGCGAGGGCCAGAGCTAACCCCGTGAGCCTCTGGATGCCTTTTTCTTTGCGTTAGGCTTCTCGCATTGGCTTGGGCCCAGCTGAAGCAGGTGTCAAGCCTCCAAAGCTCTGTGGGGACAGAGGCTCCTACCATACAGACGGAGTCACAGAATCCTTAAAGTTGGAAGGGACCTCCAGAGATCATCTAGTCCAACCCCCTGCACACACAGGGTCACCTAGAGCACGTGGCACAGGGCTGCGTCCAAGCGGGTTTGGGAGATCTCCAGAGAAGGAGACTCCACAACCCCCCTGGGCAGCCTGTTCCAGGGCTCCATCACCCTCACTGCCAAGATATGTCCAAGTCCTGTGGAACTTTTGGTGCTTCAGTTTGTGGCTGTTTCCTCTAGCTCTATCAGTGGCCACCACTGAAAAGAGCACAAGTGAGTAGCGAACCACGGGCACAGCCAACATTAGTAATCATTACCAAGCTTCCCAGTTTTGCTCTGGAAAGGACTCGGACAACTGAATTTCAGCCCCTCGATGCAGCATCGATACCAGTGGCAGGAGGAGCCAAGGTCCAAGTCCCATCTAGGAGTCATGGCTGGGCAGGAAGATACCTGAGGTGGTCCCAAGCCCGGTCACAGAAGCCACAAGAAGAAATAATCCTTGGAGAACTTGGAGTCAGCAGTAGAAGCTAATGCTGGATGACAGCAGGGTGTCCTCTGGCTGCGGCTCCCTTGATCGGATGTGAAGCAGACCAAGGCCCAACTTAGGATACCACTGAGCAGCCCTCAAGCGCGGCCTGCCCTGCTCCAAGGGTCTCTGCAACACCACAGCTTCCATAAGACAGGAGGGCTAGAGAGATCCTCTGCACATCACAGCCCTGATGCAGGAAAACTCCGGCCCTCGTTTCAGTGGGTTTCTCATTCCTCCAGGAAGAGGAGGAAGGGGGCGAGGAATGCCCATTCTCCCCGGCCTCCCCCCGGCCTCAGGAATGAGCAAACTAAACAGTTTTGTGGAGCCAGCACGCCGCGTTATTGAGGAGCGCGGAGCGACGGGGCTGGATGGCCCCACGGGAGCGTCTCCCGGCGCGCGGGATGGTCAGCGCGCAGCGGGGCCCAGCTGCCCGCGCAATCCACCTGAGCGCAGCCAAGGGTCTTCACGGCCACCCGAGCAAAAATAACCCGTTTTCTTGCGCCCCTCTCCCCCACAGCTGTGTATTTATCATCGCGGCTCCTTTGTCACCTCCCCAAACCAGAGCGCTGGCCCAGTGACCGTGAAGGACCACTGGGGTTAGGGGACTGCCCTCCAGCTCATTTCTGGGGGCAGAAAGGAGAGATTTATCCATCTGTTTTTATTTTTTTTAATAGCAGATGGCTTCTCCGTTTAACATTTTTGACCCAACTGAGCCTCCCCTTCCCCAAAATGTCACCCCGTGCTCAATTTAAGGACATGTAAGAAGCGCATGTGCGTAACCAGTGCCTGCAAAGTGCAGTGACATTATTTCAACCAAGCAGCAACCCCAAAACATTTTGCTTTCAAACTCTCCTTCCCCTGCCTGTAGTCAATCACTCACTGCAACTCTCGTCCACTTCAGGCATATTGATAATTAGAAATGGCTCCTAGTGCCTCAAAATAAATCCCACTCCACAGCCAGCACAATCCATTTAAATCATGAGCATGAACCCCCCCTTCAATGACAACCTTTCAAAAAAGAGCTTGTTAAAATGCACTTTTAAAAAAATACATATCGGTCTAGGGAATTTGGTTTATTCACCTGTATTCAGTTTTATAGCATTTTAGATATGAGGAAAAATACATAAAAGCGATACTAATAACATCCTCCCTGCAGAGAGGGTGGGCATACAAGAAAAACTTTCAGAAAACAAGGTGTCCTACAGCACTGGCCTAAAAATGGTCCCTCTTAAGGCCAGTAATTACAGGTGGGGTATTTTGAGCAACGGTGTTGCAAGCTGAGTTCTGGTAAATGGGCTTAAAACTTGTTGCTCTGTTGACCTTTTGGGGGGAAAAAAGAGAAAAATATATAAAGAAAGCATGAAAATCAAGAGGCAGCGTTTGGGCACCTCCCAGGCACCGCCAAGCCCCTGGCGAGGAGCAGATCCCGCGGGCTGCTCCGCGCTCACTGCGCCTCTCACAAGCGGCTGCGGCAGCGCTGCATGAACTCTGCTGCTCTCTGCAAATCAAAACCGACCACACTCGGCTTTATTTACTTTTTTCTCCCCCAATAACACAATGTCACCCCAAGAGGCACTGGGGCTTTATCGGGTGCACACGCGCGGATAGGGAGATCACCCGAATCCTTTCCCTGCTGTTGCGGGGAGGATACGCAGCCCCCGAACGGGAAAAGGGAGCGCCTGCCCGGGCACACAGGGTGCTCCCCTCTCTGTGACGTCCCGGGCGCTTGCAATGACTCGAGCAGAACCTGGCCAAAGCGTAAGGGGCGCAGGGACTTTCAGTTTAAGTGTTTCAAGAGCCTCTTTCCGTCACCCCTTGTGCTTGCACTGGCGATAACGGAACGGGTCTGCTCGCTGCGGAGGCCCTGGTGCCAGCCACGATTTCCTGCTCCCTGCGCAGAGCAAGGCTGCGTCAGCAAGAAGTGAAAATGCCCCAGCACATCTGCTGCTCTGGACCACACTGATTAGCAGCACATTCGGCCCCCAGCGAAACAAAACCCAAGCTGGGCACTGGCAGCAGCCTGAGGGAAGCGGGACATTGGAGCTGGAATGACAACCCCATTAGGGACAACAGCCCAGAGATAAGGCAGATTGGTGCCCCACAACCCCCGCGCCAAGAGGAGGGCAGCAGTTGGAAGAGGTGCTTCAGAAAGCAGCTGGGGAGGAGAAAGGCTGGCTCAGCCCACACGCTCAGGGGTTTTCTTCATTTCCAACCCCAGTTTTCCCAGGCCAGTGAATTAGCTGCGTACAGGAAATAGCTAGATACTGTTCTTAATTAGTTAGCTGGATTTTTCCAGTTTTGCAGATAGCCAAGTGAGTGTTTTACCTCCTATCTATAAATATGCTCAGCCAGGTACCCAGCATTAATAAGGAAAACTAAGAAAACAGTTACCTGAAGCTGCACTAAGTGGGGCGATGCCATCAAGATAAAGGGACATTTTCTGTTAAAATTTGACTTCTTTACCACACAAATGCAGGTGGGTAAGGAAAGTGCTCGGAATTGAGCTCCTGGGCTCTTGCACCCAAATTATAGACCTCCACATAAATCTGGGGACACAAATTATAGAGCTCACATAAAATTAGATCCACAGGTGGGTGACGTTCCTCAAACACAGACTTTGGATAAAGAAACAAAGTGGTTTCAAGGGGGGAAGATGTACCCTCTTTTCCAAAAAAAGAGGTCAAACCTGCAAATTGCTTTTGCCGACTAGCTGAGCAGGAGCTGAAGTTGTGGAAAAACAAACTGCTCTGTACAGAGCTTCATACTACAGAGCTTGGAGGAGCTATAGGGCCAAAGAGGGCTCTTGCCAAAACCCCTGCCTCGCTGCCAGCATCAGAGGGATCCACGGTGGTTTTTTCCAGCGCAAGCAGAAAAGATTAAAATCAACAGAGTTCACCAACCGAAACGAGTTCTGCTGCTTCTTGAATGGCCTCTGGCCAAAACATCACAGTGCTTCAATTCTTCAGTTGGGCAAACACCAAGGCTTGGAGCCTTACCCAAAACACGAGCTGAAGTTAATGGGCCATCAGTGTAAACGGGAATTACACAGGGGTCCAATCCAAAACCTAATCTGCAGTCAAAAGCATTTTCAGTCACCCATTGCTTTGGACATGCAGAGGAGAAGGAACCCACCAAGATGCCCCTTGCCCTGGTGAGCCTTGTGGCAGTCGGATGCCTTGCAGAAACGAGACAACTGCTGCAGGGCCCTTCTCCTTGCTGCTGTGCCCAGGTCAAGCGCTGCAGCCCACAGCAGCTCCACGGGGCAGGGGGAACCCAACCACCACGACCCAAACTGGGGGTCCTGACACGCAGCACGAGCAGCACCAGCCTCTTTCACCACCGTGACACCTCGTGAGGTGGGAGACCAACACAGGAGACCTCTCTCGTAGGGGAACCTGTATATCAAAGCTGGGTAGATCTAGCAAATCCTCTGGAGATCAACTCACTCTCATCCAACGCTGTTCTCCTCTTACTCAGAAGTGCATTTTTCCCTCCAAACAGTGGCAGAATGGTAGCCAGGAAAACAAGACATTTCACACTCCAAACCCCCCTGCACCAAACATGAACCTGGCTGAAACCATCGGGATCCAACAGGTACTCCCTGAAGCTGGGAAACCTTCAGGAACACAGTGAGTAACCCCAACCCAGAGCCAAGAAAGGGTTAAACCCCCAAATTCAGAAGCAGCATAAGGTACCCTGTGTTGGTCTGCCTTCAAGAGAAGGTGGGAAGGCCTATTCCAAACCTGCGTGCATTTTCTCCCTGGATTATTTGCTCTGCTCTGATTAAGTGGGAAAGAATGACTGTAAACTAATAAAACTTGAGGTTTTCTAATTAAACCACAGGCAGCGCGCCAAGCATCGCCGATTCACAGATGCGCCCTGCCACGCCGGGGCTGCGGGGACGCAGCAGGGCATTAAAGCACTGGAGAGATGACTAGTCCTCTTTCATCAGATCTGGGGTGCCGCGTGAGGCAGTGCGAGCAGGCGCGAGGGCAGAGCGCAGGAATTATCACCAGGAAACAAACACACTGTTTGGGGAAACGCAGGCAAAACTGGGCCCGGATCTTGCCCGGGAAAGGCGTGCCCGAGCCCCGCACCTGCGCCTTGCACGATAGACCCTTCGCTACAGGAAAAGCAAAATGAAAAACACAGGGCCATGCTTGTGATGTGCAGCAGCACCTGAGCTCTTCAGCGCGCTCCTGGCGCGCCGAGCTCCGTCACTGCCGCTCGGGGAGCAGCAGGCTCGCTCTTCACCTTTACAACAGCCAAAAACGCCACGAGCCAAAGCCGCCACCGAGGGACACGTATTCTTGGACCTTACAGAATCTTCAAGGTTTTCACCTCCTTTAAGGTCGATGTTTGCCTCTGGCTCAAGCCTCCTCTCCCATGCAGAGGCTACGAGCGATTTCAGTCCATCGATGGTGAACTTCCTCTCCCAACAGGCACAGTTCAGCAAAGGACATTTAGCCGGAGGTTTTGCAGCAAAGCTAGAGGCAGCTATAGAGGAACAGAGGTCCAGGAGCTATGAAGAGCCCCAAATATATTGCTCCCTACAAGTCTCACAAGGCAGCTACTTGGCAGTTTCCCCAGACATATAGATATTTATAGGAGGATAAAAGTGCTCATCTGAGCAGCAGGAAGAGGCACATGGGGCATTTGCATTGTGTTTTCACTCCCCTAACTCTGCGCTCCCGGGGTCAGGGGCTTGAAAAGCTGGCAAGAGAAACCACTCAAAATGCAACTGAGAACCCCAGCTGAGTCGGAAGGACCTGCCAGGGGGCTACTAAAAAGCCACCTTTGTCCAACGGGGACCCTTGGAGCATGGAGGAGATAACCCAGAACGCTGCTTTAAAGGCAGTGCCGAAAGTCAGACTGTGTCTCGTACAGCTGAAAATAAGGCAGGCCTAGGAAAAGCGATTCAATGTGCCTATCAGGGAGGAAGGCTGTAACTGGATTCAGTCCTCGGTTTAGCTTCTGGACCGTCCCCGCAGAAAACTCCCATCAGCTTTTCGAAATCTCCAGGGTTTTCTGCGGAGCGGAGAGGACGAAGCTGTGAGAAGGCAGCCGCCTGCGCCGGGCTGCAGCGAAACCACCGCGACTGCCAAACCAAAACCAGCACCGGCGGCTGCCGCTTCTCACATATTACTTTTACCTATAGGTAAAAGCACGTAAAAACTACAGGATTTTTCTTGCTAAGTTTATTATTTGCTTATCTCTAGCTTGCCAATGTCTCACATCTGCACAGCCTATCAAGAAGCGAAGCCCTGAAGCTGGGAACATTTTCCAAATGACCAATTAAGTATTTAGTGGCTTCGGCAGTGGAATTTCACTGTGTGGAATTTCATCTTTGCAGAAATGATGTGGCTGCAAAGGCGGCTCTGCAGCAGGTACCCGGCTTCCCCTGCAGTTCTTGCACTGCTCAGTGGCACAGAAAGCCACTTCACATGCACAAACCTGGCACCAAGCTACAGGTTGCCCACATGGCATGGGCAAAGAGGGCAACTTAAATAATTATGTTTATAAATACATATTTTTGCTGTTTTTTTTTTTTTTTGGTTTAATTTTTTTTTTTTTTTGGTTTAAACACGCCATCTATCAGCTCTTGGGGTTACTGCA
Organism: Nothoprocta perdicaria; assembly: GCF_003342845.1. Taxonomy (NCBI): domain Eukaryota; kingdom Metazoa; phylum Chordata; class Aves; order Tinamiformes; family Tinamidae; genus Nothoprocta; species Nothoprocta perdicaria. Next base: position 927,891 of record NW_020456032.1, on the reverse strand, counting down.
GCAGCTCTCTGCCACCTCGTGCCTCACTGGACTAAGAGGCTACGATGGTAGAGTCAGGAGTGCCAGCAATGCTGGACAGGGCAGGGTGCCCAGGGCCCTGCTGCCCAAGGGGACCGAGGAAGCAGAGAGATGGGGACAGACGCTCTGTAATGAGTTATTTAATTTAAAGAAAAAAAATGGGAGGTGCAAGGCCTCCCAAAGCCTAGCACTGTTTAATGAGCCACGGCACTGATGGGGTGCCACATTTAAAGCATGGGTGCCGTGGGGTCCGGGTGCTGCCGCTCGGGCTCGGCGCCGGCTGCGTCTCACCACAGGCAATGCCAATGCCAGGAAGCCTCCGTGCCCTCACTGCAACACGGCCTTGTGCCCCCGATGTGGCACAGCTTTGTGCCCCCGCTGCCACTGCAGGAGAAGCCGGGCTGCCACCACCGCCTAAGAAACCTCAACTCTAAACCTCTCTGGTGTTTTGGGACACAATAACCTAGAGCGAGGCCACGGGGAAGATCTGCCCTGCCAGCACGGAGGGACACAAGTCACCAGCAATGCTGCAGGACAAGTGGCATCCACTGGGACATTTCTAGGTAGGCTGGACCCATTCCCTCCCATCTACCGCTACTAACACTAGTTTCTCTTCTCCTCAAACCCTCTAGTTGAGTAGCATAATTAAATTACACCCCAAGCAATTGTGCCCCTAAGGTATTTAGTACTGAGATTTTCCAGGCTTGGCAGATCTCTTTCAGCTCAGCTCTTCCTCCTTCCTACAAATCCCTGGTTGGGCTAAAAGTCCTTCCTACAGAACTTGCCTCTCACAACGGCTGGGAGAGGAGAGGACGGCAGCACAATAAAAGCAGGGTTACGGTACCGGGGAGGTCAGCCCAGCACTGCAGCACGCAGCGGGCAGAGCTGCGGAAGGAACACACCATTTTCCTTGCTAAAAACACAATAATTAGGTCAGCAAGTGGCTGTACTTGCAGGGGAGAGAGGAGAAAAAAAAAGCACCCATAGAAAAGGAGTTCCTCCTTGTTTAGATGTTTATTATTCAAAACATGCAGCGGGGGCTTAAAAACAGAGTTAAAAAGTAGTTAGGAACAGTGAGAGCAGGACTCGGAGCCCAGTTCACTGCAGGGCAAAGGCAGCTCCAGCGGCTGCCCTGGGCCCCAGGCGGGTGTGGGGGGAAATCGCTCCCGACGTCGCCCTTAAATCCTCTGGGATTCCACCTGTTCCGCCCATGTCACCAGCTTCCCATTTAAAAAACCCAATTCTTTGTAATAGCTTTTTTATAGACTATGTCCCTAAAAGCACATGAAATCCAGACCCAACCACTTTCCCCACCAACTCACCCTGCCACCTGTTGCAGATCCAACACAGTACCCAAAGACACGACCGATATCCCCCAACTCACCAGAAACTGTGTGCAAATCGGATGCTATCCCCTTGCTCATCAGCTCGTACTGGAAGCCTGTGATCTTCCTGCTAATGTCCTGCTGAGGGGTAGCCTCAACAAACAGCCCCCCCTGGTCATAGCCAAAGCAATAGACTTTTCTGGGGCTGCGATCTCCATCTCGGACCAAGAGTTTCAGTTCTCCAGTTTTTTCCAAATAAATATTTGCTCCTGCAGAGTCCTTGAAGGGCTTTATGCAAACAGTCAAATGCTTGAATGAGGCAGGTGAAGTGTTGGGGCGCAGGTTGACGATGAGTGCTCCCGTGGGATACATCCACTCAATGGACCCTTCTGAACAGCGGAGGTAGACCTGTTCAACGTCCTTCTTGTGCGACTCGTGAGTTAAGCCACTGCGGAAAGAAAGAAAGGGAAGTCAGGAAAGCTACAGAGCTACTTAGGCCACTGCCATAACCTCAGACCTTCAAAGGGCCACATCAGCAAATGCAGAGAAATTTATGGCATTGGGAGTGCAGCGAGCTCAGCAGCGCTTGTTCTCTTGCAAGACTCCAACCTTAATAGTGCGGGACAATGTTAAACCGTCTCCCAAAAGAGAAAGTTAAACCACTAGTAATTGACTTCAAAAGTAAATAGGAGGGAAGCACAGCATCAAAAGCAGTTCAATTACTGAAGCCTGCGCTGCGCCGCGGCGGGTGACGTGGCAGAGGGCTGCCCTGCCGTCCTGCAGCACGTTCGCCAGCTCCGCGGACCCGACTCCACCTTCTCCCGAGCGCTTTGTTCCCCTTCCAAGTCTATATTCCCAGTGGTTCTGAAACTGGGAGGGAGGCCAAGCTCAGTGTGTGGATCGGCGCAAAGGGATGCCCCGCTGGGCAGCCTGGATCCCCACAGAAGAAAGAGGATGTTGCCCTCTCCAGCCAGAGCTGGGGGAGCATTGGATTTTGCTCCTGTCCTTGGTGGATGTCCCATCTTCTGCCATCTCACCCCAGTATGAGGTTTAAACCGAGCTAACCATTTCAGTCCCCAGCTTTGAGGGGTTATGAGCAGGCACACAGCAGAGAGCAGACACGTGGCCAGTTACTCTGGCATTGCCGCGACCACGCAAACCACCACCCTCCAGGGTCACCTTCAGTGTCGTGTCCTCTCTCACAAAAGCTGGCACCACTGCAAAACATTAACACCTCAACAGCCATTTCAAGGACCAGTGATCACAGAGATGGGACAGGAGGGCAACACAGAGACATCAAGGTCAACTGCTGGCCCAAGAGGAACAAACTGCTGTGCCCAAGACTGGTGAACCCCACAACTACCTTGGCCACAGCCTGCACTGATGACAATTCTGAGCAACACTTGCTATGCGTCCCCAGTAGTGGTTCCAGCCTCATGGGTTCTTCTACCTAGAGCAAACTTAAAGCACTAATATGACCCTTCACTTAAAAGAAAGCATTGCGGGAAGCCTGGTTTATTGGTTTAGACCATTAGTCAAAAATCTCTTGGTCTGGTCACAAACCGCGTAGGGGAGTGCGAGTAAATCACTTCCCCACCCAGGGGAGTTTGCTCTCCTCATCCCACGGGCTCGGTGCACTTTGTCTCAAGCCATGGGAACCTCATCTTGTGCCTGTAGAGCAGCACCCAACTGGAGACCCTCGACGCAGCTCCTGCCTCTGCTTTGCACACTCAGGACAAGCGTCACGGAATTCCCATTACGCACAGAGGTACCAAGGCAAGGGGAAAAAAACCTAAAATGGATTAAGTGACTTGTCTAAGGTTACACAGGAAATCTGTGGCAAAGACAGAACATATTTTAGTCCAGTGCAAGTAACGACATCAAGCTCTGGTTTCTCATCAGAAACCTCCAAACACACAATTCCCCACCTCAAAGATACATTCAGGTGCTGAACAGGTTTTAAATCCAAGTCAGCATTTAGAAAGTAACAAGAATCCATGTAGAAGAAGGAAAAAAATACCCAAAGCAACATATGGTTTGCATTTACTGCTGACGTGACTCATTATTCTGAGTGTCAGGGTGACCCACTTGATAGAGGTTACACGAGGAAGCTCAGGGAGAAAAAAAAGAGTCGTATTTAATAATAATGGTGCCTGCCAACATGTGCTTTTGAATAATCTTGAAAGCCACATCAAGAGCCCAGATGAGGAGAAAAGGAGGACAAGTCTTTGACCTCTAGTCTCTTGCCCTCGCATCCAGTAGTGCTTGACACGTCCAGGAAACGCGACTTTCCGCGGGGCAGTTGGAGCTGCCTGTAGAGCTGCTTGTGGCGCCGGCCCCGACGCAGCAGGCGATGCCACGCGCGCCGGCGCAGCCCGCTCAGCTGCAGCGGCGCGTAATGCCCAGACCACTGCACCCCTGCGTGCCGGGACACGGGACACTGTGACGCGGGGACACCGGGCGGCCAGGTGCACCCGGCAGCCCCAGCGTCGGGCAGAAGGGAGGGACCAGCAAAGCTCCCCACGCCCGCAGCGACTCCCGTTTGTTTCATCCAGACGCTCGTGCTGCTCAAGCAAAAAACAGGGCGGACTCCGAAATTACCTTCTGCAGCCAATTAAGTTCCACAGGTGCAGGGTGATGCCTCAGACAGACGCAGGAGCACCCGTGCCCGTGCACATTAAGCCTGTTAATGACGGGTGACTCAGACGCCAAGCAGATTTCCAAATGAGCTGTGTTACTCAAGAGCCACCACCTCGTGCAGCAGGACCTGTCACTTTGCTCAACATCAATATGACACCTGTCACTGTGCTGAAAGGTGGTTCAACGTTGTGCTTAATTCTCCCTGGCCGGTCATACGACACGGCACATCCGCAGGGTAAGGGAGGACAAAGAGCCCCTTTTTTGTTGTTTTTGCAAGCTCATCCAAGGGTTTGGGTTTTCTTTTTACTACATGGCAAAGAGCAGATGTTTTATGGTTACAGGGATGGATGAGCCACCTTTCTGACTTGCATCTCGAACAAGCACCACTTCCTCCAAGTGATGCTGGGAATGTCCCGGCCGCGGCCTCTCGCTCTCCTCCTTTCCCAGTTTCTTCCTTCCGCTCTGCTCGTGAAGGAAGCTGCTCTGCTGCAAGGTGCAACCAGGGTCGTGCAAAGAGGCAAAAGGTGATGCAGGGATTGTTGGGAAGAACACTGCTCTCTACTTTAGCTCTTATTTCAGATGCTGTCAAAAGCCCTGGAAGCTCCCATCGCTCGCCAGGTCCACAGAGAACTTCGCCTCCTACCCTGGGGGAGATCTGCCTAAGGATGGCTGTCTAGAGAGCAACAACACTGCCCTGGCCAAACCTAGTGCTGCAGAGGGCAAGAGCCACGGCAGAGCAGAGCTGCCACCTGCTACTCTTCTCGGGAGACAGGGAGGAAATGGAGAAGGAAAGGAGCACTTTCTCTCGGTTCCAACCTGGCAAGCAGAGGGATAATGTGATCCATGGAAGATCACAGCCCAGAGCAGACCCCATGGAGAAGCCAGGGACTTTCACTCCTGCAGCCTTTACCAAAAGGCATGACAGCCTCCTGCAGAAGACCCTCTGGCTCAGAGCATCCAGAGGCCACTGAACTGCAGAACCTGGAGCTGCAGCAAGAGCCATGCAGGCGCCCAGGCAGGCTTCTGCTTTCTTCTGGACATGCTCTTCTGGATGTTCTCTCTCAAGCTCTTTATTAAGGTGCTGCTCTAGCCCAGCACCTGCTCCACTGCAGGTGTCGAGCTGGGCACTGCATCAGCTTTCCCAGCGATGCTCATAGGGCTCCTCATGAAGCTCTTCATACCAGCAAGGGATGGGAACTGGGCAGTTCTCCACAAGCTAATGGGGGAAAAAAAGCTTTATAAGCAGAACATTTTACTTTTAAGACCATTATTTTGATATATATATGTAAATGAAGGTGAGAAAGCACCTTCAGGCTTTCTATAGGAGATGTTAGACTCACAAATCTGCCTGCACCTGGCAACCTGCAACTTTTCTGTGGGGGGAAAAGGATTAGATGTTGGCATTTAAGTTCAGAGGCTTTTCAAGCAGTTAAGATTTAAAAAAATAAATAAATAAAACAACTTAAGAGTTTTTTTTATGTGAAATACAAAGTTTTCTGGTCCATACAGCTGCTTAACCTGCACTTGAATATTTAATTAGATGCTATTTGTTGGTAGGAGGAAGTACTGTTTCTTATTTGTGTTTTTTTTTTTAACTCATTTATTAGCAACAAGCAGACAAGAGTCAATGGCCTTAGGACTCTCTGGCAGCCCCCATGTGCCAGCAGCAAGGGCAGAGGCGGCCAGCTCTGCTCCAGGCTCTCGGGCTCCCGGAGCAGCCTCCGTGCGGCACGGCATCTCCCCGAGCTGCCACCGTCCGTGCCTGGCTCCGGGGCGCAGGGCAAGGCCGGGACACTGCGGCGGGTGCCCGGCCACACTGCAGCTCTCAGGGCTGCTGAAGCAGAACAGCACAGCGAGGAGCCGGCTCCAGAGCTAAGAGGCTCTGTCCACCGTCCATGGGGAACATATTCACCTCCAAAGGCAGCCATGGGAATCATCTGTGCGGGAATTGTTCAAGAGTCACCAAAAAAAGTTCAGCGAGGGGGGGGAAAAAAAAAAAAGAAGGAAAGAAGGAAAAAAAGAAAGAAAAAAAGCAAATACCAAGCATCTGCTCTCGGCGCTGTCACACGTAGGAAATTATCGCGCTCAAAGCCAGCCCAGCTGTTTCTCCACTAAGAGTTTTCCCTGCTCCAAGGCGTCCCGCTGCTCCAAGCGGGTCTGACTCCTCCGCTAACGGAGCGCAGGTTCGGCCGCACGGGAGGCAGAACCGCCGCCGCCTCCGGGACGTTTCGCGGCCGCTGCAAGCGCCACCCGGAGCCCGCGGGGCGGCAGAGCGGCTCCCGGGCCGCGCGCGCCCGCTGCGCGTCCCGCCGGCCCTTAACGGGGAGATAACGCGGGAGATGAAACGCTCGGGACCGGCGCAGCGTTCGCAATGAGACTCAGGCGGGAGCGGAGCCGCGGGGCCGGACCCGCCGGCAGCGAGCGGCCGCGGCCCGAGGAGGAGGACAGAGGATGGAGGAGGGGGATGGAGGAGGATGGAGCAGAGTGGAGGATGGAGGAGCAGGATGCAGCAGGGTGGCCTCACGCCGGGCGCGCTGGGGCGGCCGCAGGTGCCGCGCGTCCCGCGGAGCCGCCACTGCCCCGGGCCGGGCGCGGCGACCACGGTGGCGGGCAGAAAGTTCTGCGCGGCCACGGCGCCGCCCTCCCCTCCTCCTCCTCCTCCTCCTCCTCCTCGGCCCCCTGCTGCGCAGCCCCCGAGCCGCGCGGAGGGCCGAGCGGCGCGGCGCGGGGCTCCCTACCTGCCCTTCCAGTTGCAGAGGTCGCTGGAGTACTGCGCCGCGGCGCCGCCGCCCAGCAGCGGCACCA
>NW_020456032.1:905358-920841 GCF_003342845.1 Nothoprocta perdicaria | reverse complement strand
CCCGGCCCGCCCCGAGCGCGCAGCGCGGCCCCGGCGGAGCGCGGGGGGGTGCGCGGGGGAGGGACCCCCGGGAGGGTTCCCCCTGCGGGCGGCTCATCCAGCCGGGATCCTCTGCCCTGTCCCGGTATCGGGAAGCGCCCGGGACCCGCGTCCGTGCAGCACAGGGGACTTGTGTCCGTGCAGTGCACGGGACTGGTGTCTGTGCAGTGCACGGACTGGTATCCCTGCAACGTCCTGGACTCGTGTCTCTGCAGTGCCCGGGACTCAGGTCTGTGCAGTGCATGGAGCTCCTGTCCCTGCAGCATCCTGGACTCGTGTCCATGTAATGCACAGGACTGGTGTCTGTGCAGTGCACAGGACTTGTATCCCTGCAACGTCCTGGGCTCGTGTCTCTGCCATGTCCAGGACTCGTGTCCATGCAGTGCATGGGACTTGTGTCCCTGCCGCACCGCGGCTCTTCACGAGCACACTGGCTTACTCCTGGCCTTGGCTGCGGTCCCTGTTTAGCCCAGGGTTGGTTTCAGGCTATTTAACCCTCAATGGTGGAGACCCTTCTGCAGGGCACTGGGGGCACAGAAACGGCTCCTGGGGTTTGAGGAAACTGCAGGGGGGGATTGAGCCCAAAGAGCCCATATCTGGGCCAGGGGAGAGCAGGGAAGCCGCTACATGGCTGCCAACCCAGCTGTGCCCAGACTGCTGCCCATGGCCCCGGCCGCGCGTTGGCTGTGGCCGCCGGTGGCTGCTGCGCGGCCCCAGACAGCAGAGGGGTTAAAGCGCTCCCGACTGCAGCGGCGGCTGCTGCGCTTTCAAGTGGCCGTTGTGATGCGCTGAGGGCGCCGCGCGCCTCGCTCTGGGTGAGAGTTCGTGCGCAAGCATCCACCCTCGCAGCGCTGCCCGCGGGCCGGCGTGTCGCCCTCACCGGGTGCCCAGTCTGGCCGTTCAGAAGCATCCGGCAGAAGCCGGAGCTTTGGCTTCCAGGCGCTTCCCGCCCGCCTCAGCCCGGCACATTCAGCTCTGTGCCCAGCCAGTCACGGGCTTAGCTTTTCATTTAGGTTCTGTGTGGCAAATTACAGGTGCTGTTCTGTTGCTTATGAAGCATTAAACTAATTACAGTAATTATGGCAAATGATGCAACCCTATAAACATGTAATTAGCATGCGGGGACCACGCCGAGCAACGCGATGACAATGCGCGGCAATGCAGAACGCCGCCTTCTCCCGCTCGTGTGTGGCGACAGGGCTCTAAAGCTCAATGCCTCGATTATTTCCTCAGAAGGAGGTTTTGTCAGACTGCGCCGCTTCCTTCCACACCGTTCTCGAGCAAAGCCCTCGCCGCCCCTGCCGTGTCGCCCCCGGCTCGGCCAGTTCTGCGCGCGCAGCCCACCGCACAGCCCTGAATGGCTGCATCTGATGTACACGCTCGTATTCCCACTCGCCACTTCTGATTAAACAAACACCCAGGCAGCCACTCATGCTGCCCTTTGGGACTTTGGAAAGTGCTTGAAAACCGGGAACTCCTAGGACACCGGAACAGAGCACACTGTTGTGCAGCGCTCCCTCCTCCGCCTTTCCCTCTCGTAATTCGGAAGGGGCAGCCGCGCTCAGCCTTGGCATCCGGGGCAGGAGGAGCAGCTTTGGCAGCCCCCTCCCGGCCTCACTGTCATGGTGCTGACACTGTTCTCCATCAGCCCCAAGCGGCAGAGTCACCATGGCCAGGGTGCAAGGCCGAGCCTCCCCAGGGCACAAGTAGCCAGGGCCAGGAGGAGACGGAGCTGCTCTGTGAGGGCTAGGAGGAGACGGAGCCATTTTGTGAGGGGCAGGAGGACATGGAACAGCCTGCGAGGAGCAGGAGGAGAGGGAGCCATTCCATGAGGGGCAGGAGCACATGTAGCTGCTCTGTGAGGGGCAGGGGGGGATGGAGCAGCCTGTAAGGGGCAGGAGGAGATGGACTGGCCTGCGAGGAGCAAGAGGAGATGGAGCTGAGCTGCTCTGTGAAGGGCAGGAGGAGACACAGCGGCCTGTGAAGGGTGGGAGGAGATGGGGCAGGAGGAGCCGGATGGGCCTGGAAGAGCAGGAGGAGACGCAGCAGCTCTGCGAGGGGCAGCGAGGCTCTGCGCTCGGCGGTGCTCGGTGGCTCTGCGAGGGGCAGCGGAGCCCGAGCGCTCCGCGGTGCAGGGGGCTGCTGCTCGCCTGATTTGCATCTCAATCCCCACAATGCTCTTCCGGCCACTCACAGCTATTCCATAGTAGTGCTCTTGGCTGAGATCTGGGAACGCGCTCAAAGGGTGAGGCAGCTTTTGGATGCGCTGAGCTGTTTTCTGTTTGAGCTGTGAAAAGCAAACATCTTTTCAAGAGAGCACACTCGGAACAGTAATTTTTTTTTTTTTTCCTTTGCCATTCAGAAGGGGGGAAACTTCACTGAAATCTGCGAGGAAAATATTGTATCACATCAAAAGGAAGCATAAATACCCCGCAAGGAAGGCCCCTGACTACCCCAAAAGCAGAAGTTACTGAGATGCTACCCTGGCCTAGTGCTGCAGGACTGGAGATGCAGGTTCTAGAAGGAGCTTTCTGCACTCTGCCCCTTGAGCCCTGCTAAAGCTCCACCGTCTTCCTCAAGGAGCAGCTCGTGTAGGTGAGGACCTACACAAACACTTGCTTCTCAGTCCATCTCAACTGTGTCACAGCTCCATGCCCAGGCGCAGGAGGCCGAGGGGATTTTACAGACGGTGGGAATAGGAGGCTGCAGGAGCCTCTTGAGGAGAGATGAGCTGTTTGCTTCAGCGATCAAGCGTGCAGGTCTGGAGAAAACCAAATCAAGCAGTGGTTAGAGCAGTGCTCAAGCTCAGGTCTGGAGTTAACTTTTCCCTCAAACCACAACTGGATTTAGATCTTCAGTATGAGGGAGAAAACTCTCCTGCCAAGGTGGGATCCAAGCCAGAGCAGGGATGCTTTTGATTTTTGATTTGGGGTTAGGCACATCCCAGAGGAACACACATCACTGGCTCAGACAGCACGGCAGAGTGAAGCCCCTGAGGTCTCACTTGCTGTCCCCAGGGAATACATCCAGCAGAGAAACTCCTCGCCAGGCTGGTCATTGCCCAGCCCATGTGTTGCTTTCAACATGAGTCCCAGGTTTTGCAACGCCAACCAGCTCTCTCTCTGCCTGTTTATTTTCCTGCTGCTCAGCTGGGAGGAGGCAGCCCAGGCCAGCGGCATCGGAGCAGCCCCTGCCAGCCCCCGGCGCCAGGAGCGCGGCCCTCCCCGGCGGATGGGAAGGGAAATCTGAGCCGTTGCAGGAGGAGGGGGAAGGAGAAGGCTTGCTGGAAAGGCAAAGCCTGAGTGGTGCAGAATGTGGCAAAGCAGGGCAGGGGAATGCAAGCCAGCCCTGGAGATGAAGGGAGCAAGCCAGCACAAAGGAGGAGCATTAAATAAACAGAATGTAGCAGAAATGTCCAGCAGTGAGCAGATAAAAACAGAAAATATGTATAAAAAAAAAGAAGGAAAACAGGTTCAGTAGCTGAATGGACAGCAGGAAATTTTTGTGGGAAGAGAAACTGCATTTTTTAAACGTATGAAATTAGAATTAGTAATGAAAGTACACTCATCCATAATTGCACCCTTCTGCTTATTGCTGCTCACCCCTACTAGTACTAATATCTCTGAGCACAGCTCCTGTCACTGCTGAGTCACTGCTGCTCACATCTTGCTTTTCCTGTTTTTTTTTTCTTTTTAGAAGAAAACTTTTTAAAATAAAATAGACAATAAGAGTCATTTAAAGGAAAAAGCAAGCATGCAAATTTTTCCTTGAAAAAGCCAGTGCCAACGGCATACCTGAAACCAAGCAGCGGAACAAGGCGATTTCAGATGGAGAAGCATCCGTGCGGCCGTGGCCCTCCACAGAGCGGCTCCGAGCTGCGGCCTCCGGCTGCAGCCTCTGGCTGCTCGCGCCGCATCCCGGGCAGCTCCCTCGCACCCAGAGGGACAGACCTGGCTGCAGGCTCCTGAGGGAGACTCGAGCGTTTTCAGAGTCAAGTTGTCCAACAAGCAGAAAATCTCGGGGCGGTGGCGGGGGGAAAAGAAAGAAAGCTATTTAGCTATTTGGGGAAGTTAATTACAAGAGGGAACACAGCAAAATAAATAAATAAGGAAGCGGAGGTGCCCAGGCTTGCGATGTGGCCGAACCAGTAGGTGTGCGTTCGGGTACACGTATCGGCTGTAAAAGGGAACCTGGAGACAGGGCTGCCCCATCTGCCGCGGCAGAGCTCGCTCACCCTGAACGCACAGTGACAACTACGACCAACTAGCAGTTTGGCCAACACGTGTGCGTGTTTTATTTTAAAGGCTTCTGCACTCAGAAATAATGCCAAATAAATGGTTTTTTCTCCCCTTCTTGCTGGCTCTGATAAGGAGCAAGATGGGGCACAGGTAACTCAAGCCTTTGAGCAAGTGGTGGAGAGGGACAAGACGGGTCACTCAGCCCACCTGGACCCCCCACCCCCCTTCTACCTGTGCCAGGAGACTATACTTGGGGCTACAGTGCTCTTAAGCACCTCAGCTAGCAAGGAGATGTGGATCAGAGAGACAAAGTGCTGCGCATCTCAGCCAAGTAGCCTCACGTAAAGTGAGGACTGGAGCCTTCGCTCTGAGGCTAAAGCAACACCACAGTTTTAGGATCCCAGCACCCTCTTTCAAGACCGCGGGGTTTGGTTTTCATCAGGCCAAGGGCCACAAAAACACAGAAAGAAATGGTTCCTGCGTTTCTCTCTCATCATTTCCCCCTTCCGAAGCCCCTAAACCGTTACGCCCATGCAGACAGGAATTCGCGTTCTGCCCTTTGCACATCACACTGAAAAGCAATGAAGAGAATGGTGGCCGGACCCAAGCAGGCTATTGAGAGGATCAAAAAGGTAACACAAAGCACAAAAGATGCCTCATGAACATAGATCATTGCCCATCCCGGGCAGCAACACCGCCTCAGGAGCCGGGACCGGCGGAAGATTTAGTGCCTAAGCCCAGAGACTCCTCTGGGCTGCCGGGATGAACTCACGCTTGCGTGCCTGAGACTGGATGCAGCTGAAACCAAACAGAAAACCTCTAAATAGGCCTCACTATGTTGTTGTTTGGAGGACAGTCCTATGCATTTCATCTGCAAGAATCAGTGTTTTCTTTTCATTTCACAATAACCAAGGTATTTCAGATGTCTGCCAAAAAGTCCTCAGAAACCCAGCATTTAATCTGAGGACTTTTGAAAAGGCAGTTGTTTATTTCTACCCTCTAATGAACATTAATTTCCTGTTTGAGAAAACGTAATTTATGCCACTGCGAAGCTGATATTTATCTTGAAGCATATCCTCTTGGCTGGCTTAGGGTTTGCATTCTGTCGGGTTCCTCGAGCCTGCCTGCACCCGGCAACCTGCAGGCCCAGCCCGCGTGCTCAGCAGCACTCACAGTGCTCAAAACTCTCACACACACAGGGCAAGAATTTAATAGTGGGGGACAGAGGTCCAAATCCAGCTGTAGTCGCTTCTCCTAACAAAAACAAAGCTAGAAAGAGTTTTTGTAGCAGCAATCTGAAAACAAGAATATATTTTCCTTTCTGCTTCAAAACTTAGACAAAACTAAGGCCGCACTACACTAAACAAATCCAGCCCTTGCCAGGATAAACAAACATTTGCAGCGTTGTTTCCTACATGCCTGTCATGAAATAAAGACACTGACATGCATTTTAATGCAACTCTCCTACAAATTGTGGAAAAAATAATTGTGCGCTGCGTCTTCGTTGCTAGGCTACTAGTTGGAAAGTGAATATTTTTTGCAGCCTTGATGAACTAACAAGGTAAATAAGGCAACTTAATCGTTTGCCACTTTCACACTCCGTTTTGAACAGCTAGTCTTTTCAGAGCCAGGATCTGCCTCGGATCTGGTGACAGGGAGTTTTTTAGAGCAACATTGACCGGCTCCCGTGGGCCAGATTGGGGCTATGGAGCAGGTTTGTCTTTTCCCCTTCTCTCCCCACACTGAACTGGGAACACTTTCCTCTGATGTACCCTGCAGTCTGGTGAGGAAGGTGATGGAGGGGAGGCAGCTAAATAATTGAACGTGCTGCTGGAAAAAAAAATAGCAAACTCTGAGGCTGCAGGTGCAAGATGGAGTGCAGATATTGGGGGCGAAGTGAGGAAGAGAAGGATGAAGAGAGATCTGGGGTAGGACATTTGCGATGGGAACTGTAGTTATCCTGCTGCACTTGGCTGGATCGCAAACAGCCCCCAGGCTGAGAAATGCCGTTCGTGTATGAAACTGGCCCTGGCAAAGACAAAACAACGGGGAAGCCTGGAGGTATGATGTGTGTGCACGCTGAAAGACCCTCATTTGAAATGTCACCAGGACGGGCCTGGCGGAGCCAACGCCACCAAGGCAGCAGAAGTGACTCTGGGTCCACCTCAGTTTTACTCAGGTAAAATGGAAATTTCACTCTTCAAAGCACCTGGAGAGCTTGTGGATGCAGATTGCTGAGGAAGTATCATGCTTTAAGGAAATTCTGTTAAACAGAACAGATACTCCATTATTTTAATTACCAAAATGAGTAATTACCCCTTTACCAAACAAGTCCAGTGTTTGCCCAGTAAGTGACTCAAATATTTATATGCAGACTTGCTTGAGCTTTGTATGACAACATCCCTTCACAAATACACTGAAAGTTTCACTATAGAAAGGGCAGCAAAGTTGCCCAGTTATTACCAATTGCACGCAAATATTCATTTCCTCTTAAATTCATTAACAGACAAAAAATTAAAACATGCATCCATACATACCCAGTCTGTGAGCCCAGAACTTGGATCAGGGACATTCTGGGAGGAACATCACCAACTGATTAGAGCAGCTCTGGAAGGGAATGACCAGGGATTGTCCAACTAATCCACAGATTCGGATATTATTGCATATTTGCTTAAGAGAAAACAATGGATCAGATCATGGAATGAGATCAGCTGTGCTCCATAAAGCAGGGTCCTTTGTGCTGCTTGTGGCTGTGTTTGCAGGGCAGATATATTTGAAGGAAAGGATGAAAGGCCGCATATCCTTTCATCACTTTAACACTACCCAACGGCACGAATATCCCTCCAGAGGGTCGTGAGGCTGAGAAGAGACTATCTTTATAATACAAAATTTCCACATGACAGGCTATACATTTGCTGGAAGAGATTCTGGTGGCTTTTGCTTTAGTTGGGAGCTTGTTGCGTCTTCAGTGGCTTTATTAGGTCAGATTACATTCTCATTGAGGTGCCTACAAATCCAGCCACAGAAACAGCCCACTGACTCAGTAGGGGGGCGAGGACAAGACCAACTATGTTCTCTATGAAAACATCCTCTCACTTCTCTGCGTGACCTTCTGAAATTCACTATCCAGGTGACGACGGCAAGTTTGAGTGACGAGGAATCAATTTTGAGAATCAATTGACACAAATTTATGTGTCAATTTACTCTGCCAATTTACTATTGTGAGGGCAGCGGCAAAGACAAGACAAGGTGCAAGCTGGAAGGGAGGATACCAGGCCTCGCAGAGGCCAAGAGGTCCTCATGTGGAATGGCCAAGGGGCAATGACAAAGTCATGAACTTCAAGAGAAGCTGACAAGGAACAACCAGCAAATTAGAAAGCATCTTTGCTCAGAAACATCATGAAGCCAGAATTAATTTTAGTATTTCAGAAAAAAATGCTTTTGCCATCCAAACTCCCTCCTAGTGCTTTTGGGAGATGTCTTTGGAGCAGCACTAAAATATTAATTCTGTCGTTTCCTATCGTAGCAATTTCAGACAGGAGCACTTCAAGCACATAAAAGCAGCAGAGAGGTAAAACAATGTTTATGTATCTTCTGCTTCCTCTGATAGGATTCTGGCTGAAAATTTGTGCAAACTAATTTGAGGGCAAAACATCTATGACAAGAGTTGGAAGGAAAGTAAAATCCATAGTAGGGAAGATTCCCTAGGTATTCCCTAGATGTCCGTGATCCTACAAAGCACTGGGAAGGACTCTCATGGTGTATCTCAAGCTTTCTCACTCTTCTCAGTCTCATGCCAACTAGACTGGATTGGGCCTTCTGGGGACTGAAACAATCTGAAAATTATTATGCCCTTCCATGCAGTGATCCATCTAATGCCAGCTAACAAGCCCTCTTAGCAAAATTCTGGAGATATCACTGATCACTCTGATCAGGTGCTTAAAAAAATATATATGCAAACACACACACACGTCTCTGTGAGAATGAGATTGATTTCTTCTGTATTGGAATACTTCTCTGTTACCTGTTTACTGTCTTTTTATTATTATTATTATTATTATTTCACCCTAAAATGACTGACTATTCTGAGGAAGTTAAAAAAAAAGCAGAACTAACCAAGTGGCTGATTATCTTTATATCTTTATTCTATTTCATTTCACACCTCCCTCACTTCACAGCACTACAACCTTTTTGAATTGCCCTCTGTGATATCCACTCCTTCCCTGTTGACCATTACTCACTTATTCATTGCTTGTTGGATCAGCTGGGCGCTCGCACAATGAGGCCTTTGTGAGGCTTTCAGACAAGCTGCAAGTCACAATATTGAAGCAGCACAAGGGCTGCTTCCTCTGCTGGTATTCGCCTTACATCATATTTAGGAAGACAGCAACCTAAATACACAAAAAATACGCACAAAGCAATTACGACAATAATTCATACAGCAGCTCTCATTTTTCTGGGTGCACAATGCTCTCTTCTCTTTAAGTACTGCTAACAGTAGAATACTCAGAACTTTGAAGAGTTTTTGCAAGATAAACAGAAACTCGCTTTTTTGAATAGCGCACCAGAGCTCACATTTACTTAATGAATCATTAGATGATGGCTGGTAATACATAGTTAGCAGGGATCCTACAACTCTCCCTCCATCCAGTTAATTGGCCCAAACAAAACGGAATGCAGTTTCCCAACTAATAAGCACTGACAATAATGTAGAGCAACTGCGGGGCTGGTGGGAAGATAGAGGAATGCACATACCAGGGTTCGGCGAGAGCCCCAAATGTCAGAGTTCAAGTTTCCACGCATAATAACCACAACGGGCACTGGGCTCGTTGGCCGAGAACCCAAGAGGAGACGCTAGCAAATACAACTTTATACAGGTGGAGGCTTCAAAACAAGATCAAACCGCTCATACGCCTGTGCAGATACCCAGTATTTAAACATCTCCAGGATGTGTTTCTGTTCACATTGACAAGTTCCTGCTCATGGAAACCTCTGAGCTTGCCGGAGCAGATCCACAGCAAAGTCCACGGCTCGAGGCAGCCGAGCACCTCTGCACCACCGAGCTCCGGCTCGGAAGGCAGAGGGCTGGACACACCACAAGAAGCAACTTAAGCATAACGTTATTTTTAGTTTATTTCACTGGAAATCAAAATGAGGATCTTGGCTTCTCTGATGGTAAAACTGAATCTCTCTTGCTGTAGAAAAAAAACAAAAGAGAAAAAAAAAGAAAAAAAAAGAAAAAAAGAAGTACCTTATTTGGGAAGGGAAAGTTTAGATGAAGTTGAGTAGCTGGATTGATTATGGAAAGAATAAGAGTATTCAGCAGAAGAGGGTGAGTGAGGGGTTTGTCACGGGGAGGGAGAAACAAAGTCTTTTGTGTATGGTGGTTTATTGCAGGCTCTAATGGCATCAGGATGATGTTACCAGGGAGCCTCCGCACAATGAAATAATTTACTGTCATCTCTTATATCCTGCTAGCACAATGACGTGGTCTCTGCAGACCTACTCCTAAAGCCATTTTGATGGGCAACTTTCATTCTCTAGTGGTATGCCATATAAGCCACCATAACGATACCAAAAAAACCCAACTTGTAATGAAAGTTACTGGCACAGGATTATTGTGAGCTGCTGCTGTCTTTCCTCACACCTCAAGGCTGGCAGATCCCGCCGCCGTCAGCGCTGCCTCGGCCCAGGGCTTCTTCCCAGCTCCCGGAGAGCCCAGGGCAGCCGCAGGGCTGTGCGGAGCCAGCACAGACGGGATGACTCCGGGGACGTCCCCGACACCCGTCTGCGCCTGGCCCCCCTGCCACCCTCCCTGCCACCACCCAGGAGCTCTGGGCAAGGCAGGAGCAAGCCACCACACGGATCATCTGCCCAGCTTGCTGGCCACTTGCATTCAGAAAAGCAAGTACATAAAAATTGAAAAACAGCTTCTCCCCAAAAGGGAACAGTTTCCTGTCTGTTCTGCTCACATCTGGTCACTTTTCTGACAAGAAAAACATCTCTAAAGCCCTTTTACAAGACTGAGCCAATACAGCTGTGAGGGAGTAAGCTGCTCACGATACCAGGCTTTGTATTATCATCACAGCTATTAACTTGAGTGAAGCTGTAAAATCTGCGTTACAGAAGATGCAGGAGCCTGAAGAAGTTTTGACTTTCACACCCTGGGATGAGTCAGAAGAACTGCCATGAACATTTGCTCTTTGCTTGAAAACTGAACAAAATGGACATGGAATCAGTCACCATAAATCCCACTTTTCAAAGCAGATTGGTACTTTAAGAATGATAAAAATGATACAGCTACATAGGGCAGCAGAAAGATTTAAAGACCCTATTAGATCCTTCTCTCCCTGCCGACACACACATACACTCAATGAAGATGTATTAAGCAAACGTTGCCTTGTTTTCTAGGGCCAGGCAACTTTTGCAGTCTTTTCTTCAGAGGCCTTTGGCTAATCCATCACTCCAAAGGTTTTTCACATCCCTTCCTGGCTGTACATCGCAAAAAGACATGCATCCAGTACTCTATCTTGTGGCTCTCTGTATATTATACACGTCCCGGTTCCTGTTGTGTATACATTCCTTTGTACGGATATGATTTATTTCTTTAAGCACTTTCCCATTTTAAAGTGTCAGATGCTTCCTGTACATGTATACAAAGACATTTAACTTCCCCAAGGTACTGAAGTTCAGTAAAATTCTGACTGGAGACAGTACGAATCAATGAATCTTCGGGAGATACTCGACGCCATCTACTTCCCTCAGTTCTTCTGCACAATTTTATTTCAGGATCACTTCATGCATCAGTCAATAAGATGAAACAGAGGTATGGGTTTGAAAACCAGAGAACCTAGACTGAACTCGCCAAAGGTTTACTCTTCTTCAAGTAGAAGCTTTGATTCTCAAGGGTTATCACTCGCAGTGCACAGGAACTCGTCAAGATTAGGCAAACAGCATTTCAAGGCTAACTTTTATCTATTTCCACTATCTGAACCTTGCTATCTTTGCTAAAGCCATTTTCTTTCTCCAAATAACTCACTTCTAAAGCTTTTGGAGTAAGTACGGAAAATACCATTATTACTTTACTGGGTTTCAGATTGGTTACTTAATAACAAAACCAAACTGCATTAACTCAGGTCATTTTTACCATCATCGGTTGCCTATCACTAACATCCAGAATGACAGATTTCACCAGCTAAAAATAGAGAGCTTTCTTGTATTACACTTGAAAAAAAAAAAAAAAAAAAAAAAGCTCTGTATTCAAACATTCCTTTCAGAAGAGACTGTCAAACTACTAAAAAAGGGTCTACTTGTGTAATGGTGATCAGTTATTGAAGTTGTGGACAAAGAAAAAAACCCCGTGCTGTTCTTGTTTAGTTCTGTCCGAGACCTAAGCCCCTGGCCCTTATCTCCTGCCTGTGAGGAGTTACAGTGACCTAAGGCCATAAAAACACTCTAAGCAGCAAAGGATGCTCAGGATCCTCACTCACAAAGGATGCTCAGCCCCTTGGGCTAGGGCAGCTGAGGGAGAGCTCAAGCGGAACAGGGGAGCCCTGAGCAACATTGCAGCGTGGCCTGGCAGACGGATGGCAGGGAAGGGTGCGAGGACAGGGGACAAGGACGGGGATGAGTGCGGGCGGGCCAAGGGGAGGTGCACGGAGGTGTGGGCCAGTTCTGAAATGAATGGGCTCCTTCCAGCTCCCCCACAGCGCGGTCTGAGCCGCCGCTCCCGCTAACAGCGCGTTTGTGACGTTTGCCAGCTCATACAAACAACCACAGCCGTCCTCGGCTTGACTCATTTGAAAAACAGAAACGTGCCACAGCAATATCCTTTATAACGACAGCTCCTGCTTCAAAGAGATAAACATACCAAAAAACAGGTCTCCTCTAAGAGTGGCAGCATTTTCAGGGAGGTCATTCAAATGCAATATGCCTAAATTATAAGGTATTTTCTTTAGTGCAATTAGCCCCACACTTCCAGTTTAGTATTTGAAGTCTTGAGTACACAGGGAAATTAACCCAAATAGCTCTCCCCTCCTAGTCCCCACTAGTAATAAAGGCTCTAAAGGCCAAAACAAGGTATTAGCAGCACTTGTGCAACTCTCTTAATACGGTGTCCACATGTAACTAATTGGAAACCAGTAAACAATTCTGGTATTGAGGCACAAAGCAGATAATCTCACTCACGCTACTTCAGTCATTTTCTTCTCATGCAGCTGACTGGAATAAAACTGCTAAAATACTGTTTCCCTCATGCAGAAAAAGATCTAGGGGGTACAATAGATCACAAGCTGATTAGGAGTCAACAGTGTCAAGGCATTGTGAAAAAGGCAAACAGTGCACTAAGCTGAGCAAACAGGAGGGCGGCTTGCAAGGCACATGAAGCCGCCCGGCCGCGGTGCCCGGTGCCACCGCGGGACGTGAAGTAGCCTGAGCGTCCAGAGGACAGCCCTGAGGATAATCGGGCGTCCCCAGCACCACCACGGGGAAGGGCTGCGGGAATCAGATGCTCTTAGCCCGAGTAGAGAGCACAGGGCAACACAGAGACTTTCAGACACAGAAACGGCGGCTGGGAAGAGGAAGGGGGCAGCTTGTTTGCTTTGTGCCTGGAGCAGCAGATTTGGGATGGAAATTGCAGGCCTGGTTAGGCGAGGAAGGGGTTAAAACAGACATTGGCAAGAAAGCAGCTGGGAGGACACACAGCTGCAGGGGATAAAAGCCCTCAGGAGAGGGTTAGCAGGGACCCCCTTCAGGAAGAGGTTGGCTGAGCCTCTTGTGGGAGAGGTAGAGGCTTAAGGATGTTGGGCTGTGTCCTTTAGCGGCAGAGTTGGTTTAGGAGATCAGTGGGTATCTCTTCTGCAAGTGAATGCCCTTGTTTGTGCTCATCTGCTGTGGCTGCTCGTGAAGCCATAATTCCTTTTAGGCCTTCAAAAAGGCGGTGTAGGGTCCTACAGCTTTACTATTTTTAAAAAGCCCAGCTACTGTTTTTAAAAGGCTCAAGCTGTGGTTGGAGAGCTGAGGGAGATGAGGAGAATGAGGATGATTCCTGGCTAAGGAAAGATATATAAACCTTTACTAGTGGCAAAGGGGTTAAACTGCAGAACTGTGCTATAGGAGCTGATGAACCTTGGCCTGCGAAAGGAGAGATGTAGCAAGAAACTTCTTAACAAAGGGGAAAAACTAGTCCATAGGCTCAATGGCCCTTAAACCGGCAGGGAAGAGGAGTCAGGGCCTGCTGGCTATCAGTGAAAGGTCTTAGCTCACCAAAGCTGGGGAGGGAGCAGGGGGTGAAAACACAGAAAGGAACCTCCAGGTTAGGAAATTTGGATGTTTTACTTTTTTCCCTAGTGTAAAGGTAGCAAGGTATGAGAACAAGTTGCCTGTGGATGTTACAAAGCAGAAGGTCATTACTAGCAGAAGGCCTTCAAAACAATCTCGTAAGCATCTGCCAGGTACGTCAAAGTGACGCTGATCCTGCCTCTGGACAACTAGGTGATCTTTTAAAATCACACTTTGCCCCTCGCTACCACCAAGTATTGCATTTCTCTTCTTCCCACTCAGCTGTGTCTGGAAATACCAGCACCGAAGCTTATGAAGTTGAAGATAGATCTTAAAAGGAATGTTAAAGAAATGTTTAAAGAGAACTTGATACTTGCTTACTCTGTCTTTCTAATAAATTTAAGTGTATCGCATCCATCCATAACACCAAAAAATAACTTTGTTTGCAAGGACACCCTTTTACCCTCTCCAGGTACCGCTTTACCCTTTCAGAAAGCTGATTAAGTCCATGACTACTCAGCCTAAATGATCCTAATTTCTGCCCTAAACGAGCAGTGCGTTTTTACCCTTCTAAACCTGCAGAGAAACCACAGGTCTGCAGCTCAGGAGGCCTAAGGCGTCTGCACGTTTACCAGCTTGTGTCATTTCCAAAAATGTCAGAGTTGAGTATTAAGAAAGCAAAATAACTTTCTAGATAGTATGGTTTTCCACTGAGATCAGGAAACCTTCTATTTGGCAGCTAAAGCATCCAGCATTTGCAAGCTGTAAGTGCACAGCGAAGAAGTTCCAAAGATAGTTTTATCAGGAATAATAGCTGAAAAGCAGTGTGATGAGACATGTCTTGGACTCTGCGGTGCTTTTAGCTCTAACAGCTGCTTTGTAAGCTCTGTTTCCTACCACTGCTAAAATTCCTTAAAGTAAAGCAATTAGGAGTACACCCGAGATCAAACCGTTTTTGCTCGCTTCTAAATGAGTTTGTCATTACAGAATTATGGACCTTTTTCTATTCTGACCCACATGAAAGACGCATAAGCACTGAAACAAAAGACTATATTTAAAATACAATTTAGTTGCCCAAGAACACAGAGATGCCTACTAGATCTTCAAAAGCCAGTATTTATAAACTCTCAAAGTGGGACTCGGATGCATCAGTTCCCACTAAATCCCCCCAAATACTTTCTTGTGTGTGTTTGTGGACCTTTATAGGTCTGTCCAAAGTTCCCCCAAATGAAAATCGCATTTTAATTAAATGTTTGTATTTCATTATCCTCCGTGGCCCACTCTGGAACAACTTAGGAAGCGTTTCTGGTGGCTTGGATCGGTGCTGTATTTTCCTGGGGGATGGAAGGTCGTTTTTGGCACAAATAGGCCTTGGTCTGGGCAGAACTTTTGTACGGGGTGTGAATAAAGCAAAGCTCCTTGTGCTTTCCTGGATGAAACTGTGAGCGGCCTTTCTTGCCAGGAGACAAGAAATAGCCACGTTTCCCCGTGCCGTTCACGGAGGGATTAACCCAGAGCAGCTATGGGGGGAATCGTGGGGATGATCTGGGGGACATCCTAGTGGGAATCGCTCCTGCTTCCCTCGCAGAGCCGCTCGCAGCTCCGTTGCCAGCAAACATTTTAAGATAACTCTGCTCTCTTTGCTCCTTGGACCGTGTAGGAAGGCCCTGCACATAAACAAGGGATAATCTCGGGATTCTGCCTAACAAAAATGGCTCTGTGTGAAGCTCTATGAGTTGTGAAGTGGCTGCTGCTCCAGGCCCGGCCCTGTGAGTGCCCCGGGCGGCAGGAACCGCGACGCCCGGGGGCCTCTGCGCGGGCCGGGGGTAGAGCCGGGGACGGGCCCTGAGGAAACCGGCGGCGAGGCGGCACTGGAACCGGGACCGGGCCGGGGCCGCTGCGGTTCGCCCCGCTCCGTCCCGGCGCC
>NW_020456032.1:816314-905123 GCF_003342845.1 Nothoprocta perdicaria | reverse complement strand
GTGCAGGCGGCGGCGGGTCCTGCTGCTCCGGGGCGCCCCGGCCGCGGCCTCAGCCCCGGCCCGGGCCCGCCTGGGGTGCGGGATGCGGGATGGAGCCTGGGGCGGCCGTGGGGCCTTGGCGGGAACGCGCCGGGCGGACACGGAGCCCAGCGGGGCGAAACCCCTCCTGGCGTTTGCTTTCAGTGTCCAGATCATGGGGGGCGGGTAGGAGGCAGCTCGAACTGCATCTTAATGGATCTGCAAGTAGCGTTTCCTAGAGGTATTTCCTGTGTACCTCCTCGCAGAGGAGGAGCGCTTTCTTGGTGCCAGGCGCTCGGGTTCAGGCACACAGCTTGCTTCGCTGGTGTTTTCTTCCCCACAGCTTTCACCTCTCGTACCCTGGGCCCGGTGTGTTGGTTTTCAGTCACTGGGGAGTGAGGAGAGGAGGTTTGTGCAGCTGGGTGATAAGGTTGTGGAAGGCGGGGGTGACTCCCTGTCACCCGCCGACCTTGTCTCGTCTCTGTCCTACAGCAAACGGGATAAAACGTTATCTCCAGTTTAATGACAGCAAAGTGACATTGGTAAAGCTCCTAAAATCACTTCGGAATCGCTTCTGGTCTCATGATAGGACTTGTTAAATTTAGGGAAAAAACATGTTGTTTCGTAGTGCTCTGACAGGTACGTCAATGAGCAGAGCTGGGAAAGCAAAACAAAGCAAGGAAACATCTCCTGGTTCATCCCTTTGTGCCTTAAATGCAGGAGTCGGCCTCTAGGCCTTGGAAATGCTCTCCTGTTGGGTTTTGCAAACAACAAAAAAAAAAAAGACAAAATTAATAAGAATAGCTCAGTGTGGCCCAGGTGATGCTGTAAGGACAAAATGAAGGTGGCTGTTGGCAGTTTATGTCCGTGTGTTGACCCAGTTCCTCTGCAGGGGCCTCCTTGGCAAGGCTGGGGCTTCTGTCACGGGAGACTGGGCTTTGTCAGCAATGACATAGCGGTAGTTAATCCTGTTTTAGCCCCAAAGTAGTGGGCAGCATTTATTAGCTGAACTTTTTCTCTGATTTTTGGTGAAGTTTGTACTCTGGAGTTCAGTTCTCTTTCATGCACCAAGGTGATTGAAATATTCTGGTAGCTCCCAGAAGGGTACAGGTCAATTCACAGCCCTGCCCAAAATACCTATGTCAGGATCAGTGCCTCCTTCAGCTTTTAAACCAGGGTGCAAATGTAGGGACGAATAGGGAAAAATGGACGTTTTTCTCTGTGTTGTTTTCAAATTCTCTCTGGCCTCAGGAAAAAAACAAACAAATTACACCATATTGTACTGCATTGTGTTAGGTTATTATGTAGAGTTCAGAGCACCTATCAGCACCAAGTTGTTTCGTCCATGCTGCTGTTTAAGTTTTGCCACTGCCATTTTGAGCCAAAACCAAGGGAAAAGTCCTAACATAATACTGACATTTGTTTTTTCACTTTTGGTCTCATTGTGGGGAAAAAAAGAAAGAGTTCTAGTTATTCAGTGTTCAGGCTGGATCAGGCTAGTTACTAGTGGCAATTTTTTTTTTTTTTTCCCCTGAGGTTAGTTAATTTAAAGAGAAAAACAATTTTTTTTTTCCCTGGGTCTACAAAATTGCAGCATGTTAATATTGCCAGTGGAAGAACTGAAGAGCCTCTTTCTGTCTGAGTAATTGTGTTGATCTGCAACAACATTCAAGGTTTTATTTTAATTGCTGTTTATACATAAGGGACATTGAAATCCTGAGTGGGTTAAATTTATTGATTGAGACTCTCAGAATTCTGCATATTTTTAAAGTCTCAAAGTACTGATGTGAGGCAAAGCTCTATAACATCATTTTTGTGTATATTGCTCTTGTTTTTTTTTCTTTTTTTTTCCTATTTGGTGTGATATTTTTACTTTTTATTTCTCCAAAACAGAAAGTCTTGCTTTGCTTAAAATTCTTAAAGTTTTCCTTCTTCTTTTAAATATCACTTTAGCCTGTTAGAGCATCTTGGCAAAATGAGGAGGCACATTCATTTTTAGAGTGATACAGTTTATTTACCCGGTGAAATGCTATTAAGTGTTTTACTTGTTAAGGGTTGTACCATGCATCATATTCCCTGGCACCTCAAGAACTGGCACTCTGTGGTGTGCACAGACCATGTCTGCTCTCTGGTGTATGTGCTTGCACGCCCACGTATGTAATAAATCTGGAGTAACCCCTTCCAGTGCTCTTTTAGTGTCTGTTTTCCACTTCTGCCGTAGTCAGAATAGGAACTGAGCCTCTGGTTATTTAAACTAGGTGCTTAGGGTTACTTGGTAAGATAAGGAGTTTAGGTTGTTTTCTAGGAAGCTGTTGAAATGTCTTTAAAGTGTATTTAATCATCTTCAATTTGTTCGTAAGCTTAAGCAGAAAATGTAGCAAAAGATATTTCAGTCACAGCCAGAAGTAGAGGCTGGAGAGGTGCTGGAATACCTGAAATTGGCCAGTGTTGGTTTTAGGAGGTGCTCTGGGAGATACTTCGTTAGCACTTTTGGCTTGGTAGTCACTTGGCTGCATGAAGCTCTACTCAACTCCATCTTGTAGAACTCAAAAATCACACAGTTCAATAAAGAAGAAATTCAAGCATATAATTATGATGAAAATGCTTTTTTTTTGCCTACTTTTATCCTTAAGGTCCATTTTCTGTGCAAGTTGGTTTCAGAAGGCTTTCTTGCCTCTCCTCAATATTTAGAAACCGTAAGGCAGCAAAACCAGCGCCTGCTAACACGTGTGTGTGTTTGGGTTCCCGCAGTCCGTGATCCTGCCCGTGCACAACGGCGAGCGCTGGTTGGATCAATGCCTGCAGTCCGTGCTGGAGCAGGATTTCAAAGGAGCTCTGGAGCTGTCAGTTTTTAATGATGCCAGTCAGGTATGGTTCAGGCCATGTTTAAACATTACCCAAGTAAATACTGCCTCAGTTAAGAACTTTTATTTAGGACTGTGTTTGGACTAGTGTACAAGATAAAATAGCTGCTTCTGTGTCCTTATTTTACCAGGATAGCTCAGCTGAAATCATTGAAAAATGGAAGGTCAAGCTGGAAGCTGCTGGCATACCGGTCATCATAGGACATAACACTTCATCCCAGCCTGGAGGAGGTGGGTAGCTGAATAGTGATTTCTTTCTGAGAGTTACGTTGTTACAGCAGGTATCTTTTTATTTTAGTTTGAAAAATATCCTTGTAGCCATTTATGTTGCAGTGGGGAAAAACAAACAAAAAAACCCCACATTTTTTCAGAGCTCCACATTAAAAATGCAATTTAGAATTTGGCCCTGTTGTTTTGGCTCTGTTGTATTTGTTTATACATACAGGGAAGAAGAACTTGGCTTAACAGTTGTGCTCTACTCAGCAGAAGAATTTTGTTTAATTATAATATATACAATGTTGTTAATGCTTACAATCTTGCTGTGAGTTGCTGATATCTGATTTATCCTCAGGAGGTGGGATTTAAAGAAAAAAAGGAATCTGAGGTTTTTTCATAGTCATAGAAAAAGCAAGTGGATATCCCTTGTCCTCGTAGAAAAAAATGAAAGCAGTGAACCCAAAGGAAAAATAATAGTAAAGCACTTTTTCTTTTTTCGTCCTAGATCTTGATTTTTAATCAGCTCAACATTTCCTCCCCTTCCCAAATTATGCTCCTGGGAATAAAGCCTATCATCATAAACAATGTGATTGAATTAAAGGTCACAGATTTAAAATATTTTATTAATGACTGTGGGAAAGGAATATTTCAGCCATGCTGTAGAAAGTGAAAATTTTAGGCTTTTTGTTGTTTTTATTGCAAAACTCCCCTCGTTTTAAACAGGGTTAAATCTGTGATGCAAGCCAGATCTGAACTGGTTATGGAGTTTTGTAATTGACCAGTAAATAACAGAATCAAACTAAATAACAAAATATGTTACTGCGGGATGAAGATATAGAGATGGGGGGCTCTGGAAAAAAAGAACATGTATTTTGAAAATCAAGCCTTGCTTTCCTTTTATAAGGTGTGTAAGGAAAACCAGTATTTGTTTCTGTTAGAGACAGAAGCTTTTCAGTATCTCTTTTAAGTCCTCCATTCTGATCTGATCAAGAAGTTTTGATACGTAAGCTAAGACAAGAAACTACTGAAGTAGCTCACTAAAAATACTGCTCTAACACCTAACGTAACTACTAACAGGTCCCCAGATCCCTCCTAGTTGCATATTGTAATTTTCCCATTGGAGATAATGAACAAATCTCATTGGCAGTTTTTCTTTAGGTCATTTTGCTTGTTTTGTATTTTGGGCTTTTCACTTCCTAAAATGTAAAATACAAGGAAAAGTACCTTGCTCTTTGAAGATGCTGTTGTTAAATAGCATTAAACATGGGCAGAAGGTCACACCTGTGTCCCCAAGGAGAACAACCACAGGACAAAGCGGGCACAACAGTGTGCATGTATTTTGTTTGTGAGGTGTGTAAATCAAATTCCTGTCCTGGGTTTTGTGACACTGAATACACAGGTATTGTGAACCTGATTGCAAATTTAAGTTTGTCAATAAACCATTCATTTCTTAACAGAAAGTCAAAGATTATTGCCAGGGCATTATCATTTATAGTACTTGGGAGAGTTGACTGGTATTTTTGTTCTCACTAGTGTCTTCTTCTCATCTGTTTTCCATCTGTTATAAAACACTTTTCTATGCATTAAGTCTTGTTCCAAATATAGGATTGTATTGATAATGTCTATATATCAACTTTTAATTTGCAAGAGCACATAGGTGCAATGTCTTGAAAATATCGTAATACTCTGAGGTCAGTTCACTTTTGTGCTCTAGGAAAGTGAAACAAAGTTCAAGAATTGATGACTGCAATGAATAATTTGAGCTATTAAACAGTTATGTTGATTAATTATCATTTTAACATGTATTTGTCCATTTTAGTATAGCTGAAACCTGAGAAGGTCATTAAAATAGGGCGGGGGAGGTGAGCCTTGTTTTAAATAGTAGTATAAAATGCATACTTTAAAAAATAAAAAGCTTATTCATGTGGAAGTCACTCCCAGGTCACCATTAAAATGAGGACGTCTATTCTTCATGGTTGTTACATTTTAGGAGCTGGTTCCTTGAAATCCATAGTATTTGTTTGCTTTCAGTGATTTACTTTTATTATGTTAAGGACTAGTTACAACTGTAAGGAGTCTCCTTTAAAAGAAGATGCTTTAATACAGAAACAATGTAGTAGTCGGGCTTCACATCTTCGACTATTTACACAAGATTAGGATTTATTTCTGATTCTTTTCTAACATGTAAAAGAAAGAGGGGGGGAACCTACAAAAAAGAAAGGGTCACTTGCTTAAAAAAAAAGAAGCCCTTTTTCTTTCCAAGAGGCAGGAATGTTAATATCTCAGTGCGGCTTAAGTTTTTACGGTGGTAACCACGGCAACGGGCTCTTTTCAGCAAGTGAGCAGGCCTTACAAAACCCAGAGAGCTGGCACAAGCATTTGGGCTTCTTCAGTACAGTAATATTTAGGAAAACTTTTTATTCCTACCAAACAGGATTCGTTGTGTGGGAACAGTCCTTTAATATCTGCTTTCTACAGGGAATTGTGTCTCTTTCGAATAATTTTTGCAGTGTGTGTGTTTTCCTCTAAAACACTGCCTCTGTAGGAAGAACCTAATGCAGTTTTCTGCTTTAATCTTACAAAGAAGTATTTTCCAACTTTTTGTCATCAATATTTAATATTTGACACTTTTCTTTAAAATGCTTTATTTGAAAATAAGATTCAAAATATTTCAGAAAGTACCTACATTAATATCATCATCGTCGTCTTGTAGTTGCCTTTCACTTCTTTTCTTCATTAGTAGTTTCCTTGGACATCATTAAAGATAGCTGCAGTATTGGGGTATAATGATGACAGCAATGAAATACAAATACAGGCTGGTTTGCAGTTGATACTGATAGATCTGCAGATTAATTTGACTGATGTTGGGCAGAGTTGCTTCTCTCGCATCCTTTTTGCTCGTGCTTTAGTAGGGAGCTCTTCAATATTAGGGCTCTGCTTGTTTGGCATGTCCAGGCTTGGTACCTGGCATTAGTCATTTCCCTCTAAAACAGCCCGTGCCAGGATTCAGTCCTGCTTTTGTGCCTGCCACTGGCTTTGCCAGCTGCTTTCTGCTGCCAGGAGGAAGGAAAATGGGACTAACTTTAGACGTTAGTAACAGTGAGGTTAGATACTCACACACTTATAATATGAAAATATATTGCAAGATACTGTAACGAAGTTTAAGAAATGCATAATGGAGAAAGGAAGGTGACTGAAAGACATCTGCAAGGTGAGGATTAAGAAAATCAGAATATAGAAGAAAGAGCTTGTATTATTACTCTTCTTTTGACAATTGACATAATGTTCCTTTCAGGCAGTAAGAAATGTAGTCATAAGCCTTTTATTTTACTTGGAATGGTAAGAAAAATGACAAAGGAGCAGGAGCATTAAACGAAGTGACCTTTGAATGCAGTTAAATGTGTTTCCTGAGCAAACTTAAACCTGCATGACTTAGAGAAGAGAAATCCAGAAGGCTGCTTTTCCAAGCAATTGAGGAACTTTAGGGCTAATGCTATGTAAAATTATCCTACTTTATTTACCTCATTGTGAAGGTTTTTGCTTTTGCCTTTTCATTTTTCCCATGTAAGAAAACAGACAGTGCAGTGCTGTGTATCTTCACATCATGTGCTTTGCACTCAGAGTAATCTTTTACTAAATTCCCTAATTTAGGTCTATCAGTACTTTAGACAAGGCTTAAATGGCTCAAATACCACCAAGTGGAATTTGTGTGAGGCTTTTCAGGATAACACTGGGTAATGTGGTCTGCCCTTGTAATGCTGCCTGGGTGAAGAGTGCAAAGAGCAGGCCTTGTCTACACACAAAAGACCTTGTCTACGCACAGAAATGATCCCACGTGGACAGGTTTAGGCTTGTCCCTTGCTGATGTGTTTCAGTGGTTGTCTCAGCTCGTCCCATTGCTGGGTGCTGCAGCCCGTGAAACCACAGATACCCGTGTTGTCATTTGACTGAGTTTATGCTTCAGTGTAAATATCCCTCCAGAGATGGTAAAAGCTGGCGCGGTAGAAATGTGTCAGGTTTGGGCCCCTCGTACATCTGTTACTCTCCTTGGGCTCCTCTCTGTGTTACATGAGCAGTTGCATCATGTTGATTCTTCTCTAGCTTCCTGATGAGACTGTTTCAAAATTACTTTAAATGACTCATGAAGTTTTTGTATTTGCATACTTTGTATCTAACAAGTAAAACAGAACAGAGCCTTTTCTGTGTCCTTTGGAGAACCCAGCTCCCAGAACACGTTGTCTAACACTGCCTTGTCCTTCAGTTGTTCCTTTACAATCTGTTCCAGTAGAGTCTAAGGCTCCAGTTAGGCTTTAATCTCCTGCTATGCAAAGTCCTCTACAAATATAGGCGATAGTAGAAGCTATTTCCTTGCTCTGATAATTTACCTTGTGGATCAGTGAAACAAATAGGAAGGACTGAGGACTGAAGATATGATATATATTGGGTGTGCATACTTATATATTTATGTATGTGTATATTTCAAACTAACAAAGTTAATGTGGTTAGTATAAATTATGCATGTGTAGTGTGTTTATTGTAGTTTACTTGTTATCCCTATGTGCTTAGTAGGTAAAACCTAATAGGAACAGCTCTTGAAGCATGTTTGCCTTTCTGAGGGGATCTTTACTGAGCTCCATATAATTTGATTTTTTATTTTTCTTAACAGTTGGATATGCTAAGAATCAAGCAGTAATGCAGAGCTCGGGAGCCTATCTCTGTTTTCTGGATTCTGTAAGTTACTGTGTTTTGTTTCACTCAGTTTTGTCAATATATTTCTTCTGTTGTTTTTAATGCAGGGGTTTAATTTCAAGTAGTTTAAGCCTGTTTGGATATCAAGCCCATGCTGTATCCTAGTTATAGTTCTATAGGTGTTCAACCTGTAGAAAACCTAGCACTTGGTTCTTGGATTCTGCTGGATTCCACAAGTTGTGGTGGTCAGAGTTGGTTTTCAGATATTTTTAGGATTTTTGCATTCACACAGCCTTCACAAAATTATACTGCTGAAGTTGCTTGAGAAACTAAGAGCAGATCTGCTTCCTGCGCTGCTGGGTAGGAGAGGTCTCACCTCCCATGCTGCGTTTGTGCACGAATGTGCACCACTGATCTGCAGGGTGGTGACCAGGAGCCAGCAAGCAGAGCCCGACCCTTAGGGTCCCTGGTCGCACGGAGCTGAAGCTTCGCCCTGCCCTCTGAGCTGGAGCTGGGCTCTCGCTTAGTGCAGGGCAGGAACTCTCTGGCTGCTACAAGTTTTGAGCTCAGGAGTGCAGCTAACCCCATCACTGCTTGTGCTCGTTAGAAAGTCTTGTGGCATTTTTCATGAGTGCAGGATGGTAAATCCCACAGGTTTTAAGTTGGGTGATTTTTCCATCCCTAAACTCCACTTGTACCAAGTGGTTAGAAGGTGTTTTCTGGTTGTATGTGGAATCTTTGCGAATTAATCAATGTAATTGCAACAAATCATGACTAGTTCAGCATTGGTATATTTATTTTCATCAAAGGCGATGAAGCAGAAATTTCTTTTTTTGCCTTTCTATTTAAGAAATTCATTTTTACAGGCAAATTTCCTGGCCTTTGATTTTGCTATTATAAAGTATTACTATAGTTCGTGATATAGTTTGCCTTTTAAAATGTGTTTAATTTAGTTCTACTTTTCCATCAACAGCTTTTAATCATGTGTATATGACACAAATCTCTATGCGTAAGTTTATGGAGGATGAAGTTTTGAAATGCAATATACATATGTGTAACTCTGGATATGGATATTCCAAAAAGAAATTTCTGAGCACTCATTGGACGTGTGAAGCTCACAGTGACATATAGAGATTAATGGGAGTTTTCGACAGGTTTCTTTCTTGCACAGTATAGAAATACTTATTTCATGTTCAGCTACAATGCACCGAGTTTCAGTGTCTGTTTCATGAAGTTGTTTTTTTTTTTTTTTTGAGGAAGTGTGAGCACAAAATTCACTGTTCTGATGTTTATCGCCACGTTATACAGATTTGTTTTAGCACCGTAGGCGCTATAAATTAGGCCCTAAGTTAACTGAAATTGATGGCAGTTTTGTTGGTTTGAGTGAATTCAGGATTCTTCTTGCATTACTACAGGTAGGTGGACAACATCCAAAGCCAGTTTAATTCATACAAGCAGTTCCATGAATTTGAGTCTCTCCTGTGAGATACTGCTGCTACCTACCCATGCAAGATGAGGAAAAACTCAATCTAGTCTTGTGAAAACTTAGCATTTGCCCAGTCCAGCCGTTAGGCTTGCCTAATGTCTGGTGAGGTTTTCGAGGCAGTGCTAGGAGGGAGTGCGGGTATTTGCTTACTGCAGTTAGTTGGAGTTTGTGTGTGAGTGAGAACCGAGTGTTTCGTTCCCTCGCACCACAGAGCTTCATCTCTCAAAGCTGTGTGGAGCGATCTACCGAGGTAAATTTTGTATTAGTACAGATCTAGCTCTTTGTAAATCAGTAGCAATAAACTAGACAATTAAATGAGAATAATTACACTTTATAGGCATCTGTTCAAATTTCTTGATTTATTATTTAGCCTACCGTATGCGTCTTCATGCTGCCATTTGTTTTGTCTTTTGGCTCACTAAGGAACAAATGTCAGGACAACCGTTTACCCTCCTGAGGGAACTTGGATGAGGATTTTAGACTTCTTCCAGACTACCATTAAATGAGTTTATATTTCTTGATATTATTAAGTCCTTGTCAAAGTGATTTGGATGAGAATTGTATGAATTGCAGTATGGATAAGTTTGGAAGAAGCTACCAAGAGTCCTTGTTCTGCACATTCCTATTCCTACCACTGAGCTAAATGCTTCAAAACAGGAGTCGTTCTGAGCTATCAGATGGCTCATCTTGATATATAAAAAAAAGATTAGTATTCCTGAATTACCTTTAATTATCTCTCCTTGTAGCTACAGTTGTTAGCCGAAAACAGATTGGAAGGAATAAAACAAATGTGGAAGCTCCTGCAAATGTGCAAGTTATAAGTGCCGTGTGACAGCAGCTCAGATACAGCTGTGGGCAGCTGTGTGGCTGCCCTGCCTCTACGTGCCGCCTACCTTCCCGTTTCGGTCACCGGGAATGCTGATGTCAGCGCTGCGGAATGTGCCGCGGGGCTGCGGGGAGCGGCGCTGCCTCCCCGCGCGGCTGCGGGCGCAGGAGCTGCGGGCACCGTGGGCACCCGCTCGAGCCACGCGAACACCCCGTGCTCCTTCGAACGCCCCGTGCTCCCTGGGCACCCGCGGCCCGGGAAGTGGCAGTTCCACAGAGAACCCTCCGGCTTGATGCTCCAGCTGCAGCCAAGCTGCTTGCATTATGTCTCTCAACACAGATAGATTTGTGAGGACAACAATTTGGGAAGAAATGTGGAAAAGAAAGGATTGCAGAGCTCAGAGCTGTCACAATTCCATCAGCCTATTCTTGTGTGTGCGGTGGCAGCTGTTTGACTGAGAGCTGCTGTGGGGCTTTGTGTTGTAGCTGTTGTTAACAGACTCCTCCCTGAAGCTACTGAGTCACTTTTCCCACCAGCAAAACAAGCAGAAAATCCAAAGATCCTTAACGAATTATTCATATTTAGCATTTGTACTCTCAGAAAATCTTTGTCATAATGACAGCAGATCTCCCTAATTTAGGCAAATACGCTTCAGTATTACCTCTGCTTCAAATTGTCCGCAGCTATGACTTTATTTACCAATTATGTTTTATTGTAATCAGAGCTCATCCGTTCCCTGCCCCAAGCACCTCTCGCCCCATCACGTGTGCTCGCACCGAGTACTGGTTTAGTGCTGTGCGAGGCTCAGCTGGTGGTGTGTTACACTGCTCTTAATATCCTTAGTCCAGAGCCATGGCACTGAGCTCCATCACAGTCTCTGCTTGCTAATGGTGGAAAACGGCACAGGGAAACAGTTAAGTTTGTTCTCTAAATGTGAGGGCAGCTCCCGGGAATCAACAAGACCATGTTCAAATTGGCAGCTGCTGGCCTTCCCTTTCCTGTTTATGGGGTTGGCTTGCGTGCCTTCAGTTGCAGAATGTAAATTCTCAGTCACTGTGAAATTACATAATTTTTTTCTTGAGTTTCACGATCAAAACCACGTCAGTGAGGGGGTGGTCTTCAAAGGTCTGTGAAAGAATTTCTTGGACCTTAGCTAGCCACGCTTGAGAGGTGGTTTGGGATCTGCAGCCTTCAGGGTTGCTTTCAGTTACAAACCTAGCGCTTGGTCTAACCGTTTCCATAACTGGCTGATGAATTGCTCATTGCTTGCCCCTGCCAATGGCAGGTTGTGCCTCAGGGTGTCAAGTACCAGGTTGTACTTGTGTGTTGGAGCTGCTGTGGGAAGAAGGCACCGCTGCGGGGGCAGCCGAGCGCCCCGTGGGGGCCATGGAGCCGCGGCCGAGCCGGAGCCGTGGCCGGGTGCAGCCAGCCCCGGGGTGCAGCCAGCCCCGGGGTGCAGCCAGCCCCGGGGTGCAAGGGGACTGGGGCTGCGCGCTGCGTCACGGGGTCTGCTCCAGGCGCGGGGGACGGAGCTTCTTGGGGAAGATCTTCACGTTATCGCAGCAGAGCTCAGCGGTGCTGCACAGGCTGCGCAACACTCGTCATTTGAATTTCCCCAGCCTGAGCTACAAAACCTTCATCTTCATCTTCATCTTCATCTTCATCTTCATCTTCATCTTCATCTTCATCTTCATCTTCATCTAACTGTTTTGGGGCATTGATTGCATTCTATTTGTATGTATGTACATATACCAATACAATGCAATAAATATACATGTCTGTATTTGTATGTGTGTAACTACAGTAAACCCAGTAAAACCTGAGATTTTTCTTCTCTGCTCACTTTCGTTAATGGGATCACATGAAAATAGATTTTTCTTACACATTATTTTTTATTTAGCTATTTTATTACCTTTAGAAAATACCCACTAAATGAAGGCATACATTTATCTAATGCTTATTTTAAATCTTTTCTCTTGTCAGGGTTTTAGTGCTGGCTAGATAATCCCTTTTCATCCTGTGTCCCTTGCATCTGCCAAGGGACAACCTGTAGAGGCTTACACATTAACCGGGAAAACAGAATTCCAGTGGAAATTCATGTTAAAGTTGGTTGTTAAAAGATTTCCTCTGGGTAGTACTTTACTTCTCCTGCAACGTTTTTATTTGTAAATGTTGATTTAAAAAATAATAGAATGAATTTTACTACTCCTGAATGCTGTTTTCAGCCCCATCTCCATATTATCTAGTGCTGCCCTCCTCTCGACTCCCGCTGGTGTTCGGCAACAGGCCAAGTGTGCTCCACATGTGCTTTCCTTTTGCGTTTTAGATTTCCTTTCAGATCTAGAAAACAAAATAGATAGAGATTTAGTTTTCCTAGATGTGTTTTTTTGTTTGTTTGTTTGTTTTCCTGGAAAATTTTGAGATTACATTCATAGTTTTAACCACAGAAAAATGCTCTATAGATTGCAGAAGTGAAAATAGAGCAGCTTAGATATTGAATTCCTTATTGTAAATACGTTTTGATGGCTAATTCATGTTTCCATGAAGTGTATTGGAAACAAATTGCATAAAAGATGTGGGCATCTCTAGTTGTCTCATTTATCTACACAGCCTGTGTCTCATTTATCTACACAGCTCTTAATACTCCCAATATTGACCTGGGCAATAGAGAAGTCTTTAAAGGGCTCTCACTCTGGTGCAGTTTTCATACATGTACTCATTAGTTTTTAAACACTTAGATACACAAAGCAATAGTATTAGGTAAGGATATTTCTATATTAATATATTTTCTTCTCCTTAGCAGTTACCTGCATAAGCATCACCAATAAACGTGTTCAAAATGCTAAAACTAACTGCATTGCATTTAGCTTGCTTTTATGGTTGCCCAGAATGAGTCTAAAAATCTGATAGGATGGAGTCACTCCAACAGGATTTCTGTTTTATGCCATTTTTCTCACTTTTTTTTATTCATGGGCCCATATACACAGAACTGAGCAGCGTGTATCACATATTAAAAAACATTGAAAAAGATGCTTAAAAAGAAAAAGCAAAATGCTCTTTTTAAGGTAGTGTGAGGAAAGACTTCGTATTTTCATTGTTGTGGAAAGTGGCAGCTTTTCCAGCATTAGAGAAAAAAAAGTACTGAAAAAATGTATTTTGAATTTCGTGCATTGATAGTGGCCTTTTTTGAAGTTAACTAATACAGAATATTGATGATCTTGCTGACAGCCCAGGCCCCTAATCTGCAGCCTTGTTGCTTTTGCCAATAGCATGAAAATGACCTATTGATTTGTTGGGGGGAGCTCGCCCTTTGCTGTCAAGTTGTCTCGCTATAAAAATACAACGTTAACCTGTTTGGTAAATAGCAAATGAATTTGGCCTGAAAGATTTATACCCTAATTTAACCTTTTAAAATCCTGTGTATTTTTAATCTTTGCAAATGTGGCAGTTTTTTAACTCTGTCTCCATTTTGGAGAGTCGGGAATGCTGGAGACTTCTAGTGCAAGCCTGGATGTCCTGTACTATAGGGATAATAGTAGCACTGTTATAAGCGCGGGAATTCCGTGCTTTTTGATGGATTGCTTTTTTTCCCCCTGTTGTTTTTAGGGGAG
The DNA here is from genome assembly GCF_003342845.1 of Nothoprocta perdicaria. NCBI lineage: Eukaryota > Metazoa > Chordata > Aves > Tinamiformes > Tinamidae > Nothoprocta > Nothoprocta perdicaria. The sequence goes on along the minus strand of NW_020456032.1, from coordinate 891,413 downwards.
AATTCCACAAGAGGACATCTACTAAGAATGCCATGGGATTCTTTAATGCAAACCAAGCATAGCTAGAACGTGACTCCTATAGTTCATATGACGATCAGATTTTAGAAAATTAGCTGTGCACACAAAGAAAAATGATTAGAGCTTTCAGCAGTTAATTAACAGTTTGACTAAATGGCTTCCATTGTATTTGTCAGAAAGCTTTTTGATTTACCAAACAGCCCTGTCTAGATTTAATGTTCTGCTCTTGTTCTTCTTGCAAGGTGGGTTTTTTTCTGCGGGGAGCGTTTTTCTAAGGATAAGTGTTTCCCTGGAACATTTGCATTATTCAGTGCTTGAATTCATGCCCTTATTGCTGCGATGGGTTAGATGGCAAGCAATGGCATCATACTTTTGAAATAATTTAACGTTCAGGGCTGTATTCTCCCTATATTGTAGATGCTGAAAAGTCGGAAGGCTTTATTGTGCGAAAATGACATTGCCTTTGAAAGTCAGTAACATTTGTTATATTTGGTACACAATATCCCCTAAGTCCGAACCACAGAAGAGTGCTTGTAGCGGTAGATCCCTTGTATCTTTTGTAAATTTGCATGTGGTAAGAAACCAGCTTTATTATTTCATTGCTTTATCTTTAACCTTGGAAGGTATTAAGTGTTCGGATCTACTTCCAAAACTTTTGTCTTTCTGCTTCTGTTTTTGATAATAGCGTCACCCTCAAGGCCATTCAACCCTATAAGCACTAAAAGTTTAAGCACTGATGGATTTCTGCTGCCATTGATTTACCTGTTCCACGTGCAAGTTTTTAATATTTGTTTTTTTTGGCTTTAGGTGGGTTCTCTTTAGAAGGACTTTAATGTGAGGAACTTCTTAGAGAATGGCTGTGGAGCAGGAAAGCTTTGGATTAAGCTTGGCTGATAAGCTGGAACCATTTGTAAACACCCTCAGAGGAAACATGTTGTCCTAACTGTACCAACATGTAAGAAAGGCTGAATTGCTGCCATCAAAGTAGAGATATATGGGACTAAACTGGAAAAGAGTATTGAAGAAAACATGGGAGGCCACAATTAGGGAGAGAATTGGAGCTGAAATAGCATATTGGCTGTATTGACTGCATGCCGAATGTCTCTTGTTACGGCGTCTGTGCTTCAGTTTTTGTCACATCTTTCACATACACCTGTTCTGTTGAGGGTTTGGTGTCCTTGCTGTTTTGTTTTGTTTTCCTTTGTTTCGTTTTGCTTGTGGCACGTTGTATCAGCAGAGCCTGAGCCTGAGGGCTCTGCGTTACCAGTGGCAGAAGGTGCAGGCAGACAGCGAGGAACCCCACGTTTCCAGAATATACTGAAGTCCTGCTCCAAAGCCGGAGAGGCTGGTTCTGTGGTTCTGTCAGCGAGGTGCAGGATGCCTTGGACTTGAGTTTATCAATGGTAATTACACAGTACAAGCTCATAAATCATTGAGAAATGAGACATTTATGTCTCCAATAGCAAGCAAACAGGAGTCTTGTGCCTTCTATCTCGTTGTTATTGGTTCTTAGCTGGCTTGTGATTGACTTGAATTGTGAAAAATAGTAGAACTAGGTTTTGTGGTGGGCTTTGTAGTCATGGCTTCAAGAATTACCTGGAAAAAGCAGGCAACTTTGAAGTATGGATTTTTAATGAAGTCTTTGATCTTGAATGAAGTTCAAGAACTTAAAAGACCTTAAGCAGCTATAATGTCTGCTAATGATTTTGATGATTAAAGTAATGTACAATAATAATACAACCTTTCATCTCTCATTGTCTCTGCTCTGAGGTGACGAAGAACAGCAGGGTCATTTAATCAGCCTTAACTTTGCTCTAAATTTGTGGGCTCTCATGGAGTATGATTGATTATCTGCTCTCCTGGAGCAGATTATTCTGTAAGTTTATTTATATATCGATATACACAAATGTTCACAGTACTTTTGCTTGGTAAGTAGATTTGTGGGCTTTGAATGGGGATATTTCAGAAAGTGGGTATCCCATATTGCTCATAAAAGCAGGCTTTTGAATGAAGAGCTTCTTGAGAGGAGGATTTTATCATCTCTATCTGCTCTGTTGGCATGTAGCCCTCTTATTTGCATGCATATATACACTCACTTTTTTTTCTAAAGAAGGCACCAAAAGCTTCATTAAATAAGATTTAGGGGAATAGTTATTAGTTTATTTTAACCTTAATATTTTGAGATTGGAGCAGAATAGCAGACTAAAATACACATGTATTTCAAAAATTGTGTCGCATTTTTAGCTGCACTCCTTCACAGGCCTTGAAGTTAGATTTTTCTTTTTTTTTTTTTCAGTGTGTAACTTCCATCCACTGGGAAGAAACCAAGCAGCGCTCACAGTGGCTTGAATATTTGCTCCATTTGTATTTTTGACTAGAAGCCAGTAAAATTATGTTAATTTACAGCATATTCTAACGTGTGTCTGGGTCCTGTGCTGCGACCCTTTCTGTGCTCAGTAACCATGTGCTGTTTATTGCAGGATGATGTGATGATGCCCCAGCGGGTCAGGCTGCAGCACCAAGCTGCCATTCAGCATCCAAACAGTGTGAGTACTTCTCTCTTGTGTGGATTGGTGTATTTTTCTTTTACACAGTGCCAGATATAGCTCTAAAACGATATGAAATTTTCCCACTAGGACTGGTGGTGGTTGCAAAGCAAAGCAAACCCAGTGTATTCTTTTCCCTCATTTTTAAACCTTACTTTGAAGAGTAGATTTGACTGGACTTCTGCTTATTTTATGTTTAGCAAACCAGAGCTCATTTTGACAGTGATACTGTTTAAAAAATATACATATATATTTATACAGGTTTCTCTAGCATATATATTTTAAAGTAGACTGTCCTTTCTATGTAACCTGACCAGGTAATCCAAAAACTTCATAGTTGGTTGCAGTTATGGTTTTACTGTGGTTAATATTTAAGAAGCTGTAAACACTAAGGAATCCCTGGGTGGTTTTCGTTCATACACTGGCCGACAGTTAAGCTGATGTTTCTCCTTACGAATGGCTGCAAAGAAAACGTTGTCAGGCAGAAGGGCGTTTTTTATTCTTGTGCAATAAATTATTAAAAAATGCTTGGTCAGTTAGTTGTTTTAGGAACTATGTGATTTTGATGCTAAATGAATTCCTAAGGTTAGGCCCACTGTCCTTCGAAGAGAGTTGAGCTGGTGTATCTGTTCTTCTAACCTGAGGATAAATGAGATGAATTTGTTACAAAAATCGTTATATTTGTCCATGGTTTTGACATAAGTATCCCTTCATAAATGGGAAAACTCCGTTCATGAACCTGTCATGAATGTTCTTCGAAAACGGTTAGAAAGAAGGAAATGTCACAAGAGGAAATGTGGGTGGAGTGGAAGCAGAGCGAGAGGTTTCTGGATCAGTGACTCTCTCTGTTCAAAGGTAACGCAGACCTGGGGGCAACGCACACGGTTCTAAGGTTATCACTGCCTGCGAGTTCAGCCCCTTGGGACCTGGCTCTGCTGAACACGTCCACTCCAGAATCACGATTCTCGTGGCTGTGGCAGCTCAGGCGCGGCTGCAGGCAGGCTGCCGTGGCCCCTGCCCCTGCACATCGCTCCCCCTGCACCGGCTCTCACGTGAGATGAGGTTCCTTCCCCTGGCATTTATGAGATTATGGTTTTAGTAGCAGCTGAGTAGCAATTAAGTGAGTTCATGCTCTGAACATAATGAAGTGATACATGGAAAGCTGGTTTTGATGTGAAATGAATCAGTTAATGTAATTCCATAGTTAAATGCCAGAAAACCAGAGAGGCAAGTTTATCCAGTAAGCTTGTTTGATGGAAACTAGTGTTAAGAGCTATTGTGTTTCTTGCTAGTTTGACTTCTCTATCTGTATATTCATATATTTTCTTTAATTAGACTAATTACAGCTAAACAGTTTGTAGTCTATTTAGAAAACACTTCAACTCTGTTTTGTATATTTTCTGTTCTACTGTAGTGCCTAACAAGGTTAAATAAGAGTTATTTAGTGGCAATCAAATAAATCATAGTTAGTTCCTGCGTGGGCTGACGGGCGGCTGGCTCCTGGGCTCCCTCCTTGCCCTGCGTGAAGCCCTTGGAAGCGCTGGGCGCTGCGCGGGGCGAAGCTCCACCTGGGCTCGCTGCTCCACAAAACGCATCGGGCCAAAGTCAGCTTGATTTTAGTGTGGGGACTAAGTGTTTCCCCTGCAGCTGCCTGAGCTAAAGTCAGCTTGATTTTAGTGCGGGGGCTCAGGGTTTGCCCTGCAGCTGCGTGCCGCGCGGGGCTGCAGAGCTGCACTTCGCGGAGGTGTCGCGGCCCTCGCAAAGGAGCGGGGAGGAAGGAACCATCGTTCTGCTGTGGCTGCTTTGAGGCACCTTCTCACTGCAGGCCTGAGATTTTGAACCTTACGAGCAATGAGAGAGCTGCCCCATGCACATGGGCAGAGCCTGGCTCGTGCCACTGCTTTTTCTCAACTTTCTGCTGAATCGGAGAGTTTCCTTGTAGCTTTTTGGGCAATGACCTTAATTCTCAATCTTTCTTTTTTTTTTGTTTTTCTTTTAATTCTTTTGTTTTGCTGTAATTACTTGTGTGTAAAGTTACCTATTTATATTTGCAAGGTTTTTTTTTTTTTTGATCCTGCCTGTAGATAAAAGGATTTTTCCTTCTCTGTGTTCTTGAGAACCCCAAGAAGGCAAGAATTTGCCTGTGTTGACTTGCGGGCGACGTGTTTGCTCATCTTGCAGATACAGAAGATGCTTGTGCTACTTGTGCGTGCTTCATGGATAATGGAGTGTTTTCCTGAACTTTAATTTGAAGGCTTGAAAGGAGAAATGGGAATATTTCTCAAAGATGTTGAGATCAAAGTTAGGGGGAACTGATGCTCTTAAGAGAGGGATTTCTCTCCTGTTCTCAGAATCATCCTGCCTTTCAACTTGCTGGTTTTGGAGGGCAACTGCAGAGGTTTGAGTAAACCTCAGTTTGGTAATCCGCGTTCTGGTACAGGCTTTGGGCAGTGTGATCAGAGGGGAGGATGCAGAAAAAGCAGAAGCTGGAAAACCCCCCGTGGAGCAGTCAGCTCTTTATTTTGTTCCTGAAATTCTGATGTGCAGACTTCAACTTTCCACTGTTTTGCAACTGCTCCTCATCTGGATTTAAAGTTTAATTTTGTCTTATGGCGTTCTCAATGTACATGTAAAACTTTGTTCTCAGTCCTAGTTGTGCCAGGTGCTACTGAGAGCAAGATTTGGAGACCCATATTCCACGGAGGCGCCACGTTCAGGCCTGGGAATTTGAACAGGGTGAATTACTGCTGCAGCCTTGGGTCCCTTTCCCTCTGTTATGGACTATCTCATTGTACTTTTGAAGAGCAAGAACTAATTCTTCTCTGCTCTATAAGCTATTCTAGTGTAGGAGTGTGTGTGTGTGTGTGTGTGACCCCACAATATGACCATGCACACAGGCAGCACATCCCTTCCTGTTCTTAGGTCTCATTCTTTTTTTCCTGCAGAAGGATGTAGAAAATAATGAAGCTGCATCTCACTGTCTTCCACATCTTCCCCACAGCTGGAATCAAAAGCAGCCTGAGGTTCTTCTGTTTTCCCTGGCTGAACAGGAGATGCAAATCCTTGCCAGTGTCAGAGAGAACAGCTGCCCTGTTGCCCTGAAGGTCCTCCCCGCTGCCTGCAGCACGTGCTCGGGTACTGCGGCACAGTGCGCCCAGCGCGCTGCCCTGCCATTTTCATTTCTTGAGTGAGAATCTCTGTTTTGCATTTTTAAAGCAAATTTTCGGCTCATGCTTGGTCTTGGGCCAGAGTCGTAATACCTAAGGTCATTTGAACCCATGATGATTTCATTATCTGAATATTTTAGCCAGCCAAATGAGGGTGTAGCTTTGGCAGCGCGTGTGACCCTGGAGCAGCCCTGAGTGACCTGGAGCAGTGCGTGACACCCTGCTAGGTTGCAGGCCTGTTCATCCTCTTCTGGGAAAGCTGTAAACAAACACTGCACAATTAACTAATGAATCAGACAAATGAACAAATAGAGGAGGCAGCTGAGCTTAATCCTCTCGTTAAGGCACAACTCGAGGCCGTGGCGTTGTCTTCCCTGCCCCATTCCACCACCATCAGCACCCCCTCCATGGGGAAGCTCACGAAGGACTGAACTTCAGAAAGGAAGTGGAGTGTGTGAATGTGTGTGGGGGGATGTATATATATATTTAATTTAGTTTGGGTCCACTCTAACTCATACATTTGTTGATATTGAAATCTATATAGTAACAGGTAAGTCTTTCTATTATTCCTTTCCCCAGTGACGTTCTACTTGCCTGGACCTGTTGCACGTTCTGTTATGTGCTCCATGCGGAAAGAGTTTTTCTTCTCGCTCGTTGTTCTCACCAACTGTGTATTTAGCACCATACATCTCGGTAGAGGGGGCGGCTGTGAAGCGTTCCCTGCTGCAGGGGCACCCGTTTCACTCTCTTTTATGCCTGAAATGATCTGATTGTGTTGCTTATGTCAGTTCTTCTGGCTTCCTGCTTTCTCGTTTGAAACAATATTTGAAACTGCAAATGCAGGTTCCTAAGTAGCAATAGAAAGAATATAGAATAAATTGAGGTCCCCTTTTGTAGGTATAGTTTATATCAAAAGTTTTAATGCTATATGAAGTAGATACTAGCCTGAAACAGAACTTTTAGGATCAGCATTTTGGTTGCTTATGTGGCTGTCATGACAGTAATATCTGATTCCTTTTCAAAATACCAAAAGGATGATGATGATTCAACTATTTTTGTATCAACCAGAGGCAGGATTTTTATATGACTTAATCCATGAGGACAATATTGTGAGAAAGGCTTGGAAAATCCTGAGCGTGGTTTAGCTCTGAATGCAGAAAGATGAACAGACCTTCTTACATCACCTGCGAGCAGGTTCCATCGTCAGCGCTGGCCTTTGGAGGAAGGCCGTGCTTTGGGTGGCGCGGGCCGGTGTCCTGCTGCTGTCGTGCCTCCCAAAGCAGCTCGTTGTGCACCCACCTCGGGCCTGCGGAGATGAACGTGAGGGGACAAGAGCAGCATGAGAGCGGCGTTTCCCTCGGCGCTCGGCCGTGCGTCCACGCCGTTCACATCCACTGGGACAACCCTCCAACGCAGCGTCGCTCCCCTCGGCGCTGGCGCGTGCGGCACAACCTCCTCCGCGCTGCCGTCGACCCAGCAGCTGTGACACGTCAAATCAACGGGGCTTTTTGTGCCTGTTTATGATCAGGAGGTTGGAAGAAAGGCAGGAGGTGGTTTTATCTGCCCTGTGCCAGGCCAAGCTGCTTCGTGATGAAAGGGTGTATGGAAAGAAGAATAAAAATGGGAAGAAAAAATGAAGAGGGAGGCCACGTTGTGCAGTGGCGGCCGACAGCAGCAGTTTGGGACTATTGGCAGTCCTGGGTGTGTGGTGATTGCTCCACATACCAACGGCGTTCGGTCACCCCTGGAAAATCTGAAAGCCTTTTGTTTGCTGTGTCTTCTTCCTAGTGAAATATTCGAGTAGTCCTGTTAGTGCAGACCACTTTTCAGAGTGGCTCCTGTGCCTCATCTCGGGGCTTTCTCTTGGGAGTCAGCAGGGTTGGGATGCAGTCTGGTAGTTGCGTAGTGGCACTGCTGGCACTGCCCTCGTAACAGGGCAGCCTGGCTGTGAGGCTGGAGCTGGCAGAGCTGAGATGATGTGCGGCTGCTCTGCCCGTGGCTGCTTCTCGACACGGGCTCTCGTCACCCAGGGCTAACTGGAGTCAAGAAACTTCAAAGCCTGTTTGGCTTTTCGTACAATCCCGCATGCTGCTCTTTTCTAACTGGGAAACACGGAACGATAACCGTTTATCAGCTGCTCGCTGCTTTAGCGCGGTTACAAGTCTTAAGTAAACTTGTTAAGAAGCATTGGTGCCCTGCAGTCTAAATGTGTTGATAATCTATTCCGTATATTTGGATCCCACTGACATGACAGAGTGGGGAAAAAAAAACATATTAGGGGTGTGCAATTGATGGCGGGAAGTTGGGTGTCGCAGACAGCAGCTCGCTCCGGCTGTAGCGGTAGCTCCGCTGAACCCCGGGCAGTATCTGCTGCCTCTAGCGACGAGTCTGAGCTGGGGCTTGGAGCTGCCCTCGTGGCAGCCGCCGGCATCTGCTCGATGTGAACGTGGGCAGGGGGCTCATGGCCGAGGTGAACGTCGACAGGCCCATGGCAGAGGTGAACGTGGGCAGAGCCCATGGCAGAGGTGAACGTGGGCAGGCCCATGGCAGAGGTGAACGTGGGCAGAGCCCATGGCAGAGGTGAACGTGGGCAGGGGGCCATGGCTGAGGTGAATGTGGGCAGGCCCATGGCAGAGGTGAACGTGGACAGGCCCATGGCAGAGGTGAACGTGGGCAGGGGGCTCGTGGTAGAGGTGAACGTGGGCAGGGCCGTGGCAGAGGTGAACGTAGGCAGGGGGCCATGGCTGAGGTGAACGTGGGCAGGGCCGTGGCGGCCTGTGAAGGAGCAGGGGCCGGGAGCCCGAGCTCCTGTGCCAGTGAGTGCAGCGGGCGGGGAGGTGGGCGAGCGTCTCAATCAGACGGGAGGGATGGAGGGAGGGATGCTCCACGCGCAGGGCCTTGGCCAGTGCCCGTCTGTGCTGGGGTAGCAGGGGGCTCTGCAGGAGGGCTCTCTAGCCTCAGCCTTATTCCCATGGGGTTACTAATTTTTCTCTCTCTTTTTTTTTCTTTTTTTTTAAAGTTAGTGGTTTAGTTTAGTCTACCTTACAAGCCAGGTAAGTAGTATTTTGTATGTAATTTTGCAGGTGTTAAAAGATAAGCTAATGGGAAGCTTTGCTGAACTGTCATTAAGCAGTTACGTAACCCTGAAACCCTGCCTGGCTGTTCGGGTGACAGGAAAGTGCTGCCTTTCAGATTCCATCCTCACTGGGGGTGATAATTGTAGCAGTTGTTGGTTGTCTCTTCTACTGAGGTCCAGGTGTTACCTGTCCCCCCTATACTGTTTCATCTTCCAGTTGTTGTGTATAGGTTAACACATTTTCCTTAATAAGTGTTTTTGTTTTGGACATGAACTTGATTAAAATCTTCATGGTGTAGATCTTAGGTAATTTCTGTTTCTCCTTAATTAATTTGCATGAGCTGTCCTGCTTTTTCCCCTATTCAGCACGTTTGAGACAGATGAGTGTGTGTTGCCCAGGCATGTCCCAGTAAACTGTGCTTATAGAATTAAACCTTAATATAAGCAGTAATTCATAGAGTAGCTCCTGAAGAGAAATGGATCAGATACAGGTGTGACTTAGAGGAGAGGTGAATAGAGGAGGTGAAATTTCCTTCTTTAATCCTATTAGCAAGAATTGGTCCCCATAAATGGGTGAGGTAGATCTGAGGAGGTGCTCATCCATCTCCAGGGAGAACAGAGGCAGAGGTGTTAGGGATCCCATTCTCAAGGTGATTACCCACAATTGTCGGTGATCCAACACCCATTTATTTGGCTTCTAGAGTAAAATCTCCTGGTAAATGTAAATGTTTGCAGAGTAGCTAGTGACATCCTTAGAGCTTCAGCACTGCAAGTTCCCTTCCAGTGCACACAGCATAAGCAATCCCCATGTCTTCAACGATTGCCATCCACTGCTGGAAAAGGTGGCCCTAACTTCAGTGCCCAGTAGAAATACTTGAGATATATACATATATATACACACACATACACACAATGTTACGAAATACTTATACCCGTTTATATAATGTATATATTCATGTATGTGAAATACTTATAAATATTTATATATATAAAGTGTGTGTGTGTGTGTCTGACTTCAGCAAATTCTTACTAGAGGTTTTTTAAGATTATCTTAACATTTCAGTAATTGATGTTGGGCAGGAAGGGTGGTGGTGTAAAGGTTTTGCCCTGAAGTGTTGGTGGAGTTGAGTAAGTGCAAGAGCAGAAGGAATGATTCCTTTCCTTTTTGTGTACCAAAGAGTACAAAAATCCTTTCATTAGAGTTGAGAGTATCACCTTTATTATATTTTCTGTTCATCGGGCCTTTTCTTGTAATCATTCAATACTCTGGAATTCTGCTATGTCTTTGCTTTTTATGAGGCAGCTTCCTTTAAGATTTCTTTTAATTTAGTATTCCTGAGAAACCACAGGGGATTTTCAAAGTTGCAGTGTCAGTTTAAGTCTGTTCTACATTTAATCAAATATCCAAAATGAGAAACATCTCTCCTTACACTCCTTTGTAATTAAGTGTGTATTAAATATGGCCTCCACATGCCAACAGCCCCACCAGAGGATTGCTTGGTGGTGCAGTTGGATATTCCCCAGTGTCTGACTGTCATTTAGATTTTCAGTTTGTTTTATTTTTAAAAGTAGGGTAATGTGCTAAATAACTGAAAATCAAGTTCCCTTGTCCTCATGTCTTAGAGTTCAAAACAACCGAGTCAACCCCGTCAAAACAACCCGTGTCCTAGTTGTTGGGCTGGGATCCGAGGCTGTTATAGCTCAAGTGTATCCTGGGGAGCCACAGACACGAGAGAAACCAGTTACCAGTTTCTGAAGTGACACCGTGTCACATACTGCTCTTTTTGGGTGTTCTTAGGCTTTACGTGAAGGAGTGTTTGTACAAACATCTTCCCTTAATCTGCCTCCAGTTGAGGCGCTAACCCCAGCTGCAGAGCTGTGCCCTTGGGTGCCGTTAATCCCGGGCGGCAGAGCAGGAGCAGGGAGGGCTCCTCAGGCCTGGTACTTTGCCATAGCTGAGCTAGATATCAAAACACTAGGATTTACTCTTTTTTTTTCTGTTTTGTTTTGCCTTCAGGAAGTACTTCTGAAACCCGTTTAATCTGCATTTGGTGATAATTTAATGTGATTTGAATTCTCATGCTTCCCCATTTAGACTTGTTGCAGTATCTCTTTAGAGACACTCAAAAGTTCACCAACCTGTTGTGTTCCTACCTCAAGACTTCTTATGCATGACAGTGTTGCTTTAAAACGTGGCTGTGGTCTGATGCTTTACTGTGCCCCTTCTGATGACAACTCCTCGACTAAAATCCGCGTTCTTTTTGTTAATGCTCTGAAATTAAACAGAGGCAATTAAAAATGGTGATGCAAACTCTGCTTCCTAAGTGTACTTGAAAAGAAAAGTGGCTCCTCTCTATTGATTAATTGTTCCTTTTGTGGTAAATTTCTGCCTCACAATTCCAGTAAAAGCTACCTGGGGTGTTGCGGATCCACAGTCTACAGTCAGCGCCTGGGTTTGGGTCCTCCGCACTGGCACGTAAAGGTTTGCTGATCTTTTAGATAAATGCACATACACGCACAAGAACAAACCAAAAACTTTACAAAAGTGTCTACAACCAACTAACAACTGCAGGAGAGATGCTCGTGTTTATGTGACCTTCCCAAGGGTTTGTACTGTCTTGGGAAGGCTGCTCAGAGCACAGACTGCAGCTTCTTTGCCCTTAAAGAAGGGAATTACACTCCTTTGGGCGGTCTGTCTGATTTTGAGGGCCAGAGGCAACACTTTGATACGCTCGTGGAAGGCTGGGCTTTGGAAATAGTTAGAAAGCATTCTGGAAGATGTTTTCTGTTTGAATGTTAGCAAACATTCTGTTTTACATACAGAGTACACATTTAGATAATTTGAAGAAAAAGCCAACTTAAAGTCCCCATTTTGGAGGACATTCTGCTGAGCTCTAGAAGATATTCAGCTCTCTCCCTGTCCTGTGCTCTGCCTTCATCTGATTCCATATCTGACCAGTAGCAGTCTCGCCACATGTGTATTACGGCATCCTGTTATCTAAATAATCTAGATCTAGATTCAATGTGTTAGGAAGAAGAAATTTGTGTGAAATCTTAACCCCTTCTACATTAACTACACAGAAACATTTAGCAGTGATGCACCTTCTAGCATTCGCACTAAAACAGAGTAAGAAAAGCCAAAGCTGAAGGAGGGAGCCCATCACATGTTGGAATAGCAGAGAAAGGGAAAGATTTGTAGGCACATGGAGACTTGTAGCTGGAGAATATTTTGTTTTTCTTAGTTCCATTTTGAATTGTCTTCTGTTCTTTTCCATCAGCAAGCTTTACTTTCCCACATTAATTCTCAGCTTTGCTTTCACATTTTTTCCTTCTTGGTGTTGGTTTATATTAGGTTAAATGATTACACGTCCAGCTTTATTAATGGGTACGTGCTGGAGGTTTTCAGACTCTTGTTCTGAAAATGCAAGGACGAAGAATTATCAGCCTTGTCCTGCTCTGTGATGGAAATGCATTGCTCCCAGTAAAGCTCCATGTTCTAATGCTTTGCCAGCAGTTCTGGTAAAACCATATTTAGACTCAATTCCATGAACCTTTAGGCGCTTGGAGTGCTGTTAAAGCTGGGAAGGCTTCGTGTCACACTAAAGAGTTTCTGTAATGATTCATCCCAGTTTGTGTTGGGATAGGTTTAAAACAAAGTAATTTGGTTGTTGAAACACTGAATTACCATAAAATCGATTCCTAAAGGTCAGAGGCAAAGCCTGTTACTCTCTCTGCTTCTTTGTTTTACGTTTATATGGGTTTTTTTTCTAGATTAATGCACTGTACTGTTTTTTACACTTCTAAACATGAAGCTAAGCTTTGCTAAGAAAAAGAAATTACTATCTAGATAAATTCATTTTTAGTTGAATAATATCTAGTGTTTTATTTAATTTGTATGTATATGACGCTTTACATTGTTGCTCCCTTGCCATATTGCTAGTTCACATGTCCATAGGTGAAGGAGTTCAGGAGGTTGCGGTTCCTGCAGATTCCTGCCAAATTATACTGAAATTCAGTAGCCCGTTAGTTTTCCTAGTGTAGACTTAGGCCATTGCACTAACAGTAATTCCTAAAGTGCGTGTTTATTTCCTGAGTCTAAGAGGTTTTTTTCCTTGCTGTGATGTTTCTTGTTCCAAAGGGCTGAAATTACAGCATTTGTGGGCTGGGCAAAAAGGAACTTAATAAGAATATGAAACTCTGTTCTCTGCTTCTCATTTGAATTTCAGGTTGCAGAGAAAAAAGGTGCCTGCGTTTACTTACTTGGCTCCAAAAAGAAATCTGGTTTTCAGGAAATAAATCTGAGATTCTTGCACGTATCTCTTGCTTTGTAAAAGCTGTGCAGAATTTGTAGGTACCAAGCTTAGGCTGGGACTACTTGGGTAGAGAAGTTAAGCTGCTGTATTGTGTCCTGGAATGTCTCTGGCTCTCCAAAATGCTGGGTAACTTTTCCATGCTCCTTCACACACAGTTCTTGCACAGTGTCTCAGGCTGCCTGTTGAAATCCCAGGATATGTAAAGGAACTTCTCTTGGTTGATGAATAGCAGTAAGAGTTCTACAAACATGATTATAGATTTGATTTGATTATTAAACATTTGATTATTAAACATTTGATTATAGAGCAATTCACAGTAAGGAATTTATCTTCCTTTGTTTTAGATTATTGGTTGCCGAATCAGAAGGGAGCCATTGGAATCTACTGAACGCTACACGCGTTGGATCAATAACCTCAGCAAACCCCAGCTGCTTACACAGGTATTCCTTTTTCAGCTGCAGTTGAAATTGTGGCAGCAAGTTGCACTTCTCATGAACAGCGACTGACTATTTACCAAGGTTTTCAGATAGTTTGTAAAGCTTGGTCGTATATAACGATGACCTCGCCCAAGAGAGCTAGAAGCTTTTGAATTTAGCCTCCTAGTGAGCCTTATATTTGCTGGTGCTGTCTTTGGTTAAATGCATGCACTTTCATGTTCTAATAATTAGACTGGGATCTTCTTTTAAAAGGTGTATTTAAGTACACAAGAAAAATATAGTCTTTTTTGTAAAGAAAATTTCTTTCCATAAGGTTAGGCACTGATTGCTTCTGTATCTGGTTAAGTCTTGCGAGAAATCATTTAAAAATAGTTCTTCAAGGATTAAACATTGGGCCCATTATTCATGTTTTTAAGTAAGATGCATCTTGTGCAACTGGAGATGACAGTTTTGGCACAAGAAAAGGTTGTTTCGTTAGGCAGGCAGCCAGCGCTGAACTGAAAGAGAGACTTTGGCAAAAACAAGTTAAACTGTGGTAGAAATCAGCCCAGCTTGTGGAAGAATGTGTGGGCTAACTGAGAGTTATAGGAAGTCTAATGCAGGGTTAACAGAACGAGCCCAGCTTGCATTAAGATGCAAGTACTTGGGGTTGGTTTTTGTAGTGCTCTGGTAGGAAGACATTTGCTTTTGATTTTTATAGATTTAAGTGGTTGAAAAGATTAACATACTCTTGGGTTTTTTTGGAGTTTATTATAAATTGTGTTGTGTTCCTCATTACCGTAGCCCCAAAGTTGCACTTAGAGATGCTGGTATGGTAAGTGTAACATAAAAAGTAAAAATCTTCTCTTAAAATCAGCAGCGGTGCTATGGTTTCCTGTGATTTACCAAGTGAAAGTAGTTACAGAAAAACAGTTACCCAAGAAATATTTGGATTTGCCTTTCAGTTTGGCATTAGCCAAGTTTTATAGGTTGAAAATAGTGAATTTGGCTGACGACGCCATCTGGACACCAGTACTACAATCTCCCTGTGTTGCTGAAGGAAAAGAGCTGCAAGTGTAAAACCTTGTCCCACACTTTGTGACGTGCTTCATTTACCTTCAGGGGGCTGCTGGATGCTGCCTTTAATGAACTAAGGTGGAAATTAAAAAAAATACCCTAACACTGGGATTATTTGAGGCCTGGTGAGGGAGGAGGTGGATACAAAAAAGAGAACTGCACATTAAGGATGAAACTGCACGTTTTCTGGAAGAGATTATGTTATAATGCTTCTGGTAGATGCCGTGACCTGGGAATTTTCATGCATTTCCATGTAAATATCTCTGAAAAGCCTTAATCAAGCAGCATGTGCAATCCATTATTTTAACACATGATTTAGTTTCATGCCTTTTACAGCTATATGAAAAATGTTGGAAAATATATTGTGATAGGAACTAAAAGACAGCATGGTGGAACTTCTGCTTCTCTGGGGATTGTTTTCTTAACAAGATGAGCTTTGCAATCATGCAAAGATGCAATCGTGCTATCTGTGGTACTAATTAGCTTTTGAACTTACTACCCATTCTCCACCAAATTCAACACAGGCACAAAAACTCCTCAAAGACAGTTTCCTGAAACTTTGCTGTACGTGTGAAGCTAGGTAGAAAAGAGAGACCCTTCCATTCCAGTTGCAGCTCGGATGGCCTCAGGCACTGTAGGATCCACTTGGACACACATCTTAGGTGCCCAGTCGTAAGAAAAGCTCTGGCTGGAGCTCATGGTCCACAGAGACACACAGGCCTTTAGGAAGCTTGGCTTTCTAATCCTGGTGCTTAAAAAAAAAAAAACTGCTTAATTTTTGGGGCACTATATGTTGGGATATGTCCCTTCTGCCTCGATATCCATATTTCTCATCATGAATTCAGATTTCTCATCATTATCTCAGTAAAGAGGTAGTTTATTTATTTACTTGGTTTTGAGTTACCTAAGTACAGGTAGGAGAGGGAGTTGGGAGCAGAAGCTGACCCAGGAGCTGGTGCTGATGAGGCCGCGAGTCCGTGACGCCGCCCTGGGCTCCTCTTCTCCCTCGGTACGCGCCCTCCTTCTTCCCAGCAACGTCTGCTCCTGCTTTTCAACAACAAGCCTAGGAAAATGACAGCTCCAGAGAGGAGCTGCTGCTGCCGAATCTGCAGGATCTTTGGGAGAAGCAGTTGTTCAGGAAGTGTGGGAAGATGGGCTGGAATTCACAGCATGTGTCTCCAGCTCCATTCTTTCCTATAGTGAAAGAATGATCAGCTTCTTTTCATACGGTTCAGAGGTTATTGCCTCGCTTTTCTTCCACGTCTGCTGCCTTCCTGGATCAGCCACATGCAAATTAGTTGTGCCATAATTAGGAAAACTAAGGCACTGATTGGAAAAAGATAGTCAATTGTCTAGAACATGCAATCTCCTGTGATAATATTTATGATTTAAAACAAGTAATTTCTGAGATTGTTTGTTTGCTTTGCTAGGCAGTGACCACAATGCAGTTTGAAAGGGTGGGCGGCTGCAGGTGTTGCTAAGTGCTTGGAAGCCTGGGTGGGTGGCACGTGGGCCGCTCGCCCGGTGGGCTGCAGGGCTGGGCGCCCGTCCCCTCCTCGCGCCGAGAGCATCGCTCAAAAGGCTCCCGTGGCTTAGCTCTGGCTTTCCCTCAATGCTGGCTCCCATGCCATCCCTGAACTCGTCTGCCCTGTGAGCAGTCACGCTGCGCCGTGCTGGAGATGTGTCTCGGTATGTGTGAAGTCACAGAATGCTTAAGGTTGGAAGGGACCTCCAGAGATCATCTAGTCCAACCCCCTGCACACGCAGGGTCACCCAGAGCACGTGGCACAGGCTGCGTCCAAGCCGGTTGGGAAGAGCTCCAGAGAAGGAGACTCCCCAGCCTCTCTGGGCAGCCTGTGCCAGGGCTCTGGCACCCTCACTGGTAAGAATTTTTTTCTCTAAGTTCCTGTGGAACTTTTGGTGCTTCAGTTTGTGGCCGTTTCCTCTAGTCCTGTCACTGCCCACCACTGAAAAGAGGCTGCCCCATCCTCCTCAGTGCCTCACTTGAGGTTGAGTGCAAACCCCTCCTTCTGCAGGGTTTGTGTTTGCTGGGTGAGTTCAAGGTGCTTAGACCATGCTCTCGTGGCCTTAAACTCTGTGTCTAGGAGGGGGTTGCTGTCTTCTTCAGTAGTCAAAATGAAAAGATCATTTTGGCTGTTCAGTCAGTGCAGAGCACAGCAATGGGCACAGGAAGAAAATGAGCAAAAAAAGTAACCGTTTAAAGAACTGACTATCTTGGTGTTGAAATGAGTGAAAGAAATGGATTAGAATTAATCTAACTGTAAGATATCGGAGTGTAATCTGTGCCAGAGATCAGATCTATAATCCTGCAGCACTTTTTGCTCATCAGAAATTTTACTGTAGCATATAAGTAAAAACATCCGAAGGCTTTTAAGGTTGGATTAATTACACAATATTTATATAAGTATTTTTTAAAAATGGTCACAGATTGTAAGTCACATAGCTGAGCTCCTGTGCGGGCCGCTGATGGGCTGTTTGGGTTCGCGAGTGTCGCGGCCAGCACGAGCTGGGCTCTGTCGGCGGCAGCGTTATCCCATGGGAGCCCTGCCGAGGCCGGGCCACCTCCCGGCGGCCTCCCCCGTGGACAGGCTCGGCGAGCAGGAGGCCGCGCGCGGAGGACGGGGCGCTGCTGCCGCTGGCGTTGGGCTGTCCTCCTCGAGCCACATCTGACTGGACAAAATGGGAGGATTTGTCGAGTGCGCCGCACGCTGCAGCGCGCTCGGGTTGCTTCCCGATGGGCTGTGCGCTCGGCAGGTTATCCCGGGCTCTCTGGGCTGCAGTTGATGTGCACTCCTAGCAACAGTCTCTCTGGATCATTGGATAGAAGAGCAAGGTTCAACATATTAGAAGTCCTTGTGGTTCATTCTTCTGTGCTTGCAGGTCCATATTGAATTTAGTTAATAGCTTTAAAAGCTTTGCTTTTCTGCTTGCAAAGTCTGTCTCCATCTATAAATTGTACAGGACTTTAAATACTAGATTAGAGATCGTGTGATAGATCAGTGTTGACGCAGATACTCTGCTAAGAACACGATGCAGCCCCTTGCTGGAGTGGATTGTGTGGCTCATTTCCAGAGGCAAGAAGGGCCGCACGGCACAAGCTTTTCCTGGTGATGTGACAGGACCTTCTCCTTCTCTTCTATGCCCTCACTACTGCCTTGGCTTGGTGCAGCTGAGCAGGCAGCTCCCTGCAGCTGGAGGAGCGCGGGGCTCGGCCGGGGCCTCAGCTGGAGCACTCGTGGCTCCCGGGAGCCTGGGAAGGGCCGGCGGGAGCCGGTGGCGCTGCCCGTGCCCTCGGCAGCAGCGGGTCAGTCGTGGGGCAGGAGGGCAGCGGGCGAGCGGGGCCGGTGCCCGTGGGCGCAGCGGGGCCCTCCTGCGGCACCGGGCGCCCGTGAGGTTTGCAGCCCCGGCAGCTCTGCCCGGAGCGGCTGCTCTCTCCAGCACTGGACACCCCGCACAGTGGTAACCAGGAGGGGAGTAACTGAGGTGGCAGAGTGGGCTGTGAGAGCCCTTGCAGCGCTCACTGTCCTGCTGCGCCAGCAAGGCTGAAGGGTGCAGGGGAGGACGCCCTTCCTTGAGAATGACCATGGCATGAAAAGGCTGATTGATTCCCCCAGCTGCTTTGATCTTTACACTAATAAGAGCTCGCTTGTGCCCGTTGTCTTTTGATCAGTGCTTTCGGGGGCTCTTCTTGTCACTGTTTCTTCTTCCTTCACTAGAACATCTAAAAACTTTGTAGTTAATAGTGAAACCCTATTGGTTTTTTTTTTTTTTTCCCCCCACAAAGGAGGTACAGCAGAGTCGCTAACTGTTCAAAAAGAGAGAATTCTGTTAAGGTCAATGAGAACAATCATAAAAGAAAAAAATGGTTTCTGCATTTTGTTTGTGGTTTTATTTTCTATTTTTTTTCTGCCTTCTAGAGCAGAAGGAAAGAAAATTGCACGAGGTGGTTGATGTTTATATTGACTTTTGAAAATGCCTCTCCAAGGAGTTCACAGAGTTTTCTAGAAAGCTTAATGGAAAGTGGTTTACCCACATCTGTGCAGTCGAAGCATAATTGGAACTTCCTAATGAGGCTTTCTGAAAAGGCATCTCGGGGTCAAAGATTCTTGAACTTTAAGAACAGGTTTCCAGGAGCTCAAAATGCAAACAAGGATTTACTTTGTCTTTTAGCAATTTTGCATGAACTTAGGTTCATAAAGGAAATAGTATTAAAAAGCTTGGATTTTGTTTTCCATATTTTGTTGCTGATTTGTATGCTTACACAATAGCTGAATGTGGTTCACAATATGCAGCAGCGCTTAAATGCAATAGAAGCATTGAGATATGGTATAGAGGCACCTTGGACCAGAGTGAGCTTGGTGTCATTGCGAGGATGAAATAGTTGGGCTGGATTCCTTATGCTTATGGTCTTACAGCGTGGTGGATACTTCTGTGGCAGGAAAAAAAAAACATATGAATCTGTTGGAAATTGGAATTAAGCTGGTGCAAATTGGTTTATCTTTGCTGAAAATGTATAGGACTGCCAGGCATCTGTGTCTCCTCAGGGTTTTGGACAATTACCGTGAAAAGTAATGCAGCAGATTGAACCAGGGCTTAGCTATTACCCTAGGTTTGGTCTTAGGGATGTGGGCAGAACCAAATCATGTCTCCCAGTTTCTGAAATATTAAAATCTATTTCCAAAACGCTCCATTTAGACTTGTTTGAGCTGTTGTAGTTACCCTGAACTACCTTAAAGAGCCTCTGAATGTCGCCTGGGGCTTTTACCTTTTTGCCTTTTGTAGCTTAAAGGAACTTTACTTTGGTCTAAAAAAGGAAGAACAAAAAATAGATTGGGACTGAAAATGAAAGGTGAAGTATTACATTGGCGGTACCTCCCCTCCTCCCCCTTCCCCAAACAAAAAGTAAGTTACTGTAAATAGCAGAGTTTTCAACCAATTTAATGATGTTTAGTTTTCAGTCAGTTCTGCCTGTGTGAGAGCATGGGGCAGATACACCCAGAACTTCCTGGAATTTTCTTCCTTCGTTAGTCTGAAGATCAAAATGCTGATTCCACAAAAACAGGAATATATTTTTTTCCGTAGCTTTTAGTGTAATAAAAATTGCTGCTTTTTAAATGTATTTCCACCTCAGTGTAGCTCTGTGCCATAGCTTTATGTATAGGAGAACATATTGTGCTTCGCGGTGTGGCGAGGCCCCGTCCGCGTCCCGCCGCGCGGTGCCGGGAAGTGCCCGGCTCGCTGGTGCGCGGGTCAGGGCAGAGGAGCGGGACGGGGTGCGGGGAGGCCGCTGCAGCGGCGGGGAGGCCGCGGCAGCGGCGGGGAGGCCACGGCAGCGGCGGGGAGGCCGCTGCGCTCCTTCGTCACAGGCCCTCAGCTCCTGCCGCTGGCCTCGCGCTGCCCCTGCAGCTCTTGGCTCCGCAGTGGTTCTTGCATTTTGATTTCTTGACTAGCTAAGGTAGATACATTTTAGAATATTTACATACACCTTTTCCTTTCTTACGTGTTAAGGATACGTGTTTTATTGGGCATATGCTGGCATATATATTTATATGCTGGCGGGGGGTTGCTTCCTTGTTGTGGTTCTGCTCCGGTCTAACAGTCTGGAGCACAAGGATCCAGAGTTGAGGCTTCTTCTCAATTCCCAGGTTATTTTGTTAGTGCCAGAAGGACAAGTGCAGGCCCAAACTGGGACTTATTGCCCTCTGCCTACACAGCCTTGGCCACGGGCATGGTGATTAGAATTCCTTAATTGAAGCTCCGCAAACATCCAAACCAGCAGCTGTGCTGCAGCGGGCCAGCGTGCATCGCTCCTGGTTGTGTTGTGAACAGGGTTGCGACCGGGCTGTATGTGTTCGATGCAGCTCTGTGGTGCGAGGGACAACAAGCACAGATGTGGTTCCCCTCGAAGCAGAGCTGTGAGCAGCTCCGTGTGCAGGAGCAGGAGCAGGACGAGCACGTGCGGAGGAGGTGGTGTCGTCCTGTGCCCTGCAGTCATTGCAGGGAGCCAGCCCTGGCCCGGCGGAACCCGGGCATTGCAGCACGGGCTGCACCACGAGGAAGGAAAGGAGCCGGTGCCTGCGGGGCCCTGGCACCTCTGCCCGCTGCTCTCCCTGGGGACGCAGGTTTACCCCTGTGCATCGCCTGCCACGGCTGCTCCACGGCGCGGGACGCGAGCGGAGGGCAAGGGCTCACTTGGCAGCTTTATACTCTGGGTTTTAGGAACAGAACACCTCACTGAAACTGCACATTCTCATGTTGGTGAGCAGCATGCCACGTCTTAGCACTTGCTCCAAGTTGTAATTATTTTTGGAGTTACCATACTTGAAAAAGCAAAACACTACCAGATGTTTTATTAGACGATTCTGAATTCACGTGCCTCTATGCTCTTGAGCCTTACCATAGAAGATACTAAAGTGTAAGTGAAAATTTGTGCAATAAAAGGAACACAAAGAATTATTATTTTTATAACTTCTCAGCATACCAGGAGTACTCTATTTAATCTGCATAATTATTTACATACCTCTAATAAAGCCATGTTGAAATATATAGGAATGAACATATTAAGGTTGAGAGTATGATTATTTTATAAATTGCTAAAGTCAAATTAAGACAAGCTGTTCATGCAATGATTAAAATTTTACTTGAAGCATTGTTTTTATTTTATGTGGCTTCAAAACTTTTTTTCCACCTTCTGAAGATGGAATAAACGTGCTGTCTGTAATCCAGCCCATTTTACTTGTAAGTTTCAAAAAGTGTTTGGGGATATCTATAGATAATATATAAAATAATATTTGTATTACCTATATATGTATAATATAATAGAATAATTGCATAGTAATATTTTATGTATATAATAGAAAAAAAAGACAAAAACCGTTACATGGGTTCACTTTTGTGTGAGTAATTTGTATCAACAGCTACATCTTATAGAAGTTGCATCTGATATAGCTATGACCAGAGTGAAACACTATCTTTTTTTGCAGAGATAGCCACGTCTTTACTGCCGGGCTGCACTGCTGAGATGATACCAAGTCTCAGATAACAGTTTCTGTGGTGTTGGGGTTAGGAGGAGCCGTTTATGCCTTCTGTGGCCTGCTGGATGGATACTAGAGTGGGAGGAGGAGGTTGGGTACTTTCTATGCCCCCTTTGCACTTCCCATATCTGAACTATTCTTTAATTTGTATGTAAAGAACATACCAAGACAATATGACGGGCTGGTGGGAGTTCAAATTCTAAGCAGAGCATGTTGGCTACTAAAGTGCACTTATTTTTTTCATCTGAATATGATCTGCTACACAAACTTCCTTCCAGAGCCATTTAGTGCAGCTTTCTGCAGGTTTGCGTGGGGCCTGTCTGTGCTGATTTTTGCTTTATCTTGTGTCCTGCTTTATTTCTTTCTCCTTCTGTCACTTCCTATCCCCCCTTAAGCACGCTTGGAACAAAATCACAAATTGTACAGTACAAAAACCACCTTTGTACTTAATATTATGTAATAGTGATAGCCACTGTTTTCACACCTTCGTTTACTAGATGAGCAGTGGGAAATATCCTAATTGGTTTAAAAGCTAATTTACACCCTAATTGAAATTTTCTTTGGACTCGCACGCCAGACTCTTCCATGTGTCCGCGACTCCTCTGTCTGACTCTGCAGTTTCGCAGCACTCAGGGACTGTCTGGCCAAGTTGCATCCTGCTGGTTACCACTCTGAGCCCTTTCACCGTTCTCCTCTGCAGGGTTTTGGAGTCCATTGTTATGGCTGTGACTGTGTTCAGCAGCTTTCACTTTCCTCCTTGCTTCTCAGTTTCGTCTCTTCCTGCAGAGGATCGTGTCTTTCCCTGGTGCTTCACAAGAGCACCGCAAGTTCACCACATGCCAGACGTTTTGCAAGGAGAAAATTGCTTCGTAGCTTCTAACAAAGAGCTCTTAAACGTAACCATCCAGGAGTGAGCTTGCAGATTTAATGATCATCTCCCTATTTGGGGGAAAACAGTGCTGTATCCATGCATTTCTCTTCTGCATTCCCTTAGGAATGTCAGGGTCACTGGAAAACAAAGTAAAATGTTTATCAGGCTGGCAATTATATTTATACAGGACTTAGTGTTTTAGAGAGAAACCAGACGACAAGTTTCTCCGTGCAGAAGACAGATCTCTGCTGAACTATAAGGTGCTCGTGCAGACTGACACACTTGATTTAGAAAAGTAATTTTGAACCTAATATTAACTAGCAAGAAGCAGTCTTTCTATAGCAGCATTTACATCTGGGAAATCACAGAGGGAAATTTTGAGCTTTTTATAACAGAAACAAGAAAACCTGGTAAAAAGGTCATTGCAAGGGACCTGAACACAGTGCACACTTCAGCGAAAGGCTAAAAGGGCCATTTTTATTTTTAAGCTCTTCTGTGAGGTTTCTGATCTATGTCACGCTGTGTTCCAGTCCTGGAAACCTGGGTCAGAGAACTCTTCCGGCAAATACTCGCTCCCTTGTGACTTGTTCTCTGTTTTTTTTCTGTTTCTGCTCTCTTGCTTCTGCTAATCCTCAAGAGCAGCGCTGCTGATTAGTGTTCTAGACAGGCAAATAGCAGCAGCTCTGTGCACCTCCGTTTTTATACCCTCTCTTGCCTTTCATTATGGCATGATGAGCATCCAAAATAGTGGCCAAATCTCCACAGCTTCATCCATATCTTTCCAAGTGATACTCTTTTATTCAGTAGAAAGCATTAGGAGTCAAACATATTATTTGAGCAGGAGACGACCTGCTTGGAAACTGAGGGAAATGTCGGTATTGTTGCTTCAGCAGCAGCTCCAGTACCGTTGAACATGAATATTTCTGCATGGATATTTCCCTTCAGAGGGAAGGGGGTTGAGGTGGATGTTGCCGAGGATCAGCGGGGCAGCCGGAGGAACCTCCGGCCCGTCCCGCCTGCGCCGGGGTCCATTGCTCCCTTGTGATTATGGCCCTTGAGAAGGGGGTGCCTGTTCTCAGCTGCCAACATTTTCCAGCCACCTGATTTTAACCTCTAGCAGCCAACAACACAACTCCTTTGACCCGAATTCCCTTTTAATGGCGTCTTTCAGAAAAATGTAAGTTTTAACCTGTGAACAAAACAGGCTCTCTCCTAACGTCAGTCTCAGATTACACTCGTGTTGGGTTTTTCTTAAAGGAGCTTTGGAGTCTGTAGGAGAGGGCTTTTTTGTGTCATAAAATTATTCATAGATGTGCTGAGCAGATGTTGACAATCGCGGAGAGAACAGAGGCCGCTCTGTGGTGGGGCGGCGTGCGCCGCTCGTGTGGGCGCATCAGCGCTGAGGGCAGCCGCCATTTCCTGGCGGCCTCTGTGGGCCTGAGGCCCCGCGCGCCCAGAGCCACCGCTCCGGAGCCTCCCTCTCCTCCTCGGCCGAAAGGCGGCGGCTCCCAGGGTTCGGCAGCCCCTCTGCTGCCCGCGGATGTTCAGCTCGAGTTCAAACGCTGCCTTTTGTGCATTTGACCCGTCTCTGGGTGAAACTTGCCTTCATCTCTTAGGAAGTGTGCAGGAGCTGCCCATCGCACTTCTCCTATTTGCCCGTGTGTCACTGCACCATGTTAGCTTGACAGTGTTTCACTTTTAAATCATATTTAAAATTTTTTAATGTATTTTCATGCAGCAACTTAAATGATTGCTGTTTGTTGCAAATTAGAAATGATAATTTGGTATCATTCTGCATTCAGTGCAATTTTCTTTAAAATTCTCATGGCTTTGGGTACTCTGGTACCTTCAGTTTGCAGCACTCCTTGGCATAATGGTAGGAATGGGCATTTTCCAGTAATAAAAGGAGTTTAACCATCTCTCTCTTTTTATTTTTTTTTTCACCTCTCAAACAGAATGAGGTGATGGAAGGAATGAGGATGATATCTAGTATCTGCTTCTGCCTCTTTTGGTAAAGCTCTATACATTTTGTTAACTTTTCCCACTGATACATCCTCATTTAATGAGTTTGGTTTTTTTCAAGTTTTAACAAATATAGGGAGTAATGGAGACCATGGGAAAAGGAGAACGAACAAAGCAGGGCATAGGGGGTGGAAAGCAAAGGGCCCTTGTGCACCCAATGGATACTCAGGCTCAGAAAGCCAGTTTCTACAGCTGGAAACCAAAGCAATTTTCCTTTTGCTTTTCCAAGGTGCTTTTCTTGGCTTTCATAATAAAGTCCTTGCCATGGAAGGTGAGAATAAGAACATAAGTTTCTAATCACTAATGTGTCACCTTGCAGGTTTGTGCAATAGAGGATGTCCCTGAGCACAGATGAGAGCACTGATAAAATGACAAGTGCAAAATATATAAAAATACTTATCAAATATATCAAATAGCTGAAGTAATATTTGTAGTAAGCAGAGGGGGCTTTCTTCTTCAGGATTCAGGTTCAAAAGCAATAATATATTTTTGTGTCCAGCTGCCATGCATTGTGGTGCCTGTGCTGAAGAACTGCCATGTTCTGGGTGACACATGAACTCTAGGGTGCTTGGGGTTTTTTTGTGTGTGTATGTGAATAATTTTAGAAGAAAGAGGAAGGAAGAACGTACATGCCTCAGTAGCAGCGCGTTTGCCCTGGTAGTTCAGCTTCGGGTTCCGATTTAGAGATAGGTGACGTCCGAAGTGTCATTTTACAGAAGGGCACCAGCTGCGACACCTACACGCCAGCCAGAGAGATCAATTCCCTTTCCCTTGTGCCAGCGCGGCGGCAGCCCCGAGGCCAGGCTGCTGCTGCCGTGCCAGGGCTCAGGGCTGCAATAGGGCATCCTCAATGCTCCTGGGTGGAAGTTGTGCCTAGTTGTCCCTGCAGTGGGAGCGGAAGGCTGGAGGCTGCGTGGCTGCCGTCGGGTCGCTGCCCTTGAGCCTCGCTGCGCCGCGCCAGGGTGGTAATGGTGCTCCCGACTGCCTGTCGCTATAGGCAATGCTGGATGCATGCAGCTCTCCTAGCTCTCTATACATACGCTACGTAAGACAAGTTTCTCTCCCTGCACTCTGTAGATACACAGGTGGTGGCGCAAGGCTACGCGATAGGGACGGTATGTGGAGGTATTTACCTGTAAATTAAAGCTGTCTGTTGCTCTGTATGGGTAACAGGTAGGTGGCTAAATGTTAGGGCAAATCATGTAATATCCGGAAGAAGGGTAAATGCTGAGGTGACTAAGAAAATGAAGGCAATATTTTGCCATTGTATTTGCCAAGAAAGTCCATGTTTGTTTAAAAAAATAAATATGGGATGCTAGGGGACTGCAATAACAGCTATTTAGCCCAGATGAATCTCTGAGTTATCCCATTTAGAATATTATACTGACAAACAGTGTTAACGCGAAGGGCAAATGATGCTAGGGGAAGTAGAGGGTGTTGAGTTTTGTTCTTCTACTAGGACAAGGAAGAAACCAGTGGAAGCTTCAAAATGGGGCCTAAGAGTTTCCATTTTTTTCTTCATTTTTCTTTTTTTTTTCCCTTAATCTAGGCCACTGATTTTTGGTAATTGTTATTATTTTTTACCTTCCATTTAATGCACAATTTTGAGTGTTCCTATTTAGCTGGGGTCAGCTTTCTTTGAATTACATTATGGCTATTTGGATTCTTAGGTTAGTAAACTAAATACTGTATTTTTTTCTGCGTCTCAGAATCTGCTCAAGTTAGTGAACTATTTTTCTGTGGGTTTTTTTTTTAATGCTGACTCAAGGATTCAAATTTATTGATCAAATGAGAAGCTTTCCAAGGTTAAAGTACCTTTACAAGCTCCATTGCCCTTTTGTTTCGTAGGACAGAGGCTGATGCTCAGTCAGCGAGGCTGAGGCTTTTTATTGTTTATTGTTTATTGTTGTTTGGTGATCAATAGCCTCAAGTGCAATATTTTCTGTTTCTACTCTTTACTGTGGAGTCCTAAAATGCATATAATAAATTTCATGAGGAAATAATCTTTCTAAAACCAATGTGTATTTCTGCAAGTGTTTCACGTGTTCTGAAGGTTGTTTGCATTTCCATTCAGTGTTTATTTGCGATGTTTGTTTAATTTTTTTACTAGGGACTTGGATGATTGTAAAAATATTAACTGTCACCAACATCAGCAACACAAATGTTTCATGCTAATGTTTTACAGTCTGTTTATAGTAATAATAAAAAGAATAGGCTGTGGCTTCTACAAGCCCTTTTATAAGTTGGGCCAAACCTTTTTTCAAGGCTAGGAGTCTGTACATTGCATAGGTGAAAGTTCAAAAAGAGCAGCTCTCACTATGTGTTATTATGTGTGAGTGACTGAGGAATGTAACTTGGAGTCACTGCAAGGTAATTTAGACTTTTTTAGGTGTGTGTGTGTGTATATATATATATACACACATATATAAAAGAGATAACCTACTGCAAGAACAGCCTTTTATTGAGGTGCAGTTTCCGTATTTGCCTTCTAACCCTTATTTTCACCCTGCCTGTCTAACTTGAGGTGCTTTCCTCAAGGAATCATGCCACTAGCCCTTCACTGAACTATAATTATTATCATTGAAAAAAAATCAGAAGATTGACAGAACTGTGATTGTGCCCTGAAATTGCCCATTCCAGCTGGGCTGGACAAATGTGTGTGTCTTCTGGATGACAAGAAATGCATACTTTTATTTTGGGGCTCCTAATTGTCAGAGATATAGAAATGATGAGAGCTCTGGGCTGTCTGTGCATGTCTGCATCCACGCTGTGTGCACAGAGCTTGGACCATCTCCTGGGGTCTGCTTAGCTGAGCGCCACTTGAACTGTTTTAGCCTTGGCTTTCCCTTGACCAGAAGTTTACATTCCTCAGTCTTCGTTCACTTTAAAATATTGCAGTTACCAAAACGTAAGAATGGTCTTGAAGAAAGAAAATGAAGGGCACTTCTATACCTTATTTTTGTAATTTATCTGAAAAACTGTAACTGGTGCAGTGCTCCTTTGGCCCCCTTTTGCCTCGACAGGTTTGAAGCTTCCAATTCCAGCCCTTTAGATGGAGATGTGTGGGTTTTAATGGCAATTCCTGTGTCCGCAGCCGCCACGGAAGGAGGGCGTGTGCCGGGGCAGGATGCCGGAGCGCCGAACGAGCTGGCAACGGAGATGTGGAGGAACAGGGATGTCCAGGCAGGGCAGAGGTTTAGCAGCCAGGGGAAAAGGCAAAGTGCTATATAAGAATTTGATGCCAAAAGTAATACATATATGTATATTTTTAGTGGCATACATAAAATCGTTTTTGTATGCTCAAAAGCTTCTGCAGTGCAAAAGAGTAACTAACACCTTGGCTCATCCTGCATTTTCAAAATATTGCAGCTAAGTAACAAATACATTTTCCAAATTGTGCCATAAACACGAGGCTTCACAAATTACAAATCAGAAGTACTGGAACTTTGCAGTGTTTCTAATTCCATGTAGGCTTTTTTAGTTACCAAAGATACAGGATCCTACTTGGATTTGAAAGGTGCTGGTTGGTGGTTTTTAACCCTCTCTCTCTACTCCTAATTGCATTTGTTTAGCTAGTTATCTCTGTGCTCAGAAATAACTCTTTGGTTGTCAGTCCTTCCTATTAGAAGGCAGTAGAAACACAGTCAGTTGGAAACTAGTCCTGCTTGGCCTTGTCCCTGCTCGTTCGGTGCATGGAGGTAGCTGACTTTCACCCTGAGCAGCACTAGCAGCCTCAGTGACATGCATTGCTCTTGCACGTTTAATGCCACTGCTCTTTCTAGAGCTTTGATAGCCCAGAGGTATCGTGTTGTGGTGGAAGACATTAAAATGTTAATGTAAAAAATGGCAAGTCACTGGTCATACACATTTTGGATTTTCTTCCTTTAAGTCACAAATTGCTTCTTTTTCTCTCTCTCCCCTCTGCAAAGATTGCAGAGTCAGTCTTTGATTCACGCTGTCATGGAAGCATTTTTTTTTTATATCTTTTAAAGCGTTTTATTGGGGTGTGAAATAATGGTAAATTTGGGAGTAAATAAAAGACCAATGCCAAATGAAACAGGCAGAGTTCAGTATGAAATTTGGGTAAGTCTGCGTTTTTAGTGAGATGAAAGGGTAGCGGTAACTTTGTCAGCATTAGATATTGCTCCAGAACCTTAAAAACGAGTTCCTTTTGACTGGGATACGTTTTCTCATACCCTGCAGAATCTGCCGCTGCTTCCTTGCTGAGGGTGCCCGAATACTAACAAATTCCCTCACTAGTCATCTCTAGAGGAGGTGGAAGAAGGAAACAAAAAGGATGGTTTTATATTTTCTTAGCATCAACCACAGTTAATATGGCCATGATTGTGAAATTAATTCTCAAGGATCTGCACAACAAAGATCCATTGCAGAGGCTGATGTGCTTATGTCTGTTTTGGCAAGAAAAATAGGTAAACATAAACAAAATTATCTCCTTGCCTATAGGCATCTTTTCTGCTTTTGAAACAAAATCTTAAAAAGTGAATTTTGATGTATTGGGTTGAGAGGAGTATTTGATGATATAATCCAAAGTATATGATCAAGTTATTTATTTATCAGTAAATGCTTTTTATGCATATAGTTGATGAAAAGTTAACCTAATTTATTGCATGCTAAATACTACTTCTTTTTTCTTTCATTTGGCTCTTTGGGTAGGTGAGCAGGGAATGTTACTCACAGGAGATGGGATCCTACCCTTCAGCAACACCAGAAAAAGATAGTACTTACAAATTAATAGTTATCTAAATGTGCACCTTGTGTCCCTTCATTCTCTTTCTTTGGGCTTTCTCGTGCCAGATCCAAGGAAATGTGTCAAAGGAATGTTAGCAAACATCAGCCTTATTCTTTTGTGCGGCTCATCTATATTTCTCCTCATGGCCAAAGCAGAGAAGGGACCGAAACCAGAATCCGGCGCCATCGAGACCTTGGGTGCTCAGGCTGGAGATGTGGGCAGCAGAAGGGAGAAAAGGGAATCTTGCAATAAATTAAAAAACACACTATGTAATTCATCAGCTATTGTGTGATTATACAGACGCTGGCTGGACGCTCCGAGTGGGAAAAGCCCACAAGAATTTTTCCTTGTGGGATCTTCCCAAATGTTTCCCTTCAGCTGCCGCTGTGACAATAAACAAACACAGACAATATAAAAACAAGGGTGAAATGATGGGCCCTGAGTCCTTTAATTAAAAGACTTACATACATACAGGTAGGTCTGATGAGAAGAGAAGGACCATTGAAAAGTGACCCTTTTCAGTAGACGTGCTGTGTAATATATCCAGTTTTAGTAATAGTTGCTTACTGAGAAACATATGTGATAAATCTTCAGAAAAGGATATGCTCCTGTACAGAGGACGAGCACAGTGTGTGTTTTCAGGGCATTTCCCAGGATAAAGGTGCCTCATGAAGAAGGCCTTTGGTCCTGAACCATTGCAAGGACCCGTAGGGTTTCCCAGGCTGCCGGCTGCATCAGGGGGTTCGTTGTTAGGCAAGCCCACGAGATCAGCTGCTCTCTGCTTTAATACTGGTGTCAGCATTTTGCAGATAGTCATGTTTATTCTTAATCCTGCCAGCTGCATAATCTCCAAGCAAATCTGAAGATGTGTATTTTAAGACTGTGGGGAAGTTGATCTGTTTTAGGAGGGAGCTCTTTGTTCTGGTAAACTGGATGGTTGGACTTGTAGCTTTTCAGAAGGGTAAAACACGGCCACTTGGGTTACCAGCAGTAGATGTTGGCCACCATTTGACTGCAGAAATAATCATAAAACAGATTAAGATTTTATTTCTTAAATTGACAGCATGAGTGTTACTGTCCACTACACAGTGGATCAGGCAGGATACGTGGGCAAGAGCTTCATTTGACCATCTTCTGTGCTAAGTGCTGACGAAACTAGTGTTGTCAGTTGAAAAATGCTGACGTGACTTACTGAAAGGAAAGAAAAAAGTTAGTGACTGCAAGACTTCCTTGGCTTTGAGCAGAAATGACTGACTTTAGCCATGTTTTCATTCTTTACACTGTAAAGTAGCTGCTGTTTCACTGCTTTTGGCTCCAAGAGAAAAGGGAACAACGCGTGTGATGGGTGACGGTTTGTGCTTGTTTGTGCAACTGGGAAATAATGGAAGATGTTGTCGGCTCGTTGTCAAAATCCTTCACTGGCATAAACCTTAGAAGACTATGCTTTGTTTTTATTATTCTCCTCTTCCAGTCTTGTACTGTGATTTTATTCTTGAGGTCAGCAGGCGCTGTTTATTTTTCTGATTATTTCTTGAATTACCAATAGCCAATCAAGAGAGATGCAGACTTCCGTAACGTCTCTGTGCGCTGTCCACTAGTAAATATAGATTCTTTACGGGTTCACAAATTTACCTTTCTTTGTGAGCTTAGCTTACCTGCAATGATTCTATTAATAGAAGTAGGAGATGACATTCAGGTGAGTAGCTAAAGGCCATCATGGGCTACATTTGTAATCATCTCTGAAACAGTGGGAACTGATTTAAGGAAGATGCATATTTATGTCTTAATAACTGAGCACTTTATAGATTATATTTTTCTTTTTTTTTTCTTTTTTTAATAACGTACTGGCTTGATGGTGCTCGTGAAACGAGCAGTAGCTGTTTTGAGAATGTCATGTAAGTTGAAGCCTGTCCATGGCCATTGAAGAATATGTCACCCAGCTCCGAGTTAGGACACTCTGCTGTTTGATTTTCTTGCTTTCCAGTATTGGAAAAGGTAATTATTTCCCAGTATTTCCTTGTTTATCACTTCCTTTTTTTTCCTTTAGTCTGGGCATCATATTCTATGTGCTGATCTACATTCTTGATGCCTGTACTGCCTGTACTGCTCTGCTGCTCGTGCTCCTTTGCGTTTTGAGCGAGTCACAGCTTCAAGCCTCGTCCCCTGCTCAAGCAAGGAGCTAGAGATAACCCAGCCCTGGGACTAGCACTGGCTAAGCTGGAGCATCTGATTCCATCTTGTCAGCATCGAGGCTACCTCCCGGGTTCACTGCAGGGAAGTCTGGTAAAAGGCTTGTTGCCCTTGAGCATGCATCCCGTCTCGTCGCCAGCCCAGAAGCCGCTGAGTTTTAGGCTTTCCGTGGAAATACAGGCAAGCCTCTGGGGGAGACCTCGGCTTGGAGGGAAAGGCTCCGTTTGCTTCAGGCCTGATTGTACCTTTCATGCTTTAAGAAGCCCCAGACCACTGTGTGCTCCCTGGGGATCTTCCCGGTGGTATCCGAGAGGAAACGGGTCTGTTCTCGTGCTGCCTGACAAAAAAGAAAGTTTTTTCCAAATTTAATTATCTCATTTTTTTTTTGTGATGACTAATCAAAATGTCTTAGCACCTCTTAATTGCCTTAGTATTTAATGCTCTCATGTTATCAGTCCCGTCACTCTTATCCTCTAGCGGGTTTCAAGGGGAATGACACTGGTGCTAAACGTGCCCCTAGGAATAGGATTTACAAACCTGTTAGAATATGTGCCATTACTGAGCCTAATAGAGACAGAGTGCTCAAAGCAAGGGGATCTCGGCTGGCAAGCTGCCTGTCCTGTTCTAAACACTTTCTGTGTTGAAGTATCACACTAAAAGTGAATTTTAAAACGTTTATGATGTTTTTGTCGCCTTACATGGCGTGAAGTGCTATTCCTGGTGCTCTTCCTAGTGCGTTCTCGTGATGTGCCAGTCACACGGTTCCTTAGTTCTGCATAACTGTACACAGAAACCAGCTGCAATGGCTTGGTGCAGAAACTTCCTCCTTAGCAAGTCACTGGCAGTGCTAAAAAGTGGGTTCAGATGGACAGTAATGATAAAGAAAAGGTACCAGAAGAAAAGAGTAAGTTATAAATTGTACATATGCTTCAGAAGAATTTAAGGGAATAAATCGTATAGAGACAACCTTATGTTATCATAGACAGTACCCAATAATATTTGAGTCTTCTTGCCCTTTTTTTCCCCTCTGGTTTTTATTTTGTTTTGTTTTTATTTTTTTAACACATGAGTATAAATACAGATGAGCAAAACCCATCATGTTACAAGTATATTAGTTACATCTTGGTTTAGATAATTACCTTTAGGTAATTGTGTTTCTCAACCCTCACTTTCTTAATCAAACTTTTATAAATACATTGCATGAAGATCTGGACAACCTTTCATAATGTGTTAGCAAGAGAAGTGCATGTGTGAGACAGTCATACAGCCTTCGTAACTGGGGCAAATATCCACTTACAGTTCTAGCAGTAGTTGCAACCTCCTCTCTTCATTTTCTGCCAGTTCCCAACACTCGTGCCTGTCTGGCATAGGAGAATTAGGCTGCTCTTTATTAAAAGTCAGTAGTAAGGTCTGGAAATCATTGCAAACGTGATTTTTTTCTTTAAAAAATGAATTACAGCTCAGCTTAAGGTTTGTTACAGAGGATAGAACATGTTCGATGTGCTGTCCCTGATGAAGGAGAAAGGCCTGATTTGAAAAGCTGCCTCGGGAACTTACGGAGTTGGTTTGAAGTAAAAAATGAAGATAAAATATCTCGAGCAATGTAAATGTAATCTTACCCACCAAAATGCATTATTAGAAAGCGAAAATCAGGGATTAAACTGTAATGAATGGAAAAAATCATTGCTTTTGGGGTCCATGGAATTTTAATTTACTTGTTTAAAAAGCATAAGGAGGGTTATAGAAGCATCTGTTTAAAAGCACTTTAAAATCACCAGGGCGTCTAAGGAATTTGAGATACCTGTGGGTGCTAATTGGTGTCTGTGAAGACTTTCTCAACTCCTCACAAAAGATTAAATCTCAAGTGGCTTAAATCTTTATTTACAATTCAGTGTTGACTAGTAGTTAGTGAAGGTTCACTCCTTCCTTCAGTCTTTCTCCACTAAATACTGACCCGCTCAACTGAATGGAAATGATGGAAATGAAGGTACTAACAGAAATTGGGCATATTTGCCCAATTGGGCATATGTACAATTACAGAGATGCATCTGACTTTCTTGGATCTTTTCAAAAATTGAAGTTTGGTTAATTTTCTACTTGTATCCAGAGAAGTATAAGGTTTACTGTCTCTCCCACAGCTTTAGCTCCTTCTTTTGGTTATTTTGTACTGACAGCAGAGTACCAAAATTCTGATGCTTCTGCCCCTAGAGAAACTTTGGGTTGTTTCAGTAAATGTATCTTCTCCCTGATTTTCTGTATGCCAACTCTTGTCATTCCTGTGACTGTTGCTGCACAGGCTCCGAGGTCGGGTCCTGGGAAGCAGGTTTAGGCATCCAGGTGCCATGGGAAGGAGGAAGCCCCTGGCTTTGCTGCCGGTGAGCGGAGCGGATGCGAGGTCGCTTGTCCGGGTTGTTACCATGGGTGCCGGGGTGATTGGCTGTACTGACTTTCATGGGGGAATATAGGAAAGTTCTCTCTGGCTTTCAAAATAATAATTCATCTTATCTTCCCCTTAAGTTGTGTTTGGCAGTTCATTGTTTGCATGCTTTCATCTGTGAGTTTGTCCCTATACAAGCTGTCCAGCAAAGCTTTCTCTTGCTGGATGCATGTGGTTATTTTAACAT
Organism: Nothoprocta perdicaria; assembly: GCF_003342845.1. NCBI lineage: Eukaryota > Metazoa > Chordata > Aves > Tinamiformes > Tinamidae > Nothoprocta > Nothoprocta perdicaria. Next base: position 857,288 of record NW_020456032.1, on the reverse strand, counting down.
CCCCACAGCTCACGGTGCTTCCTTCAGTAATCCTGCATTAAAAAGGTTGGTAACCTCCCGACACTGCATTGCCCTGGTTCATGCATCGCCTTGTGAACCTCAGCTGACTTCTGCAGTTTTGTGCTGTATAAGACGGGAGAGCTACATCTATTTTTCTTTCACTAGACAGTGACAGAAGAATGGAGCAGACTCTTTTCTCATCCCTCAGGGTTCCCCTCTTGCAGAATACAGAGAAAATCAAGGGTGGATTGAGACGAGCTCCACTGATCTGGGGCTGATCGCGTGAGAGATTTGAGGGCTCACTGTATGTGGATCCAGGTCAATGGACTTCTCTGTTGGGAAATATGGTAGAGTCCCATAGGGAGTCAAGGGAAGAAGATGACTTTGACGAGTCAGTGGTGCTGGTAGGTTGCAGATTTCATCAAGTCTTCACAGATTCCCATTGCAGCCAAGCAGGTGGCACTCCTGGGCCTCCTGAGATTGCTTGGGCCTCCCTGCCCAGACCCGTGGCCAGGGCTCTCGGTGCTTCCTGCTGACGGAGCCGCTGCAGTCACGTTACTAACATGTCTGCAGCTAGTGGGCGGCTGTCAGATGGAAACGTGTTGTCTTTTCAGCCAGTGACGTTGTGTGGAGGTGCTGAGATGGACCCCAAATGCCAGCAGCTTAGAAACAGGGCAGAGCAGAGGAGTGCCCTGTTCTGTGAGCTGAGCCGTGCTCTTGGTTCACTTGGGCGAGCGCTGGGTGACAGGGGCCTCATGCTGCACCCCAGCAGGATTTCAAAGAGTTCATCCGAATTTTCAGGTGGGTGAAGCTGATTATTTGTTGTTGACGGAGGGACCGTGCTGGGAGCTTGTCCTAACAAGCCGTAATTGTGTCATTAGGAGAGTTTAATGAAGTCAAGGAATTCTACCTCACTCGGAGCATTTGCTTTGTTGACAGGTAATGTCATCCTCAGTGGATGAAATCTCTCAGTAACACTTATTTTTGCGAGCTATTTGGAAGCACTGATATTCAGAAGCGCTATTATTTGCATCAAAGGCAGAAGTCAGAAAGCTGTAAAAGTTGGAAAATATTCTTCCCCAAAGTGGAAAGCAAGTAGAGGTGTGGTTAACAGTTAATCAAAGGTTTTATTTTATTTGTTTTGACATGATGTGTTCCCTGTGTTCATGTAGACTAGTTTAAGTGATAGACTTGCCTGGAGGTTTTGCCTAGGTTTGGAGTTAATACCGAGTGCCAGGTTCCTGGCTTAACGTGCTTTGTGCTCTAGTGGGATTTCATGCGGCGTTATTAGTTGACTTACAAGTGCCAGAGAGTTTCCCCTCTGAGAAATGACTGTACAGATTTTTTTGGGGGGTATTTTGAAATAAGAAAGATGGCAAACAACTAATGTGGTATATAATCCTCCCGAGGGATGAAGAGGTTTTCCTAGTGCTGCAGAGAGACCAAACAGGTGAAGAAAGTATTGGCAGCATCTGCTGATGGGGGTTTGGGTACTTAATGAGCAGGTTTCTGCTCCCAGAGAGAGAAGGCCCAAGATCCTGGCTTAGCTCTTCCCATTGCCTCCTTCATCGGGCTACCTTCTTCTCAGCAGGGCTTCTTCCAATGAAACAGTAAAATCGGTATACCTTAGAAATTAGATTTCTGTAAATAACCATCTTAATGATTATGCTTTTTGTTTTGTTTTTATTAGAAATAAAGCTCACGTGGTGTTTGCTCTCCATCGTTCTGAATATTTTGCTGCTTAGAGTCCGCGTTTTCCAGCTTTCTGTGTGCATGTGTGGGTCGAGGTGTACCAGGTCCACGGGCAGAGATTCCCGGGAATATGTGGCCAAGGCCGAGAAGGAGCAAGTGATGATGGCAGTGCAGGTGGGCAGGGTTCTTGCTTCAGATCCCGCGGGATGCTCCCCTGAGCTCGTGGAGTTCAAGTAGGTGTTGCTGCGGAGCAGCTTAGCGCTCTGCTTGATTGTTTGGGCTCTCGTTACTTTTCCAAAAAGCCTCCCCTTTTTTTTTTCTTTTTTTTTCTTTTTTTTTTTTTTATTCACCCACCATCACCTTTGCATTGCTTGTTCCCTTGAGTTTTCCTTGTATTTCCTTTGATTATGACACTTTCAAAAGCCGTGAGGGTATGAATGTTCCTTATGTAAAAGGATTGCATTTCTTTTCGTTAAGAAAATACTCGCATTTCTTTTTCTTTAACATTTGAATATGCATGTATTCAGCCTCATTGTATTCAACATATAGAAATGCTGCCCTTCTCAGGGATCGTGCTTGAAGCAGGACAGTTCCCCAGTGTCTCTTCTGAGCTGAGGTTTCTGCAAAGGTGTATTCCTCGTTTTGTTCACATTACTTTTTCTTCAGAGAGACTGCTGGCAGAGCCCCAGAAATCTTCTGCTCTGTGGGAAAGGAGCAATGAAGGGTTTTAGACAAAAGGAAATTGGTAACATGTAATATTTCTCTCCCAAATTTAAAATTTTCTAGAGGGTAAATTGAGTTCACTTGAGGCTCAAGGCTGTTGCAGTAAGTACTCTAGGTTTTGTAAGGGGCGAAAAAAGGAAAAATGTACTAAAATGTGGATGTAAGCAATACAGATGTGGTGAGCATTCTGTCCTCTTTGCTGTTTACAGCTGTGTGACCCCCTGGCTCCCCCATTCACAAATAATTTTCTTCAGATTCCAGTTAGTATAAAATAACTTTGCAAAAACCGAGCATTTTCATTTGAAGAAGTGATTTTTGTGCTAGAATGAAACTTAACTTACAATATAAATACCCAATGAATTAGACATTGTAACAGAGGTGACTCGACGTCCCTGCCCACTTTCTTCAGTTTGGAATCGATTACTGGTTTATAAAAGTTCCTATTTAAAAAGGGAGGGGAGGGACAGGACCGGGGAAAAATTCCCACAGCTCCAAATATTTCTAAAGCCGCATAACAAAGCGGCTTTAACTCCCCGTATAAAGCTTGCTCTAAGCAACTTGGTGGGTCTGGCATAAGTATCAACTTTGAACAAGATTTTCATTTCTAATCTCTTTTCCTGTCTCAATACCGAATTATATTCAGGGCTTTGAGATGGCGCTTGCACCAGTGTGACATAGGGAAGCTGCCAAAGCAGTGGACGTGAAATAGTCACCTCTTTTCTTGGAGTGATATTACATTTTACAGAGAGAGAGTGCGCTTCAAGCTGAGAAAAAGTCATCAACTTGTGCTCTGACTTTCTTTTTTTGGCTTACTCTTGTATCGTGAACTTCTCTGGTAAGTTTGGAAAAGCATGGGTATGAATACAGAGACTGCAAACAGAAATTATAGTTTTGGCACCATCATGTACATACTTTTATTATGGAAATTCCATCTCTCTTTTCTCTTATCAATCTCTTCATGGATTGGTTTTTATAAAATGAAGAAATCAACACCTCTCTGAAAGTCAGCAGTACTGCTTATGAGTGAATATATTTACCCATTGACACCACATCCTTAAAAGTTAAAAACACTGATGGTGTCCCCTCACCCCTATGAGGCAGCAGTTCTCTCTTGGGCTTGCCCCTTTATTCACACCCAGCATCGTGTGTATCCTTATGTTTAGACTGCGGATGTCTACACTTTGTCCATCCTGGTGTAGAAATCCCTGTCCGTGTCACACAGGGAGGTGACTCCCCTTCCCCGTGTTCACTGGACTCATGGCACGTGGAGGAAAGGAGGCGCTAAGGCCAGAGCCCTGCCATGCTGTGCACTGGGTACTGAAGTTCTGGAGCTTCCTGCAAACCCTCCACATTTGGGGTGCAGCCCTCTACCACCAGGCACCTTCCTTTCTTTTTCTGATGAACTGACAATGAGGTAATTAAAGCACAAAACCCGTGATCTTGAGCAGATCTTCACAACGACCACCCCAGGTGTCAGTGTGTCCGTAACCCGCCGCCTGCAGCCTGGTTCCCTCCAGGCCCAGTGAGATCCGTGAGCTCCTGGTCCACGCAGGACGAGCCCTTCCGCTGGCTCCTCCCGGGCACTTGGGGGAGTTACAATGGTCACCACCCCTAGAACATGACGTCTCACAAATCAGTGTCAAGTTTTGACCAGAAAGGGTCGTTGGGACCTTATCTGGCTCACTGTTTTAATAGAAACCATTAGTGATACCCTTGGATTCTGCACACATAAATCAAATAATTTTTGAAAAGCCTAAGTCTGGGTTCAAAAGATGGATTAAAAAAATTTATAGAGGAAGTTAAAAAAAAAATCTACTTGACTTAGTAAGTAACTTGAATGGCGTTAATTTATTCTTTTAAAGAAGAAATGAGCGCCTGAATAAACAAAATACAGTTTTTGCTTTAGCTGTTACTGCATGAAGATTTTTACAAGACATCAATTGATTGGACGTGACTGGTTAAAATACCGACTGTGGTAGAATTGCGAGGCGAGAAGCAATAGGGGCTTTTCCCCCCTCAGAACTGACTGTCCATCTCTTCTGGATCCCTCTGAAGTTGTGTGCAAGGACCTCAGCTCCCAAGGACTGTACAAAAGCCAAAGGATTGGGCAGGAATGGTAAAACCTGTCTGATTTCTGTGCGTCCTTTTTCAAGGCAATAGATGCTGATAGCTGGGGAAGGCTGGTTGCTCTGCTTGCTGAGATGAAAAGGGGAAAGAGGCTTCCGTTCACTTTGGGGTTGCCTGAGATTTACGGTTCCTGTGCTGTTCCAGCGGCTTCTGTCTGGTTTTTAACCTGTACTTCTGGAGTTTGGCAGGCGCTTTCTCCATAGAGGGCTGTTTGGTGCCTGGTGAAACCTAATTTTGGGGGCAGCGATTTAAAAAAGATCAAGAATTTTTTCTTTCCCTATACAAATTATTAAAAAATAAACTCACTGTAAAAGAAATGTTAACTGAAAAAAGGGGACGTTTGAAATCCACCTCCACCTCAGGAACTCTAAAATGCAGAATGTGTCATCTGGAGTATTAATCTCCCTGCGGATTTTTTTCTCCCATGGAAAGGCTGTTTGGCTCAATTACATATGAGTGTGCTTTGAGTTTAAGGCTCTTGTTACGGGAGATGGTCATGTCGCAGGGCTCTGTGCTGAGGAGCACAAAGTGCCTTGTGCACAGCTGCTCTGTATGAAATAATTGACAGCTCTGTAGGCCAATTGTTACATTACTGTTTCCTGGAGGAGACAGATTGAGTTCACCGACTTAATCCTCAAACATGTGGTCTATATTCAAATATGAAATGAGGCGGAACTGTGAACAAGCTTTATGTTTGGTTGGATTTATTTTGCTTTATGCCGAATATATATTCCATGGAAGAGCATCCCCTGGGTTCTCTTAGCATGTTCCTACTGTGACCCTCTCTGTCAGACCAGTATCATCAATCCCTCTTAATAGGAATATGCTATGTACTGCACTGAGCCTTAAGGTCTGAGATGGTTCCACTTAGGAGCAATGATTATGAAGAAAAAAAAACCCAAACAAACACTTTTTGATTGTTTTCATTACTCGTATATTGTCTTCTGCTTTTTGTGAACCTAATCCCTATTTTGGAAATTAAAAACTTTCATGTGACGCACTCTTCTGGAAGGCTCTCTCCAGAGAGCCTGGACATCACTTTTTTCTGTCTGTGAGTTAATGATCATGGAATCACAGAGCTGCAAAGTAGTTGCGGTTGGAAGAAACCTCTGGAGATATCTGGTCCAAGGTCCCTGTTCCAGCAGGGTCAGCTAAAGCAGGTTACCCGGGATCACATCCACTAGAGTTTTGACTGTCTCCAAGGATGGAGATTCCACGAGCTCTGGGCAACCAGTCCCGATGTTGAACCGCCCTCACAGTAGGTGAGGTCAGGGGTTTCTTGTGCTCAAGCAGAATTTTCTGTGGAGTTTTCAGGTTGTGCCTGGCCCCACTCTCTTTACCCTCTCCCCTCAGATTGCTTAAAATCCCCCCAATCCTGCAGTTTCCCAGGCTGCACATTCCCACATCTCTCAGCCTCCGCTCACACGAGAGAGACTGCAGTTCCTTCACTCATCTTTATGGCTCTTTGCTGGACGTGCTCCAGTAAATCCATGTCTATCTTACACTGGGAAGCCTAGAATTGGACTTCATCCTAATATTTGGGTGCCTTGGTCAGTCCTTCTGCGTATGCAGCTGCTCAGCCCTTTAATCCTGATCAAATAAATCTGACCAGAGTGGTCTGCCTAGACCTCCCCTAGAGGTAGCTAGACCTCAGAGCTCATATGGGTATGCTGGAGACGAAATATATATGGGTTTGAGAAAGGTTATTCAGCTACCGAGGCAGTGCTGCAGATGTGGAAGTGCAGATTAATGCATGTAGTAAATACAATAATTTGAATTGGCCCCCATCGTGGCCCTTCCAGTGCTGGCTGACTTATTCAGAACTGTTAGTGTGAAAACAAGGTTTTCTAGTTTATAATGTTTTTCTGCTCTGCTCACTAGCATGTTAAAATTTGTGCATAGTTAAAACTTTTCAGAGACAAGCATTAATGGCAAGGAATTAATTTCTTTCAGAATATTTCAGAATATTTCAGAATATTTCAGAATATTTAAGGTTGGAAGGGACCTCTACAGATCATCTAGTCCAACCTTCCTGCTCAAGCAGGCACACCTAGAGCATGTGGCACAGGGTGGCATCCAGGCGGGTTTTGAAGACCTCCAGAGAAGGAGACTCCACAACCTCCCTGGGCAGCCTGTTCCACTGCTCTGTTACCCTAACAGTAAAGAAGTTGCTCCTCACCTGGAGACGGAACTTCTTGTGTTTCAGCTTGTGGCCATTACCCCTCGTCCTATCGCTGGCCACCAGTGAGAACAGCCTGTCCCCTTCCTCCCTGCATTCTCCCTTCCTGAACTTATACATATTAATCATATCCCCTCTGAGCCGCCTCTTCTCCAGAGAAAACAGGCCCAGCTCGCTCAGCCTCTCTTCATACGAGAGATGTTCCATTCCCTTAATCATCCTGGTTGCCCTTCTCTGGACCCTCTCCAGAAGCTCCACGTCTCTCCTATACTGGGGTGCCCAGAACTGCACACAGTACTCCAGGTGCGGCCTCACCAGAGCTGAGCAGAGGGGCAGAATCACCTCCCTTGACCTGCTGGCAACGCTCCTCCTGATGCAGGCCAGGATGCCATTGGCCTTCTTGGCCACGAGGGCACACTGCTCACTCATGGTTAACTTAGTGTCAACCAGGACTCCCAGGTCCCTCTCCGTGGAGGTGCTTTCCAGCAGGTCGACCCCTAATCTGTACTGATGCCTGGGGTTATTCCTCCCCAGGTGCAGGACCCTGCACTTGTCCTTATTGAACCTCATGAGGTTCCTCTCTGCCCAACTCTCCAGCCTGTCCAGGTCCCTCTGGATGGCAGCACAGCCCTCCGGAGTGTCGGCCACTCCACCCAGCTTGGTGTCATCCGCAAACTTGCTCAGGGTGCATTCCGTGCCCTCGTCCAGGTCATTCTTGAGAAATAATTGAAATGATTCTGTCCCTGCTCCATGTTGCATATAAAATCTCTAAAAGGGGTTTTATGAACTCTTTCCATAGACTTTACAGATCAGCAAAGGGTGAGAAAAACTTATGAAAATGAGTTTGCACTTATCTATTTGGTGTCGGATGATTTTAGGGATTTAGGAAGCTCATCAGTAAAACTGTGCAGATGATAATCAAATCCACATGTTTGGGTCTGTAAAAGCAGACATTTATAAACCAAATCGGCACATCGTGTTCCTTTTGTTTTTCCTGCACATGGCTTCATGTGAATTTAAATCGAGGGCAGAGTTACGAGATGTGCTGGGATATGCAGAAAGGTTCCAGCCTTGTACCCAACATCACCTCTTCCGAGCCCAGGGCACTGACAGCACACGGGGCCTTGGGAGCTGTTCCTGTTTGGGCAGAAACCGATGAAAGAATCTGGTATTTCTTGTAGCTGAGGATCTTTCTACAAGTACTTGTTACCTGTAGCTTTGGATTCTGCTAACAGGACTTCTACAGGGTGGTTTTATTTCCACTGCTCCATTTCTTTCCCTCGCTCCTATTGCCTCTGTTAGCTATTCCGTACTGAAGCTGTAAGATCCTGTTCAGACTTTTGCTGAAAACTCATCAGCTCTTACAGTTCTTGCCCTGTGGGAGATGTCAGTGGTCTGCGCCCAAACAGTCCCTGGGCATTTTTAATCTGGAACATCTGCGTAGGTGGATGAGAGAGTGTCTGGACCAGGGCTGGTTTTAATCTTCCTATATCCTCAAATCTTTCTTCCTTTCCTCTTTCTTCATTTCTTCTTTAATTCAGCTTCTTTTTTTTTTTTTTTCCTCCTCAAAAAGGACATTGATATTTTACCTTTTCAAAAAGAGAAAAAGAAAATAAAAACAAGTTTTGGTTCTGTACGTTCTGTGTCCTGGAGACACTCTCATGCTTTGATTAGCAGATTGGTCTAACTATTTCTCTTATACTTTTAAGACTGAGAAAGGAACTCTCAAGGGTGACATAAATCATCTTTAGCTCTAAGAACCTTTTTAAGTAAAGAATTTTCTCCTTACAGGATTGAAACTTGTGATCTGTCATCAGATCTGTAGTTACTGGAGATTTAAGGGTCACGTCCTGCCTTCCTCTGCATGCAGGGGAAGCTGGTTTCTTCTTTTAGCCAAAGGTTAAATATAACCTCACTTTTAATTTTTAGGTACATATTTCAAAACTCTCATGTTTTTGCTCATATTTCTTAACATGTTTGTCATGTTTGTCGACGTACTGGATGCCAATACATCGTAGGATGAAAATAAACAGCTTTGCTTTCAAAATTTTGTCCACAGAATGGTTTAACTTAAAAAAAAAAAAAAAAAGGTGGGGGAAATGAGGAAATTGGAACATAAAGGACATGCCTGCAAAGACTGCAGGTTTTAATGTGGAATGGATTTTGGATTTGAGCTAAATATTGACACTTAAAATGGTTCTTGGATTTTTTAAGCAGCTGCAATGCTGATAATTATTTCAGACCGCAGCTCTGTTTAATAGGAGAATACCAACTATTTATCTTAAGAAAAAAGTCGATACGCGTCTTATTAAATAAAGAAAACAAATTGTGTAGAATTATTTAGAAGTATGAGACTGTTGTGACAGCAGACGATAAGACTAGAAAAAGTTAGTGAAACATTAAGATTCTGTTAATGTTGCTTTAACACAAACAATGGTGAACTAGTCCTTTTTTTTTTCCATAAAGGAAGCGAATAAAACACATGGAATATGCTTTAAAAACAAACTGATGTGTTAGTATTCATCATGGAAAAGGCTCACTCAAGGGTTCGAAAGTTGCCGCTCTAACAAGAACATGTGCTGGGCAGCAGGAACCCAGGAGCAGCCCGACGCTGGGGAGCTGATCTTCCTGGTCCTTCTGATTTACGATATTTATGTTCACAGAGTAAGCAGATTTTGCTTAAGATTTGTTTTTAGCAAATGGTTATGGAAGCGAGCCTGACTTTCCGTTTTTATAAGGTGTCATCATTAGGAAGTGCATGTGCTTGCGGGGAGAGAGCATCTCTCACCATGAGCAAGCTGATCCGGATCACTGCTAGCTCTCCTTGTGGCGTTCTGTGTCGCTACAGAGACAGCCCCTCAGGTGACATATCTTTTTATTAAAATAAAATCTTGTTAACTGACTCCAAGACATTGCAGGTTGCATCGGATTGTTTGGCCAAAACCCCTAGGTCCTGAGTGTGCTGTTGTCCCGGAGCTGCCATGAAAGTTTTGTTCTGAACGATGCAATTAGGTCTCTGAAATTCGGCATAAGAAAGGACAGGACTTGAAGCGTTTGCTGTAGCAGTGGTCTTAAATGTGTTTCCATTTATTTACTTGTTTAAATTCCTGTGATAACAGAAACAAGCAGGTCTTGTTGCTGCAGCAGAAATGAGATAACCCAGGTCTGATAGCTGTTGGAGAGCCATACGTGTGATGTTATTTCGAAGTGTTTGACTGTTAGATTATATGTATATATGTGTATATATATTTTTAAACACAATTCAAGAACCAGAACAGCTGGGACAGCCTTAGAAGTTTCAAGTTTTGTTCTTTGTTTTTCCCTTGAAGATCTTGTTATTTTCCTAGATTTTTCCTTAAAATGACAGCTTGTTTTTGTTCCTGAAAGGAGAACTGAAGGGTGAGTGTGGAAGGGAGGGCCTGTGTGAGTGTGCCCTGGACAGGGAGCTGCTGCCATCGCTGCGGCCGCGCCGTGGAAGGAGCAGCTGGAGGGGCTGGGTTGGGACCCGGGTGGACACCACGGGCAGCAACATGTGGAAATTCTGCTGGAGTGACGGCTTGGAGCTGGGAAGCTCTATAACCTGGAGGATGTCAACTATGTGATTATTGCACGTGATTAAATTGGGTGAAAAAATGCCCAAACATCTTCTGGTGGCGATCAGAAGAAAACAGTGTCACCGCTTGCATGATGCCTGTGTGAAAATGAGAGTTTCTTAATTGCTGCTGAACTGTAAACTAGAGTTGGAACTCATGCAGGTCTGTGCTCCGTGTCCTGGTGCCTGGTTGTGTGGGCGTTTTCCAAGGCCTCGTGAATGGGAGGAGAAGCCCTTCGGTGTCGGTGCCTCCTCCTGCACGGCCATGGATCCGGCTCCCGGAGCCGCGTGTCCTGCCCTGATGCCGCACCTCCGAGCTCCCGCAGCTCCCGTGTGCCCGCAGGGGATCCCGCGGACACGGCCACTTCTGCTGCGGGAATTATGGGTGTAAGTTGCAACCCAGGCAGCTCCATCTCCATGTGAGGAGGAACTTGTGCACTGTGAGGGTGCCCGAGCCCTGGCCCAGGCTGCCCAGGGAGGCTGCGGAGGCTCCTGCTCTGCAGATCTCCCCAACCCGCCTGGATGGGACCGGGTGCCCCGAGCTCTGGGTGTCTCTGCTGGAGCAGGAAGGTTGGACTAGATGATCTCTAGAGGTCCTTTCCAACCTCAACCATCCTGTGATTCTGGGAATGAAAGCAGAAACGTCTTCCACTCAATTTGAAACACAACGCGGTGCCTTGGTGCGATTTTTTAACTTTACATTTTACAGATACTGCAGAGAAACCTGGTTTATATCTTTCTCGCGTGGCAGATGGAATAAACACAGGATCATCGCGCGGGATGAAACATGTGAGAAGGTTCCCTTGGAAGCCAAGGGAAGAGGTTATTGGAAACAACCTAGTTGAAAATTGAAGTGCCTCAAGTGTCCCCCCTTCTTGGACACTAAGAAGCTGGCATGGCCGGGGCGGGAAGCAGCTGCAAGAGGTATGTGGTTTAAAACACACGCACGTCACTGGCTGCCCGGCTGCTTCTGCAGACCTTGCCCAGCCGAATGGGTGTTTCCAGCGCCCTGCTTGCTGATCATGCGGCCCCACATCCCCTGCTTCTCCTGCACACATTGCGGTGAAGCAGGAGGAGAAATGGGAATTTGGGCAAGAACGGATCATCTTTTCTGGGAGCTTTGCAGGGAGCTGCGGTGACCAGCTCTGCACTGCCCGGCCCCAGCGCCGCTGTCACTTTTCAGGGGGTGTTGGTTGAAATACGCCAGAATCACGAGTCCCGCAGTTATTATCTCTTAATAGTTTTATGGCCTTTTTGGAAATATTTGAAGTGTCTTTATTTCTTTCTTTATTTATTTCCATCTTTTTGGAAGAGGAAGGACATGTGTATTAGCATGGAGCTGGGGACGTGACTAAAACGCTTGGCCTGGCAGCTCACAATTGGCAGTTGTGTCTTGGACCTGACCCTGGCAGACTTGTTGCAGCAGGAGAAGATGCAAGTTCACGGTGCAACAAAAAGGTGGCTTTTCTAGATGCATTGTCCTACTGCTGCAAATCCTTATTTTTTTTTCCCTTAATCAAACTGCCTTTTTCTCCTTCCAAACTTGAATCAAACTCCCCAGTGGATTTTGCTGAGGCAAAATAGCACAAGTATGTGTGAAAAATTGCTGCTCAGAGCTGTCCCACGCTAGCTAAATATTTAAACATGTGCAGCTTGCCTGACTGTATGTTGCTAAAGCAAGGGTTTCCTGACTCAGGATTTAACAGATTATTGCTGGGCTTGTGCTATTTTTGGAACTGCCCTCTTGCAAAGCAGGAATCCTCCCGGTTCTCCCGTGCATTTGTGCATGGGCTGCCTGGGCAAGGCAGCGGGCGTGGGGCCGGGGCGGCGGGCGCGGGGCTGCCGGGTCCCCGTGCCCGCTGTGGGCACGCCTGTTTCTGCAGTGATTCACACCATGAGGGGCAGTTTTTCCTACATTTCACTGGGTGCTTTTTTCCAAAACAGTAGTTCGAAGTCGCAGTGTCTTAGGGCAGCAGATATGAAAAATATTCCGTTATTTAACTGTTATTGCTATATGCTATTGTGCTCAGTATCATTATTAGGTCAAGTAAGATCCTAGTGGGAGACGAATGATCTGATTCTGTTCAGGGCTCTGCAGTGGCGCACTGCGCCCGCACTTCAGAGCTGAGCGCTCCCGCCTGGGGACGTGTTGCGTGCAGCCATTAATATTTTTTCTTGGTAATTTATTTGAAATTTCAATTATTACAACACCCTTGGTTTGCTTCCATGTTTATACAGCGGCATAAGATTTCCCTATGGTCCCTGCAGAGTGCAGATAGCAGGTATTTATGTTTTGTCAAGAGTATATTCCTGCAGAAGAGGATAAGACAGCAGTCCTGGAGAATGGAAAAACTCTTTCATATGCGCAGCAGAGCTGACTGCCTCTTAAATCTTTGAACATTTTTAGCCATGCTCCACCTGTTACCCAGCTTCCTGAGCAATGGAGATGACTTTGTATTCCTTCATTTCATCAACTTGAGGATATTTATTGTAGTCCCCTGAACCTATGGAGATGGGAAGGCCTAGGTGGAGGTGTGACCTGCTCAAAGCTCGGGACTCTTTGGAGGTGGTCAGTGCAGAAGCCCCGTTCGCTCTTGGCTCCACCACGTTCGTTAGAGAGGGCAGCAGAGACCTTTGGTGGGACGAGCTGCCCCGCAGGGCTGGTCCCTGTGCCCAGCAGCACCTGTGCTGAGCCGGCCCGTACTGGGATGGGGATGGAGCCCAGCCCCAGGATTCACTCTTTGCTGTCAGCTCTTGGCCAAGTTGGAGCAGAGCTGCCCTACAGCTAACCCACAGCAGCCTCCAGTGGGAAGTTATTAAGTTATTCGTTACTTTCCTTCATATCACTGAATTCTTGAGATTTTTAAAACATTTCAACATGCCAGATTGATTGCCTGCCTGACAGAGTAGTGACTAATTCAAACCAGTGAGAGGGAAAGCCACCTTCAAGAGCAAGCATAAAGCAGGAGTCAACATGAACGGTGTTGCTTGCTTGGAGCCCAAGTTCAGGGAGCCAAGAGGATCCCCACGCTGCCTCTTGCTGTGGTGGTGGAGCAAGCAAACGCTCCCCGGGGGGAAGAGTCCAAGGGAAAGGAAAAGCTGATCAGCGTGTTGACCTGCAGAAACCAATCCCACACATCAACCCATCAGCAAGTTATTAGGGAGGCTGGAACGAGGGACTGTGCAAAGGAGGGAAGAGGTTTGTGCCGCTCCCAGCTCTCTGCTTGCTCAGACTTTTACTAATTAGTGGGCACTTATTTTTTATTTCTGTGTATTCTCACAGTTGGCCGAGGCCTTTCAAGTTTTGTCTTCTGCACTGCTGGAAAACAAACTGATGCAGCAGATCACCGAGTTCTTGACATGTATTGGGTCCCTTTCGTCATCAGGAACTTGTGTGTGTGCAAAAGCTCTGGCAGAGGTGCTGGGTTTTTTTCCGCCACAATGAGTATACATCATTGCAAGAATGTGTATTGTGCAGTAAAAAAAATTGGAATAACTTGAAGAACATCAGTATTTGGCCATTCTTAAAAAATAAACCTTCAAGAAGGGTTTTTTATTGTTACTTTTTTTTTTCTCTGTGAAATCTGTGGCATGACTTTATTTTTTAGCTTTATTTTTTATTTTTTAGACTTTATTTTTTAGGGACCTGGGAGTCCTGGTTGACACCTGCCCATGGGGCAGCAGTGCCCTCGTGGCCAAGGAGGCCAATGGGCTCCTGGCTGCATCAGGAGGGCGCTGGCAGCCGGGCAGGGAGGGGATCCTGCCCCTCTGCTCAGCGCTGGTGGGGCCAAACCTGGAGCACTGGGGGCAGCTCTGGGCTCCCCAGGACAAGAGGGACGTGGAGCTGCTAGAGAGGGGCCAGCGCAGAGCGAGAGAGATGAGGAAGGGACTGGAGCATCTGGGACTGGGACTTTTGTGAGGAAAGACTGAGGGAGTTGGGCCCGTTTAGCCTGGAGAAGAGAAGACTGAGAAGAGAGAAGATTGAGAGGGCATCTTATTAACATGTACATATACCTGAGGGGAGGATGTAAAGAGGATGAGGCCAGACTCGGTGGTGGCCAGTGACAGGACAAGGGGTAATGGATACAGGTTGAAACCCAGGCAGTTCCGTCTCCATATGAGGAAGAACTTGTTTGGTGTGAGGGTGCCCGAGCCCTGGCCCAGGCTGCCCAGGGAGGCTGGGGAGGCTCCTGCTCTGCAGATCTCCCCAACCCGCCTGGATGCGCCCAGGTGCCCCGAGCTCTGGGTGTCCCTGCTGGAGCAGGGGCTGGGCTGGGGGATCCCTAGGGGTCCCTTCCGACCTTAGTGATTCTGTGATTCTGTGTGGTCTTTGGAGCACTAAAGAGTTTATAACTTTTTGTGAGGTTAGCAGTGTCCTGGTTAGCCCCCAAATTGGGATGTCTGTCATTCCAGGTGGGATGCTTTACACCCTCTTTTGTTTTTCATGAATATTTGAGGTGGAAATTTCTGCATAAATATAAACTCTGCTGTAATAACTTTTCAGTTATTAGATTTCAGTTATATATTTTGTAATTTTGGGACTGTTTTGCAAAAATACTTAATGGCATTTTCGTGTCTATAAGAGAAAGAATCATGTGGAAAAAGCTGTCTTTAAGATTTATTACATGAGCATTTGTCATTTTTAGGATATTTACAGATTTCCAGTTTGTTCTAAACATAATTTACTATTTTCTAATATGATTTTAAGCAGATTATCATCTTTCAGCCTAAGTCAGCATAAAAAGCAAGCCTTTTAGAAGCCAAGACAGCCTCTTGGTACGGAACACTCGGGCTTACTTGATGGAGTAATTCTTCCATTGTAAATACCTGACTCTTTAAATACTGGAAACTCTCCAGGAATTAGAGACTTGTTAAGGTATGGATGTTACAACACCGCTTCCAGCAGCTTTACAGGCAAGAAGGACGATGTAAGTCATGCCAAAATCATACAGGCTGTTCTCTGAGCACGCATCGATTATTTTGATTTTAGCAGTCAGTTAATTTGTCATCATTAGATGATAAAAAGCCTGAAAAGGGCTGGTAGAATGGCGTTTGCCATTGGGTTTTAGTGGGAGCATTCAGCTAAGAGAGAGGGACTCCGTGGCACGGTCGGCTCTCAATGATCGGGCACAGTGGGGCTGGCGTGAGCTGGCTAACACAAAGCAGAGACACATTCAGAATGCATCTGAATATTGAACATGTTTCAAAATGCTGGCACCTGCCTTGGTGTCTAAGAAAAAAATCTCTGCAGTGGAAGACTCTCCAGCGACATTATGAGATGGGAACTGTGTGTACAACCTAGGTGGCTGTTGCAGAAACCATCCAGCGTAGGCCCCTTCAAACAATCATTTTATTTAGTGGCAGAAATAGTAGATAGAGAAACAGATACAGCAACATCTTGCAGCTGCTCGCATTAGTTCTGTGCCCTTTGCATGCGGTGAAACACTGCAGCTTTCATTGAGGCTTCAGTCCTGAGAAAGTTACTGGGAGCTCTGGTTATTTTTACAACAGAAGAACTGAAATACTTTCTCAGAGGTGCAGGTTTTAGCGATTCCCAGGATGCCTGAATTATTATTCATTTTTTAATTAATTTTGTTGCTGAATATAGTTTGGGATTGTGAAGGATGAGTAATGCTGATTTTCAGTCAAGCCCATATCAGAATTACTGTTTATGTCCCAGCTTTCAGTACTGAAGGCCCTGGCCAGTTTTAGCTCTGAAGTGTACTTTTTATTGTGCCAGATCTTGGCTTAATTAGGGATTTTCAGCTCGTATTAAAGCATGCAATGATTAGGCAATTATTTAAATAGACATAGGAGAGGGTGAAGCAGTTCAATGTAATGTAAACTAACTCAGTGTAATCCATACCAGATTGAGCGTTTAGGTTCCTTAAAGCTTTATAAAGTTTGTTGTAAATCGTGTTTTGAAAAATTTTATTTGCCCAATGATTTTTTTGAAGTAGGGGAGGGATTGCCTTGTTCTCTGCCTCCATGTCTCTACTATCACATGCCTGCACACCCCTGAATCCTTGCATAAAACCTACTCCCCAGTAAGGAAATCGTGGTGCCTTGGCTGCTACGTTAATGCACTAGCCTCAACACATCATTTTGTCTAGATCAGGGCTGTTCACCTTTGGTCACGATCTGGATAGAGCTGATGTGTGACGTTTGTGACCTGTGTGCACAGAGTTTATCATGAATACTCCAGATAATGTATGTTGGGGAATTAGCCTGTTACACTGGAAAGCAATCTGTGCCCTTGGTTAAAGCTCTTTCCTGGGTGCGTTTTGCATGGCAAAACAGGCTGAGGTTATCTCCCCATCTCCACATATCCCTTTGGCTCATCACTGTTGGATTTTGATTTGACCTGGAGCTTTGCATGAGCCTGACACGAGTCAGTCCCTGAACACACAGATGCTGCCGGTACCCTGGAACTTGGGTGTCTTGTAGGACGCTGACGTATCTGCAGCGGACACCACTGGGGACCAGAATCACATGGACTTGCTGACAGCTTTGAGACACAACAAATGCAAATTGCTTTTTCAGCTCCTTATGTTCCTTATATTGCTTGCCCTGGGATTCTCTATAAAACTTGAATGTAATTTGATAGCCAAGCAGCTAGCAAGATCAACTAGAGTAAATCAGTTGCAATTACTTGGAGCCTTGGAACAAAACCAGATGACAACAATCTATAAATAATTTAACAAATATGTTGCTGAAATAGCAGCCTGCTTTACCTGGAAGCTGATGAAGATGGATCCCGATATAATTATGATAAAATGTTGTGCTCTTTAGGAATTCTAAATCAGGACAGATTTATACCATCATCTATGAGGGTTTTTTGTTGTTGTTGTTGGTTTTTTTTTGACAAGCTGTTTTCATTTGACTGGACTATATTTAGATAATCCTTATAGCTTATAGCGTACTGTAACTAACAGCAGATTTAACTAGAGTTGAGGATTAATCTTCCAAGACAGCTATGCAAGAAGAATTCCATATTGCTTTCCAGTATAATGAATTAAGTCCCTCAGCAGATCTCCTACAGGTGTAGAGGATTCACTAGTAATTAATGAAAGAAGAGGGCTGGAGACCAAAGAAGCTTCTGAGGCAGTAAAAACCTTTGGTGGACAGAGTGAGGGGTCGTTGTTTGCAAGAAAACGTAACCTAGCAGTTATAGACCTGCAGCATCAGTGGTATTTTGTCTTCATTTTCACATGTTTCAGGCATGCATGTCTTGTCCGTTCATCTTGTTCTGACCCACACAGCCTAAAATCTTTGTATATAAAAACTCCAGTGAGAAGATTGCAAAGCAAAAGCTTTTTATCAGTGTTTTCTAATCCCTTCCACCATTTTTTAATATTTTGGCTAGCGTGTGTGACAACAGAGGAGACCAAAAAAAAGAAATTCAGAGGGGACCTTCCCACCCGACTCTGCTGACATCTAGAATTTCCCAAACACAGAAAGCTGTGGTTGTTTTCCTCCTCCTGAAGCCGAAATAGCTTTCAAAGTCTTGGCAGATGCTGCAGCATTTTGATATAATTGTTAGGAGTTTAATGGTTTTTGGGAGCCAGCTCTCCTCCCTTGCTGCAAGCGTTCACAGGCAGAGGCTGCAGTTCTGTGTTAGGCCCGCGTTGATTAACTGCAGGCCGTGACCGAGAAGGGAGGTCTTGTTTTCTTCTCCGGAACATTTTCCTTCCCCCTTCCGTATGTCAGCAGTAGTACTAGTCTGACCCCACAGTGAACTGCTGCAGAGGACGAAAGCTATGCAAAAATAGCTAAAAAAAGAGTAGTTTTCCTGCCGGTTTGGTGCTCTGAACATGGTGCCCATGGGGTCGGGCGAGTGCCAATGCTGCTGGAAGAGCCTGGGCGCAGAGGCAAGGAAGGTGGTGGGAGATCCCGGCATGCTCTAAAGGCGGCCCTTGAGCATACAGGTTCTGCCGTCAGTTTGAGGGTTATTTGTGCTTTCCCTGTGTGGATGCTGGAGGGAAGGGCCTGGCCCTGCTCTCTGTGCTTGGGGGCCTGGTGTCCTCCCTGCTCCTCCGTGCTCATGTCCTCCCCGAGCCACCTGCCTGCTGGTCCTCACAGTGGTGTCCATGTGGCTGCGGGATCGGGGAGGAGAGCACCTGAAAACCAAGCTAGGGGAAAAAAATATATATATATATATATTTGTATAAGCTGGCCTTGCAGCTCCAGTGCCACTGTTTTCATCCTCCCCTTGTGAGGGACAAGGGAGGATGTTTGCCCTTTGCAGCAGCATACCAGATTTAGAGCTGCTTAAGCCTATTTAGACATCAGGCTGGAAGTTGCTCAAGCACTTGCAGAGAGAAAGGCTTTCTTTTACCCTTTATTGGACCCTCAGCTGATGCAGCCTTCCAGGTTCGAGGACGTTTTTGAAGGATAAGATCTGAAATGTTGCACAGCAGCTCCTGCACCTCTCCATCAGCGAGCTTGTGTGACTTAGTATCTTATCTGAAACAGGCTGGAGAGCATGGATTTTCTGTGATTGCTTTTGATTATTTTGACTTCCACTGATTCTGGGGGGAGAGTTTTTGACTCAGCAGCCAGCGTATCGCTGTTAGGGACAAGCCATTAATGTGTTAAATCAAAGTTATTAAGTAGTAGGGACTATTCTCTTCATTGTCAGCGCTGGCATTTTAGTAGAACTGTAATTTCCAGTTTATTTCTCAAAATTTGGAATATAGACCCAAATACTCCATGTTTGTTTGTAATTTGTGGATGTGAGGCAGGAAATACCTAGACTGATCTGTGTGGCTGTGGTGCCTCTTGAGATACTGCTATACAGTTCATTTTAAGCACACATTATTTTTTAAGTAAATGAATATTTCAGTGGAGCTTTTCCACGCTGAAAGTTAAATACAAGTAATTATTTGCAGATTTTAGGTGTATATGTAAGATCTGCTTTGTTTCCCAACAGTTAATTAGCTTTTTTTTTCTCACTTTTTTCGTAGGCATTTACTTCCCATGGCCCTACTGTGATCATGCCAACCTGGTTCTGTTCCCGAGAATGGTTTTATCACGTGGGCAAATTTGATGAAGGTGGAAAGGTGAGTGGCTGTGGATGAATATATAGACAAGGAACCATCTGATCTGATATGCAGCATATTTGTTTTTAAAACCACTAGATCCAAATGAGGTCCAGTGTATCTGGGCTGTCACGTATACATCATTCTTGATTCCAGTTTCATGGAAAATGGTGTTTAACTATAGTGATAATTTAAGGACATAACTGAAATCAGGTTTGTAAATAACTCTAGCACATTTTGTTAGATATGTCAGCATACCTGGAAAAGTGAAAGAGGATTTCAGAAATTCAAGCTCTTCTTAAGGCCTGAAATAGGAGCAGCAGATGGGGAAGATAAATAAAAGGCAGGAAGAACTGTTTGTAATTTTGTGATAGATACTGCACCATCTCTGAAAGATAAGGTACATATTTCTAAGGGGAAAAATATTTGTATCCATAACCTGAAGAACCTCCAAAAACCGTATCAGGCCATGTGTCATGTGCACT
This sequence comes from Nothoprocta perdicaria, assembly GCF_003342845.1. Lineage (NCBI taxonomy): Eukaryota > Metazoa > Chordata > Aves > Tinamiformes > Tinamidae > Nothoprocta > Nothoprocta perdicaria. The sequence goes on along the minus strand of NW_020456032.1, from coordinate 837,449 downwards.
TTTACATACATACATATATATATATATGTGTGTGTGTGTGGCAGTATATGAGGATATACAAATGTATTTTCTGGGCTGCCAGAAAACATATAATTTAAAAAGACAATGAACAAAGAGCAGGCCAAGTGTTCAGAGTGGTGAAAGCTTTGGCTTTAATAGGTTTGCCTTTAATTGCACAGCAGGTGAGTGGCGAACCTGGGAAGGGAGCCTGGCTTCCATTGCAGTCTACATTGTTTCACCCACACTCGTAATTTCTTCTTTTAATTATTGTTCCTTATCGTTGTATTTTCACTCTCTGAAGAATATATTTGATTTAGCTTCTTGAACATCATTGGTAAGTTAAAAAATAATAAAATACAGAATAACATAACAACAAATCTAATGAAGTTCAAGAAGGTAAAGAGACTATTGTTCTGCTCTTCGCACTTTTCTTGCCTTTCCTGCCTCTGCGTGTGTGTGTTACAATGAGGTGGGAACCGTGCCACTCAATATTAAGATGTAATACGCCAGCAATCCTAATGATTTTAAGCAGCAATGTGTGACGTGCCCTTCTAATCGTGTTGGATCTGTTGCCTTGGCTGACACGGAGGACCTGCCACCACAACACCGTGCAGCGGGGCTGGCAAGAGCTCTGGCCGGCACAGGGAGCGTGAGCAAGGAGGTCAAGCCTTTATCCCCTGCGAGCTGGGAGAACACAGCATCAGCCCCTAAATCTGCTAGCATTTGGCACTGTAAAGTATTTAGTACTGATCTAATTCTTTTCCCCTTGAAAAGAATTAATTTGAAGCAAAGAAACGCTTTCTCTATGTATCAACAGTGCTATTATTATACGGAGGGCTTTCCAGGATCTCACCCATGTGTGTGCATGTGCTGACCTGACCCGTGCTCAGCCTAAGTTAATTTAATCACTGTCCTCTCCGTTTTGGAGCTAGTTTTTAACACTAGTGCAACCTGCGAGTGTCATGTTGCTTCCAGTAAACACAGGAACGGACTGAGAAACGTCCAGCTTTCAGGCTTTTCCATTTGCTAAAGCGTTTCCATGCCAAAAAGCTGCATTTCTCATTTGGAATTAAATCCAAACACCTGTTCTTCATATTTCAGTCCTTGGAACAAATGGAAGGGAATTCTTCCACGGAGAGAATGTGATTTGATGTTTTAAGTTAATAATAGGGGTGGACTGATAGAATATAAATATATGACCTCTGATGTAATCGGGTTTTTTTATAAGATGCAGGTATACATGTCTGTCTGTCCTTCCAGGCTTTATGAGAAACAGGTTTTTTAAATAGTTCACAAAGTGTTTTCACAAGCAACATTCCTTCAGGTCGAGATCTGCAATCACTGGAAATTTATTCTGTGTGTGTTTCACTGTGGCAATATCCAAACAAAATTTGAAATGGCTTCTGCAGAAATGATAGCCACGAACGGGAATGGTTTATGTGCTGCCTAAATGAAGTGCCACAGACGTTATTTATGCAATTTTGGACATATGATTAATTTTTGTAGATGCATGAGCCCGAGTTTGGAATATTTTCAGTGTGAAGCTGCTTGTTATCAAGCAAAATGAAAGGGATCACTAATTAAAAAAAAAAGTTAAAATACTTGAAAAAAGTTGATTTTAACAAGTTATTTCTTCCTGCTGTGCTGAAACTGAGCTAGGCAAATAGAAAGCATCACATTTTTAATAGCATCCACTGTTAGGAGGAGGGTCACATGAACTATATTTTTGGCTTATTTTTTTCCTGGAGGCTCAAGGGAAATAACCTGCCTGAAAGTTATCCAAACCATATTCCAGAAGGTGCAGTGAGGCTTTGCTAAACCCTTCCCAACTCGCCCTATCTGTGTGATTTGCTCCTACGCTTCCTGATGTCTTCTAATGGGTGCTGCTGCTGCTGAAGAGTCAGAACCACATCCAAAAGGGTCACATAAAGCTACGCTGCCGATAAGACTTGCAGGCTCTTCCGTAATATGATGGCAGATATCAAAGCTGAGTCAACTGTTAAGTTCAGCATCTGCTAAAGCCGAGCACAGCAATAGACGGTGCTGTGTGCTGGGAGCTGGGCAAGTTACCCCAACACTCTTTTTTCCTTTTTTTTTTTTTTTTTTTTAAACCACAGTCTCTCCCCTCTGTCCTTAACCTTCCTTTTTTTAGTGTATGCAGACTAAAAATGGCACAAATGACTTCAAGTCCTAACCCAATCTAGAAGTACAAACAGAGGGGAATTGCTCCTAATGAAGCCCAGGTGGAAGAGCATATTTATAAGGCACCGAATGCAAGCTGTGGCTCAGAGCAAAGTGGCTGGGACTTGGTTTTGATCTACTTCTGTGCTGAAAGGTCAAAGTAAACATGAAGGTGGTGTCTGCGTCCTGCCCAGCGTGGAGAGAACTTTGTGGTCTTGCAGAGATCAATGAAGGCATTTTTCCCCTTTTGGCTGCTGGAGCACCCAGATGTTGTTCCCTCCAGAAAGGCAGGCAGTTGCAGTAAGGCCTGGAAGGTAAAAGGCTAAGTAGAAATTTGGATTTTTTTGGAACACAAATTAAAATACTGTCAGTCTGTGAAATAACCTATCAAGGGATTCTGGGGAAAAGTCTGGATAAAACACAGGCCTTGGTATTTTTGGCTTGGTATAGCTAAAGTTGAGCAGAGATCAGTATTTGATCAAAAAAGGAAAGAAAGTGGTAGAGTCAAAGATAATTTATTGCTTAAGCTATATGAAACCTCACTCCATCCCCTACATCTAATGTCTTTTTTTCACTAGTGCATTAAATACCATCTAGAATTTATTGTGCACCATCCTTTTGGAAGAAGGAAATTTTGCAGAGGTTTTCTAAACAGCGAAGTAAATTTAGCATTGACACAGACTTGCTGTTTTACACTCACACCACGATCATTTAAAGCCCTCAGTTGGATATGGGCCATCGAATGGCCTCACAGATCTGCACAGGAGAGACACAAGAGAACATCTTGGATCATACAAAAGACAAGCCTTAATAAGCTTAGTAAGTTTAATAAGGTATTAGCTTGCATACTTCTGGTGACTATCCTAAAGGAAGTGAAACTGAGGAGCATTTTCAATTGCTAATTTCTGCTTGAAATCCTCTCAGTGAGAAGTTCCTTAGCAAAGTATCATTTGAGACAAAGCCGGTCTTTCTGTAAAGACTGAAGGATGATGGTTCATTCTTGGTAAACTAATTCATTTGCTGGTTTTTTTCACCATTGCATTTAAATTGGAGATGAGCTGTTTTGTAAAAAAAAATATTATTTATTATTTTAGGTTAAAGCAGCTTGGTAGTCCCATTAGCAGTGAGTTTTGCATATTTTTTGCCACTGAGAAAGGGAATTACACGCCTGGATATACTGTTGGATAGCTGTTGATGTGTTTTGAAATATAAGTATTTTGATACTTACTTAGCAGTCCTTCTTTTTGATGTAGTCTTTGGTATTTTCCTGTCTTAACTGCTTTAACGTGAATCATTCGATCTGCTTTTCATGAAACTGTTAAAAGATATTGAAATGTTCTTCTAAGAAATGCCCTAAAATGTGCAATAAATGTATTAGTTAAAAATATCAATGCAACAAAGTACTTTCCAGGGCATTTGCAAACTACTGGTAGAAACAGGTTAGTATGGAATTTACAGAATTAAATATAATTTTAACAAGGCTTACTTCCTTTTTGGTTCATTTGTTCTATTCAAGAATTTTCGTCTCCTCTGAAGAATGAAAGAAATGTTCACTTACTCTACCCAACATTTACTGTAATGTCTTTATCTGATCAAAGGTGTTCCAAGAAATAGCCTGACTTTCCCTGATCTGTCAGATAGTGAGTGAGTAAACTTCTCTCCAATTAAGATTTTTTTTTGGATGTGTAAATAGATTTGCTTTCATTGCCTTGCTTTTCATCACCTCCCGTTGAAGAGGCTTGCCTTACTGAAGTGCAGAACTTCTAGGCTTAGATGCCCTTTTTCACCAGCTAGAGTGCTTGGCAGAGGCTCAGTTCTCCTCTGCCTCTGCCCATACGGACCTGCCAACCCTACCAGAGCACTTAGAAGAGGTAAGAGGACAGGGGAATTGTCAAATATTTAAGGGTTAGTCCCTGACCAAGGAATACTTATAGTTCAACTAGGCTGAATGCAAAAACATCCCTTCATCCATACAGCTGGGTGTCAGGCAAGGGGTACGTGCCCCAAGTACTGGGTAGACACAAATCCTTCACCTCTTTAGAAGTCAGCTTGTTGCTTCTGCCATCTCTGGCAGTGCATAGCCCTTGGTGCAGTCGTGCACAGACAGTTGCATATCATCTGGAAAAGTCTTTATGTAGCATAGCAACATGTAGATTGTGCAACTAAATTATAATTATTCATGCTGGAAATTATTTATATGGTGGCCTGTTGCTGAGTTACTGGATTCTTAATTGATATTTTTAACTGCAGCTATTAATTTTCCCCCAATACTTCCAAATACCCTGTCGTGGTTAAACAGCTTCTCCCTTGAAAGCTCAGGCGTTTGGCAGAGATTCCTGGTGCTCAGAATGCCATCTGGATCCAATAACACATCTGTGCTGCAGGGAAGCTCAGCCTGCTCGCTTGAGACAACCCTAATGGCCTGAGAGCTGCAGGATGGCCCGTCCCGGCGGGATCTGCAGCACGGTCAGCATCTCTCCTGCCCTGGAACGGGCAGGGCCACGTGGGGTAATGCGAGAGTCCTGGTTGGCACCAAGTCAACCATGAGTCAGCAGTGTGTCCTCGTGGCCAAGGAGGCCAATGGGCTCCTGGCTGCATCAGGAGGACGTTGCCAGCAGGTTAAGGGAGGGGATCCAGCCCCTCTACTCAGCTCTGGTGAGGCCGCACCTGGAGTACTGTGTGCAGTTCTGGGCTCCCCAGTATAAGAGGGACGTGGAGCTTCTCGAGAGGGTCCAGTGGAGAGCAACTAAGATGATGATTAAGGGAATGGAACATCTCTCGTATGAGGAAAAACTGAGCGAGTTGGGCCCGTTCAGCTTGGAGAAGAGAAAGCTGAGAGGGGATCTTATTAACATGAAGGCAGATTGTAGGGAAGAGGAGGCCAAGCTTTTCTCATTGGTGGCCAGTGATCGGACAAGGGGAAATGGGCATAAACTGAAACACAGGAGGTTCCATCTCCAGGTGAGGAGGAACTTCTTTACTGTGAGGGTGACAGAGCCCTGGCACAGGCTGCCCAGGGAGGCTGTGGAGTCTCCTTCTCTGGAGGTCTCCAAAACCCACCTGGATGCCGCCCTGTGCCACATGCTCTGGGAGTCCCTGCTTGAGTGGGAAGGTTGGACTAGGTGATCTCTAGAGGTCCCTTCCAACCTGCTGAGCCCCACGGGCACCTGCTCTGTCCTGCCCGCAACACACTTGGTGTCGGAAATACGTTATTGCAAAGCCAGAGAGCACAACAGGAGTGACAGATCACTCCACTTTTGTAGTGCCTCTTTGTTTTCACCCTAACTTTTAATGACATAGATGGATAATATAAATTCATGGCTGAAATAAAATGAGTTGCAAGTAAGGATGTGATATAATATCTCCAAATCTAAACTGGGCTCCTGCAGTAAGCTGATACTTGCTATAAAACTTGTGTCAGCCTAAGGCAGCATGTGACTGACTTAAGGTTTAAACAGACTTAAGGTTTAAACTCAGCTCTTCACTCTGGGCCTTTCCATTGACGTTGGGAATAAGCAAAGAATAGAAATGGCTGCACGATAAATGGAAAGAATTTGGGTTTACGTGGTTTTCTTTTGTTCTCCTGCTGATCGTGGTTGCTGTCTTCTCCTCCAGGCTCCCCCGGATTCCTTCTGTGACCATCAAAGCAGGTTCATATAAAGCATAAATTTTACATAGTTGTGTACAAGTTTTCCTCTGCCTCAGAGCTCTTGAAGTAGAAATCAGTCAAGTAACTACCAAGAGAAAGATTAATTACAGATAAGCTGCCCTTGCCAAGCAGCCAGATCAGAATCCGTTTTGTATCAGAATTTGGGAGCTTTGACAAATTCAGGGTCCTAAATCAATCTATTGCATGAAGTGAAGTGTGGAGCTGCAAAGTCCAGAGCTCGATTTGCTTCTGATTTCCTCCAAAATCTGTATGTTCAATTGCTTGGAACTTTTTGCCAGGTTCAAAGCTTTTTGGCTTTTCCCAGCGCTCCCCTCCGGCTGCTTCAGTGCTGACTGTGTCTGAGCTGAGCGGCGGGCGGGTCTGAAAACCAGACCCTGAGCTGACCTGCTCTAGATGTGACTAGAAGAAACCACACAATGGTTTTGTGTCTGCTGCTTCAATTAGAGAATCTCCTTTTCTTAATTATGGAAAACACTCAGAAGTTGTAATACGGAAAATATTCAAGTGTTGTTGGGTGGGTGAGTTTTAATTTAGCTTGTACTTTCATTGTCTTTCTGTGTCAAAATAGACGACCTACAGATGAAGTTGAGGTTTATGCCTCTGTTCACATTCATGTAGGTGATATTGCCCGCAGAAGGAAATGTATTTCCCTGACTTGCTCTTCCTTTACCTTTGCCTCTCAGGCGTATATACTTTTAAATTAGTTTTTACGTTTCAGCTTTTTATTGATGCTTTTAAGTATTTCAGTTGGCACTCCTGAGTTCTCATACCAAAGATTTTTAGCCTGATGAATTCATGTGACTTTTTAAACAGTAGGTTTGAAAAAGAATCTATATTTAAACATTTGAAAACGGACTGTTGTGGCCACATTTTAATTTTTCAAGAATTTGGTGCACTGTAAAATGTATACAGGTGGTGCTTTTCACCTTCAGGAAGGGCAGGACCCGTAAAGGTGGGTTTTTGCTTTGGTATGCATGACAGGCAGTTGAATACTGTATGCCATAGGAGTGGTTTCTGGCACTGCATCTCTGTCCAGATGATTCAGGACTTAGACTGGAAATGTTTCCATATACTCCTGAGATTTCTAATGTTTCCTAGAGCTTACCACGAGGAAGAATGCCGCATAGAAGTACGCGGCAAGGAAAAAAAGTTTTATTCATAGAGCTTGAATTATTCTGAGGCTTTTTATTAAGGTTCATATATCTTATTTTGGAAGACTGATGTGTGCTTCTGTATGGCAACCAAAGAGCACAAATTCTATTAAAGCAAAAGACGTCACTGTTCTCAAATCACTGCTTCCCTTCAGGAAAGCGTTGGGTTACTTGGGCATTTTAGGCCTTATAAACTGTTAAGCAGTTGGATTTATGTGTTTTAGACCAAACCTGTGTCAAGCCTTATAACCCTGTCAGAATGCGATGATGTTTATTTCTTCACCTCTGTCCTTGTGCTCAGCTCTACTTCCTTTTCCAACAGCCCCGCCTGCTTTTTTTATTAGCTTTATCTTTTCTATAGATATATAACAACCCGGGGGTAAGTTCATGGCATGGCCTGACGTCCAAAGAATTTGAATAAAATGATGTTAAACCTTTGTCGGCAGCGCAGTGAAACGCTAACTCAGTGCAGCCTGACGTCCTAGGAGTAGTAGTCACTTCGTGCCTTGAAATATCTGCTTCTCTTGCAGGGCGTTCCGGAGGATTTGCTGTTCTTTTATAAGCATATCGAGAAGGGCGGTGACGTCTTCCGCGTCGACCAGTGCCTCCTGCTCTACCGTTACCACCCCCAGGCCGCAACTCATTCCGTGCTAGAGTAAGCTGCGTCTTTTACAGTAAGCACAAAGATTAGCTTCACCTGGAAGGACTGGCAGTTGCGAAGTTGAGATGCTTCATCTCTTTTCCAGATATTTCAGGCAGTAGAATACCTAGTTATGTTTTTTGTTGTTGTTTTTGTTTTTTCAAAGGAAAAGCAAACCAGTAAGTGTACTGGCTGCTGGTAGCAGCCTGTTTTGGAGATGTGTTCTCTTTTCCCCTGTAACGCGTGGATTTGTCTTGCCTCTCTGCTCAGAGCCTTGCAGGATGCCCAAAGAACAGAGCTGATGTTGTCGAAGGTATTTCCCTCCTGATCAAGCCAAAGTAACACATCATAGCACGGCCAGCACCGCTTGCTCTGCTTGTCGAGTCCCGTGGTAATAGAGGTGCACGTGCACCCACACAGCGGGGCTGAGAGGCACTGAGAAGCTGTTGGGTCTTTGCAACTCAAAATGCTGTAGCTGAGCACACGAGATCTCCTAGTCTGCTTGGTTATCCCTCTGGTTAGTTAAAGCTCCCTCAGCTTTAGCTTGCAGCAGATGGAAACGCTTGGTACGGCTCCTTATCCTGTGTGCTGGGCACGGCAGCGGCCAGCAGTGAAGCAGCAGCTTCTTGAGGCAGCTGCTGGAGCCTGCGTGAAACGTAGCCCAGTGGTGAAGTTGTGTGGAGATATCTGTATTAGGAGGCTTTTAATATATGAGGTTTTGCTCAACATGCTTTCATGCTGTGTGGAACATAAGAGAATTATTTATTAATGTTACAGTTTAATTTCAAAAAGAGCTATCTGAGTTTAAAAGAAAACAGACCCTTTGGTAATACCAACAAAAGCCTACTTTAGGAAAATTAGTAAAAACTAAACCGCGCATCTGATAATTTGCCACACATAATCCTTTCAAAACAGGCAAAGAAAATACAAATCATCCAAATCAGATAGTGAGGTCTGAAAAATACCTGTGGATGTTTAGGAGTAATTATGTGAGGCACTTCTGTGCAAATCATTGCCTGCTGCCTTTGCAGCACTCCTTTACCCTAAAATAAAGTGTTGTTAAATCGCTAATAGGTGATTCCTCTGCTCATCTTTGCCATCTAAGATGCTTTTCCTGACCACAAGTCCTGCAAGCTGAGCCCCTGTCATACTAATAAAAATGATTCATTCTCTTCCCGGGTGTTTGAAAAATGAATGAAAACTTGTGTAAGTCATAGTGTCCATTTAGAGTTCTTGCACCAGAACAACAGTGGTAATTAGTAAATCATTTTCTTATTAATGAAACAAATATAATCAGTCCTGCTCATAAACTAATAAAAACTAGTAAATTAGTAAACTAATTGTAAAGTAGTAAAACTAATAATATTCTTATTTACTCAGTTCTAAGTTACTGTAATATTGTGTTATTCAAATAGTGTAATACAAGAGTTAAGCTAATAAGCTAATCATAGTCAGGGTTAATATCACTATAGAGCTCTTATATTTGTATTTTTATTTTTTTTATATATATATAAAGATCTATATGTAGCTATACATATCTACATGTAGCTCTACATATATATATAGTGTATTTGTGTGTAGATGTGTGGGTGTATATGTACATATACATACATAAAGTCATTCCACTCTGAAACATGGGTCTGAAGCCAGGAGAAGACGCTCTTTGGATTTTATAAACAAATACGACGTGCATTATCTTTCTTTTATTGGTGTTTAAATAGTCCTTTTTCCTGTTTCTGTGCGTGATGCTTTTGGCACTTGGTTGCTCGCTCCTCAGCCAGGCATCCCGGCATGCTGGAGCGCCTGGAACGTCGCGTTTGTGGGAAAGCTTTCCGTTCTTGGAAAGGAGCTTGTTGTGAACGGACTGCAGACTGCTGCTGATCCACGTGTGGAGGGTTGTGGGGCACAAGGGCCCTGAGCGGGAGCACCCGGCAGGAAGGTGGAAGGGCTGTGAGCGGCTGCAGACGCAGGGCTGCCGGGCTGTGGGGCGCCGGGCCTGCCCAGAGCAAAGGGAGGCCGAGGGGCCCTCGCCACGTGCCACGTGGGTCCCTCCTGGGCACCTTGTGGGTGCCCGGCTTCTTTGACGTGCGTCGTTCCTTTGCTCGGTGCCTTTTGGTGCATCGCGACCAGGTGTCCCCTGCTCTGGGTGTCCTTGCTGGAGCAGGGGCTGGGCCAGATGGTCTCTAGGGGTCCCTTCCAACCTCAACACTTCTGGGCTTCTCTGTGGTTTGTTTGGCCAGTTTTCGGTGATGTTTTTCCTTCGGACATTGGTCTTTGAATTTACGTTGTTCTCCAGTTCTTTGAATTAGTCTAGACCTGGCCCCGAGAATAATAAACCACCAACCAGGTTAGTGTCTTGGCTCAGAGCAAGGGGATGCTTACAGCAAAGCTGTTTCTTTTCACTTTTTTTTTTTTTTTTTAAGTTTCTGACTAATTTCAGTCTCAAAAAGTGAAATAAGTTTTCCATAAGCTGGATAATAGGACTTGACAATTGACTCTTGCTTTCGCATTTTCAGACTTGTTGAAATACATTTAAAAAATACATTTGGCAAGCAGCCCTGAGTTCTTTACATTTGCTGATATATAACTGTGAACGTTAATGATTTTTTTTTAAATCACTGGCTCTGATTACCATCCTTCTGGAACAACTACCTAGAGGTGAAAGTATCTGTGAAACAGGAAACAAGAACTTCTTTGCCTCCTCCCTTGCCCTGGAGGCATTGGGCTGCATTATTAAATGTTGGGAGCATGGGATGGAGTCCGAGTGAAGCACAGCCTATATTTAGATTTATTAGGCGCATACAGATATATAAATGTTCTCAGTGTCATTTTATATAAATGTTCTCAGAGTGGTTTTATATGACGTCTGTGATTCATGCTAAATGGGGGTGTGTGATGCTGGTTTCGAGAACCTCCTCTGCAGTTTACAGCCCCCGATCCCCCACACGGTATCTCTTGCATCTAAATCATTTTCTCTTGCGTTACAGCCTGTGTCCTGGGGCTGTGTGTACTTTGTGTTACACTGATCTGATACAATATCAGAGCTGACTTTATAGTGAGAAATATTGTCGTAAGAAAGTTCAGGGTATAATAAAAACATTGTAAAAATCGTAGATTTTTATCTCGCCAAAGGAGGGAAGAAAGGAGCTGTGTATAAAACAATGTACTGCATTGTGAGATGAAAGTCGGCATGATTTGAGATGAGCAATAAAAAGCTACGTTTGTCTTTGGGTACTGCTGCTTGTGCAGGCAGCTGCGCAGGACACCAAGCTTTGCAACAATTTGCAAAACTTTGGAGACGTTTAATGTATGTAGAATATAAGGATGAAAAAAATACACATTTCCTCTGGGATTCAGACAGTTCTGTCTTCCTCAGCGCATGTGAGGCGTGCAGTAATCTCACAGGCTGCGTGCTCAGAACAAATACAGTACTGTAAGCGCCTCATCTGCAGAAATAACCAAAATTGCATAATCTATTGCAACCATCTGCTTCCAGGCCCTAGGAGCTTCCAGTGTCTTCTCAGCAAAGGAGAAGAGGCGTCTTGTGCACCGGGAGCTGGCGGTCTCGGCGGAGCCTGGGACCCCGCGCTCCTGTTGCCGGTGAGCCCGGCAACACCGGCTCCCTTCCTGCAAAAAACAGCATCCGAGAATGAACAGGGAGAGGAACATGCGACACGTCTCCCTTTGGCTGTGCAGCGGGGAGGTCGAACGCATTCTTCATCTTCCCTGCCTGCATTTGCCGCGTCAATTAAACACAGAAACTAATGACCTCATTAGGTTCTTGAGAAGCAAATGGCAGCAGCAGTGATAGTCTCTGTCTCTCTTAATAAGCCTTTCATGAGAAATAGGCCACGGCGCTGCGAACCGTGCCTCAGCTAATGACCCACGGCCCCAACGTGAACTTGGACATTAATAGAACCTATTAACAGTGTAAATGTAATAACTCGGCGGGACGATATAGTCCAGCAATTAATAAGTTCACGTGAAGTTCAACAGAACAGCAACTCTGAAAAGAAGAAAAGAAATCAGTTTATTTACCACCGTGGTCAAGGTTCACATGAGATTCGTGTCTCAATTTGCTGTGGATCCTAAGCACCCTGGGTCCTGCCTGCAAAATAACTAGAAAAAAATCCTGCGATTGTTTTTAATATCTCCCTTTGCCGTTAAAAGTTCCTTATGGGTATTCACCTCTAATGTAAGTCTGGATTATCCTGTTGTGATTTAATAGGAGGAGCTGGAAGAGCTCGGCTTGCATTGCCACCTGTGGCATGCGGCAGCAGTGCGCGGGGAAGAGGGCGGATGGATGGATGGATGGATGGATGGATAACGTTAGCGTGGGCAGGCATTGGTGGCGACAGTTGCAGTCCTGCTTCAGAATTTGGGTTTGTGGTTCTGCATTTTCCAGGTCTTTGCTGGGCATCTATCACTGGGCTGCAGATCGGAACCGGCGGCTTCGCGGCAGGGAAGGACGGGAAAGGGGGAGCCCCGCAGCACAGAGCTTAACGGAGCACGGGCATTAAATCATCCAGCTTTTCTTGTCACGTTATCTGTACTCCTACTCTCCAAGTAGGAGCAGGGCAGCTGTTCCTGGGCTCCGGCGTCGCGCTGGAACAGAGCGCCGTTGTTGCGGTTTTTGGAAGGCCGGGGTGGCCCAGGCTGAGGAACAGCCTCCGGAGCCGTCCCTCCTGCGGCATGAATGCCCTCGTTCACTCCTTGTCTTCCTTCCAGATGCTGCATGACTGAGGAGCCCAGAGGGGCCACGGCAAAAGAGGGCCCGGGACATCTCTGAGACACAGAGGAGTGATCTTTCCGAAAGGAACAAATGTTCATTTCTCACACGCCCTTTGGAAAGTGAGAAGGCGACAAGAAAATGAAAGGGGGAACCAGCCTCCGTCAAGAGCTTGGCTCAAGGAGTAGGACTGGGAGGCGGGAATCAAGGTCCACAGCTCGGGCTGCCATCCCAGCTTCTGGCTGCAGGAAGAGTCTCACTCACGGAGCCAGGAAAGGACACCAAAGGCTGCGGGGAAAGTCCAGCTTTGCTCCTGTCAGACACGATGGGGGAAAAGCAGCCTGGCTTTGGGGTAGCGCAGGGTGCTGATACCTTGCTCCTGGCTGTGAATATGTAATAACGTGAAATCTGAACACAACTGTGGGAAGCTTTGATGAGAAACAGCTCGTTCCACCCCGAGATTGTTTCGGGCACCTTCTTTAATCATCCTGTGCACGTTGCTGCAGTTCCCAGCTTTTGCACCTGCACTGGCTCCTAAAGGATGGGAAAATGGCCTTCCCTCGTGCCTCCAGGCAGGAATCCCAGGTAGCTCCTCTGGAAAGGTCCCAAGAGGCGGCACCTGAGGTGAAGCGGAAGCCTGGAGGGGGGAACTGCAATCCTGCCGCTCCGTACGCGGCGCTCGGCCTCGGCACGTGAGCCGGGCTTTGCAGGGCAAGTCTGTGCAGTGATGGAGCCTGCAGGGCTCGCGCCGGCTTAGCTCGGTCACCGGGACCCCCCTCAGCCCCGTCTGCCCCATGGTCCCGGCCTGAAGCTGCCAGGGGAGTCTCAGGTTGCCCCTCCAAACCTCAGTGTGTCTGATACAGCTTAAAAATTCATCCAAACGGGCACGGGGGGCTGGGGAAGCACTTCTGAAGTTCTTTCCTGGAAGCATTTTCTGTTTAGGATGATAGCAGACACATTTGAATCTTATGAATTTTGTATTTGGCCATTTGAGTAATGAATCAAAACTGCTGTTTATGTTGGCTTCACTTAAAAAAGGCATTTATTGATACTTAAATGAAGTCAGTCTAGCAATATTCTTGTATTCAGTCAGGGATCCAATCACTCTTGGGTTTAATGAGTTTCATGTCTTTTAATTTTGGAAAACAATTGATGGACAGATGTTGCATCACAGCGCAACTTACTTCTAGTCTACGAAGACTCTGAAGCATAAAAAATAGTTCTCAGCTTTGAGATGTACGTGATTGGCTTATGTCCGAGCGGTGGGTTATTAAAAACGTCATCACAGCATCATGACAGCTGCAGATTTTCTGGGCAGTCACCACAGCCTTGTAACTTTGATGCAGTTTAAAAAATACATGTTGATCTATAACCGTTCTTCCTTATTAACTTGACATAATGTTTAGAAAAGTGAGTCCTGCTGGGCTCTTTCTGATCATTGCTCTACTGCTCATGGCCCTGTGAACCTGGCTCAGCCCTCCTGTATTAGCAGTATTTGCAGGTCTCCCCATCACTAGAAGTCAGTGAATAATTCTCTTTATGGCTTGTGAAGCTGCCTAATTCTTCCTTAGGCTTTCCTGCCTTTGCAGACTTGTGAGGAAAACCGTGTCAGTGTCACTCAAGTTAACAGATTCTGAAGTCTTGAGACGTGCCTGTGCAATATAATGCAGCACTGTTCTGAAGTCACATTTCAGAGCAAAACCAGCTTTAAAAACTTTCCATTGATGTGTAAAGTACTGGTCTTCCTTTATAGAAGCTAGCAGAAGCTCTTGAATTTGTAGGCATGTGGTCCTGGAAAAATACTTGGCTTTCATACTTCTTTGCTTCTGGGAATAGGGTGAGCTGCAACGAACCAGCAGGTGAGTGTCAAAGGATGCCAGCGTAGCCCAAGTTTTGCAGCAGAGATGCAGCTTGTGCTTTCATTAGAGAAGATTTGCAGTCAAATCCAAGATATTTTTTTTTCCCATTAGTAGAAGTGCTGGTGTTCAACACTATCGTCTTCAAAACACTGCTTAAACTTTATATGGTGTAGCTCTGCTTGGGTGCATTTGTTCACATGTGAGGCTCTCTCCAAGTTATCACACCCCGCGTGGTGATGAAGTGCTAAGCAGCCATATAAGGACTGGGCTGTGCTAAAATCTCAGGCTAAAGTGAGGTTCGGGTCTCTGGAGCTAGCTAATAATCACAGCAGGAATTCATATTTCTCAATGCAGTGATGGCTTCGTATTTCTCAACCCATAACTCAACCCACAACGCAAATAACACAAAGTTCCTTGCATTAAGTTTTATAAAAACTTAACAGAACCGTTCCTAGTCCTGACTGTTTTCCCGCCCGTTCTTCTTGGACAGTTGAGCCGCATTATGTCAAGGACTCTCGGAAGAAAATTGATTTTTCTACAAAATGACAGGCCGCACTTGGACAGGAGAAGGTTGGCGGTTGGTCAGATGAGCACCTGAGGTTGGCACCACTGTGACTGTCCCGAGGCAACTTTGCTGACTGGTGGACTATGATTTGAAGCAGAGAGATTAATAGATTCTGAGTATTTTGGTCTGTAGGATGCGTAGGTACTTAAATAGAGTCAGGCTTAAACCTGAAGTATATTGGTAAGAAAAAGAGCTGCTTCCAAAGATGTAGAAAACCGGAGGTGAATTTAGTGATTTGTTTCACTGCTCTACTGTGTCTAGCAATGCTATTTCTTATAAAGATTGTCTTCAAAGTAAAAGGCAGGGTCATTTATTTGTATCGGTGTTGACTAACACTTTGGAGACTTTGGAATTAAATCCCTGTCTTTAATTTTGTTTCTCGTGTGTAGGTATGCACAGTCACAAGGGCTCAGTCGTGTGTAAGCTCTGACTGTTCTGTCAGTGCTTCTGGGTTCCTGTACAGTTGTCCATTGAATCTGAGCTTTGAGAAGGGACTTGGTGAAGATGGAATGAACTGACCTTCGTTCTAGCTTTGGCATTTCTGCATGGATAGCGTATAAATTTGATGCTTCAAATTTTCATCAAAAAAGGAGGATGAATGGATGGAAGAGCACGTCCTGGGTTTGGGAGCTGCCTTGCCAGCATCTATTGCAAATTACAGAGCGAGTCGCGTGCTGGTTACAGATAGGTGGGACAGTGGTGGACAGCTGGACCTGCCGCTGTTGAACTTGATTTCCACAACTGCAGCTGTTCGTGTTGATGTGATTTTCTATAATGCTTCCTGGAAACAATAGTTCAACTACAACTTTGAATCTATCCTATTGATTTCTGTTTGAAAACCTCCGCCAAAACCTCCACCATTTTTCTCCTTGTCCAGGGAAACCATCTGGAATCACCGAGTCAGGTTTCTTGAAGACCGAGTCCTCTCCTGCTGGACATCATTCACCATCTGGAATGCTGGCAAACAGGGCAAGAAGCTCTACAGAAGCTTGTCACCCACGAACCAGAAAAAGGTGAGCTATTCAGATTGGGTAAAAGTGCTGTAAAAGCATTTTCTTCTTGTTCCCATGCCTCCTTGTGTCTTGTTACGTGATATAGTCAGGTTCTTGTACACTGTCTTAGGTCCAAAGAAGAACTAGATGAAACTAAATTGGAAATGTTTGCCCAAGCCCTAGGTGGGTCTGAGAGGACTCCTTATGAAATGCTGAGCAGCCTGGTGTGTATCGTAACTCCCTGTGGAAAAGCTGGAGCCGTGAAAGAAAAAGGAGTGCGAAGAGGGCAGAGGCAAGGAGAAACGATTGCACATGGATATCTAATTCCACTTGCAATTAATTTATTTGCAAATGTGGAAGTTGTGTTTGGCAATGACCGCTTTTTCTCAGGAGAATTTAGTTGGAGAGTTTAAATGCCTTACTTTTATAACAGAGTCTTTCGTCTAATAACTTTTTTTGTTAGATAAAGGCTTTAGGGCTCATTTCGGATGGCTGTTTCGTATAAACAGTCACATAACATGCATTTTATTACCAAATGTGTTTTCTTTCCTTAAAAATACGGGTGTGGGAAGGCATAATGACAAATCTCTACATAAACCTGATTAATGGAGCAGCCCCCAGACCACACGCGTGTACAAAGAGAAGAAAAGAAACGTGTGACTCCGCGGTGGAAATTGCTGAACAGAAAGAGGCAGCTCGCCCCCGGGAAGGGAGCGACACCCGAATCCCCGCTCCGTGGTGCAGCACCCGCCTTCCCACGCGCTGCGCAGCGAGGGGCGCCCGCCTGGAGACAGGACACGAGACGTGTGGGCCTCGAGGACACCGAGTCGCCTCGGCCGAGCGGCTGCGTGCGCACTTGGCTTTAGGGGTTCGCTGAGGACTTTTTAGTTAGTATTTTGCAGAACAATTTGGGAGCTGCTCTAGGCTGCAAGCATCCAGGACCCTGTCCTGTCTGTACGGTTATAAGGATTAGGAGGTAAGTTGCTGGTGGAAGAGATGGAGACTCTGCTGATGCTTTCTGGCAGGTAGAGCAGCCAACAAGCTATGCTGTCTCGTTGGCAGTATTCACCACTTGGAGTATTATTTCTTTTCTTATAATGAGCCAAGACAAAATGAAAATTGATATTAAACCAGAGCGAGTCTCTAGCTTTGGGTTACGCTTGCTGCTGATCACAGAATCACACAATATTCAAGGTTGGAGGGGACCTCTAGAGATCATCTAGTCCAGCCTTCCCGCTCAAGCAGGCTTGATGTCTGCAGGTGACTTCAAAACTTCACATCCTTTGTAGCCAACACAAAAAATTTGAAGACATCACTGCAGAGAGGATAAAAAGGGCAAGGGAAAAATAAGATCTTACTTCTCTTACTTCTTACTTTGAGCTTACTTCTCTTTGAGCAAGGAGCAACCCTAATTCCCGACTTCCCTGACAGTGTGGTTCTGATTAACCGGGATCTCGACATTCCTTCCCGTTGACCTCTGCATAACGTTTGCTTTGGCAGTGTTGTAGGCCACGATATTATTTTGCTTCTGTCAAGATTATAATTATACATATTCCAGTATGCTTTAGGTTGATATTGAAATATTACGGTGACCATTAACCCACTGAATACCGAATACTCGGTGCATTTAGCAAACCTGTGTACCAAATGCAGAAAACAACTGCTAAAATGGAGCCACAGCCTCACTCTGAGTGTCCTGCATAGGATAATCCACCCTAATCTATTTAACATTTGGCATCAGAGGCGTTCTCAATTAGCAACAATCATAAATAGATTCAGAAAGTGACTTCCGTCATCCTCAAATAACTCAGAAGCCTATTTTTTAGAGAGCTGATTTCAGGTGAAATTAGTGTTATTTGGAGTGATTAAGATGCTTTTTCTACTTGTTTGGGCTTGATCAGAAATGAAGCCTCAACGTGCTCCCGGTGCCGCATAGCAGGGCAGCAGCAAAAGGCTGCGAAAGAGATAAAAGCATCCTAGCCTTGCAAAGATGAGCCAAAGGCTTAAGCTGCTTGAGTTTTGGGAAGTAAATTGACAGAATCCCAGAATGGCTGAGGTTGGAAGGGACCCGTAGGGATCATCCAGTCCCACCCCTGCTCCAGCAGGGACACCCGGAGCAGGGGCACCCGGGCGCATCCAGGCGGGTTGGGAGATCTCCAGAGAAGGAGCCTCCATTCATAGCATTTGCAGTAGGTGATTCATAGGTGATTCATAGCAGTTTTTCTTTAGCTTTTTCTTTTTCTAAAATAATACCACCAAATCAGGCTAGTTAAACTCGGTGTTAGGCTTTTCCTCAAAAATACTACAGGTATTTGGTGACTAATCTTCAGCTCTTGCCAAGGACTCAAAATTCCCGTATGAGCAAAGGCTGTAAATAGTTGTTGCCTCATCATTTCCAGTCCTGAAAAACAATAAAATACTTTCCTGTCTCACCCTCAGAAGACCCTCTTAACCAAAGTTATATTTTCAGCTCATTTATCGACAGCAGTCGTCCTTGCTTCAAATCTATGAATAGAGTCTAATCTTGTACTGCAAATGGAGGCTCTATGATGTGGCTGCATCAATTCTGTAAAATAGTTTTTAAAATATTGTTAAAGTAACTTTAAAGAAACTTTACAAGCGATTTCCACAAGCGTATTAAGTCAAAATATGATGTATTATGCTGATAAAATCACTATTTTGTTTTCTGAGGGCCCAGTGGCATAAAGCCGTGTGAACTTAGAAGGTTTTATACATTTACATGCAAGTAAGAATGTTAAAATAAGCCGTACAACTTAAGTGCCTCCCTGTTGCTTTAGCCTTTTGCTGAGACTTGGGGTCTCCTAGGAAGTCATGAGCCCAGTTCCTGCCTCAGTAGCCTCTGAGAACCTGGAGAAAGTAGGCAGCATACCCCAAAACACATAATGAAAACTTATATATATACACACATACACACAAACACACATACAGCTTGTATTACTCAGAATTAGAGAAAATATAAGCTCTGCTAAATTTTCTGTAGGAAAATTAGTTTGAACTAGTGCTTGGAGAATATAGGAGAGTATCTTTTACAAAAGGACCTATTTCTAGTGTTTTTAGATAACTGATAAACAGAGCAATGCATTTTTTTTTTATCGACTAGGCTGTTGCAAGATATTTGAAATGTATAAATAGATTAAATGCCTTAGAAAACAAAATTTTGGCGGTTCCAGGAAGCTGTAGTCTTTGATCGCACACACTAACGAATTATTATTTAGTATGTTTAGAAACAATCTGAATGTGAAATGTTAAAAGAAAAGAGCACACCTAAGTAGTATGCTGTCTCTTCCTGCAGACATCTGCCTGCTGAATAAAGTAAAATAACACTTTATCTGCAGGGATTTCAGGCAAAACTCCAAGGCTCAGTATTCTTGCTAAACAGCAACACAGGGGAAAAATGATTCAACTCCTTTTTTTTTTTTTTTTTTTTTTTTTATGAATTAATTGCCAGGATCTCAGTATTCTTCGGGAAATTCACTTCCCTGGCTGTGCCCTTCTCGATTCACACAGTTGACAGTGGTTCAGTATTAGCATTTCTGCAAGAGTGAAGTCAAACAGACCTTTTTTTGTTTAAAACACATCCGTCTTGTCTGTAATTTGCAGCCGAAGATGGAAACCAAATGTTTTGGGGATGCTGCAAATGCCTAAAGGGTTTCTGAGCTGTCTTGTCTGCTCTTTTATTTCCCGTCAAACCTCAGCTAAAAGAAGAACTTCAGCGTTAAATTTTAGTGTCATTTCCGATAGCTGAAAATAGTGCTCAAGCAGCCAAACTGAAAAGGAGGGGAAAAGGACAAAATAAGCAGCAGACACATCATCAGTGGCATGGAAACAGGGCTGGGCCACGTCCAGCCCGTGAGGTTTCTGTATGACAACATTATCCACCAGAGGCAAGTCTGAATGCTTCAAGAAAGGAATTTTTGCACCCTTTTTCCTAGCTCATTAACCATTTAAAATCATCAGCGGTGTCTCCTATCAGCTTCCCTTCTGCTTTATCCCGAGCTGTGGCACTGAAGCATGGCCTTTACCTGCTGTCTTCCTGCTACCCCCCAAGGGCAAGAAACGTTCGGCGTTTGTAGCATTTTGAATACTCTTAAAATAGGCGGCTGGCAATGCAGGTGGCTGCAAGGGGGACAGGAAAAAATGGAGAAGCACAGGCAAAGAGAAGGATGCTGCAGCCACCTTTCAGGGGAGCAAAAGAGAAGATGTCAGCATTGAAGCAACACAGAAGATCTCAAAGAGCAAAAAGACGGGGGTGAAAGTGTCAGTTAAGTGCCCGGCATCCTCAAGGAAAGCCTCTGTTTGGCCGGTGTTCATTTTGCACTGCATAAAAGGCTTTAAAGGCAGTCAGGAAATCTCTTCTGCAGGAGCCCGTTCTGCAGGAGGGACCTTCTGGGCCTTGCTGAGCGCGGGCAGCGAGGCCTGCGCCCTGGAGAAGCTGTCGCGGAGCTGCTGCAGCTGCCTGTCCTGCAGAACCCTGGCAAGCGGCTCCCGTTCTGGTTTGCACCAGGGTAGGTGTATTAGTAAGGCAGTTGTGTGCAGACAGTCTTTGGAGGCCGTACAGTCTTCGGCGCTGCCTGCGTGTGGATGTTGCTTTCTGGCATTAACGTTTTCTGGAGCAACATCAGGAGGGAAGAGAGCGCTGTCGTTAGTGAAGGAGCATCTGGAAACTCCTCCGTGGAGTTCTCCAGTTTCCATTATGTGGAGTTGAAGATGCCGGAGGTTGGGTAGGGCTGTGATGGCACAGGGCAGAAGAAGAGCAGTGCATGGATGGCGGTGCCGCCACGTGCTCGCCCCGGCCTGGCAGCCGCGGCCCGGCGGCTTCGTGCTCTGCTGTGGCGTTCCCCGTTTCAGCCCGCATTCCTGCGTTTCGCACTGCTTTCCTTTGACACCAACGGCTAAAATAACCGAATCGAGAGGGCCACAGAGGCGTGGAAGGTGTGGGGGAACTGAGCAAGCAGGACCGTGAGCTCTGCAACCATCGTGCTGCAGCTGGGGACCCGGTGGGACACGCACAGGGAAGAGCTGCTCACATAAGGTTTTATGGAGATTGCCTTCCTTAAGGGTAGGTTTATGAGACCAGTTAATGGAGCCAGGAGAGGGCACAACGGGCAAGGGATCGTGTGTCCCAAGGCTTCTCCCTCGTTCCTCACTGCTCTGTGCACCCACGGCGAGAGCGCAGCACCCACGTCGGGAGCGCAGCACCCACGGCGGGAGTGCAGCGCCCACGGCGGGAGCGCAGCACCCACGGCGGGAGCGCAGCACCCACGGCGGGAGTGCAGCACCCACGGCGGGAGTGCAGCACCCACGGCGGGAGCGCAGCACCCACGGCG
>NW_020456032.1:689332-816159 GCF_003342845.1 Nothoprocta perdicaria | reverse complement strand
GCAGCACCCACGGCGGGAGTGCAGCACCCACGGCGGGAGCGCAGCACCCACGGCGAGAGCGCAGCACCCACGGCAGGAGTGCAGCACCCACGGTGAGAGCGCAGCACCAACGGCGGGAGCGCAGCACCCACGGCGAGAGTGCAGCACCCACGGCGGGAGCGCAGCACCCACGGTGAGAGCGCAGCACCCACGGCGGGAGCGCAGCACCCACGGTGAGAGCGCAGCGCCCACGGCGGGAGCGCAGCGCCCACGGCAAGAGCGCAGCGCCCACAGCGGGAGCGCAGCGCCCACAGCCTGGCCCTCATACCTGCACTCCAGGCCGACTCCTCAAGGCTCCTTGGGCTGTCCTGCCCGTTAATCTCCTCTCATCACGGGGAGGGCTCCTAGCCCAAACCCACGAGTCCCTTCATGCAGCTGCTCTGCTTATTAAAAAAGAGAAAAAAAAAGGAGACAGCAGAGAAGTGCTTTTATCTGCCTCAAAACTGCCTTCCCCAGCAGCTTTCCTTTCTTCGAGTAAATACCTTATCTTTTGAGCTGTATAAACTTTCTCTCATGAGGAAGAGCACTATTTCTCCTATTTCCCCTTCTTTCACCATTGTTTCCGTATGGTACGATTTGTGTTTATAAAACAGTTACATACACTAACTATATCCTTATTTTATAGCTGACATTGAGCTGGCTCTTCCAAATTTTAACTGACAGAAAAGTTAAAACTGAAAGTTAAAAGATAGACTTTTTTTTTTTCTTTTGCAGTTTTACAGGTTTTTATACAAGTCAGGCTCACACACAAAATACTCAGTTTCTTTATAACTGAAGTATGAGGTGAGGCCTCAAGCTACCATGGTGAGATGTTATGGATTGCGGTGGGAATCGGTTGAAAGCAAAATGGTGAGATTTGTAATGTGTTTTGCATGGTATTTAATGTATTTTCTCAGTAAAGAAAAAGCCTGAGAATGCTTTATAAAGTTATAACACACAGGTTCCTCCTTAAGAGAGTCTAGTTTAAGTGGGGATAACTGGTCTTCAGGAAAGAGTCAAGGTAGGAGCCCATTAATGCAGGAAAATAAATAGGTAGCTCTGAGTTAAGCCGAATATTTTAAAGTAAATAGCTGAGATAAGCCTGATGCCTTGAGTGCTCCTTACTGGATAAACAGTTGTGTGCAAGGCCAGTATTTAGTCTCCGGACGCACATTTTCTTTAATTGGAAAATAAATAGTGCGTGGCAGAAGAATAGATGACTTGTGCTTGGCCACCCACGCGGTGTATATTCTGGCAGCAGAATGGCCCATTCGAGTCTGACCTGTTTGGTGATACTGCTGCCATCAGATTTAAGCTGCTGAATCTATTGAAAATTACACATGGAAATACCTGAGCAGGATCTCCAAAAACGGTCAGGAGTTGGCAGCGTCTTCCAAGGGGAAGCTCTCCCACCCTGCCCGTCCTGCCGGAGGGTTTCTGCACCCAGCTGCTGTGCCCGGGAGCTCCTTTGGGTTGGGTGGTTCGTATGTTGAAGATGCATACGTCATTTTCTGCATCTAATGGCAGGAGTTATGTTATAGCTAAGAGAAGTTAGCGTAGTTTTTGGTACCCCAGTGCCCCTAGGATGCTATTGGGGTCTCTAAGTACGCTCACATTGAGGTCTAAGGCCACAGGCTGGCAAAGTCTGAGGTTAATTCAGCAAGAACAAGCTCAAATGCAAGGTGAACAGAGCGTTGATCCCAGCACGGACCTGATGGATGAAGTGTCCGGGCGCACCCGGGCACATCCAGGCGGGTTGGGGAGATCTGCAGAGCAGGAGCCTCCGCAGCCTCCCTGGGCAGCCTGGGCCAGGGCTCGGGCACCCTCACACCAAAGAAGCTCTTCCTCACATGGAGATGGAGCTGCCTGGGGTTCAACTTGTCCCCATTGCCCCTTGTCCTGGCACTGGTCATCACCAAGAAGATGGGTAGAAGAAATCTTGAAATGCAGCCTAATGTGCTCAGCTCTTGCTCTAGCAGAAACGGAGGATACTGCTCTGGCCAGTGGAAACATCTCCAAAGTATTTTTGACATGGAAATGTCTTCGTTGTTGCAAAAGGCTGAAGCTCCATCTGGTCGTTTCCTGAACCACAGGGCCCTCATGTTGCCATTGGGCTGCGAAGGTGGTGCCGGCCGTTGAGAAAGAAATACTGACAAAGAGGCAGGAGTCCCGCTGAGTGAGCCCGGTCCTCGTGTGTCAGTGGCCTCTTCTGCCCAGACAGAGCGAGGTCACTTCAGGTGAAAGAAGATCGTCATCATAATCAAAGGAGGGAAACGTGAGAGCCATGTGTGCGCACAGAAAGGCAGCCAGCCTTCCGCGGCCTGATGTAACACAAGAAATTTATAATAAACAGCTGTCTGGCTTTCCAAATTTTCTCAATATTAAGTGTTGTTAATCAATTTTTAATGCAACAATTAGAAGATAGGAAAGCTGCTCTCCATCCTTCCCCAGAATAATTGATTTCAGCCAGACATTCACAAACTAAACCGTTCTGCTGTGGGGCAGGAGCCCTGTGTACACAACATGAGTAGAGCCAGTGGAAACCTGGGGAAATGTACTTGAATTCATCGTAAAAACTCTTCTGAAATGTTATTGGCACCCTAATGGTTCAAAAAATAAGGCCAGCTTATATGCTGGCTTGCCTGCATGTTTATGAGGAATACAAATAAACATCTCAGCTGTTTGGCAGCCTGGGCTGTAAGTAATGCTTGCAAAACTCTGGTAAGAATAAGCCAAACAGAGCAGCACGCTTATATCTATCTATCTATCTATCTGTCTGTCTGTCTGTCTATCTATATGTGTATATATGTGTGTTTAAACACCACACGTGCTGAGCTTTTCAGCTAAGAGACCCCCAAAGCGTGCGTGTCGGTCAGGGTTTTTGAGAGCTGATGAGGGATTGAGGCTGGTGCAACTGGAGCATCTTTAGCCACATTGCAGCATTGCTACCCACAGGTGTCTTCTGATATATTACATGATGGCATGGGCAGAAGCAGCAGGGTTTGTAGCACCCCGTGGTGGGTATGGAATGGAAGTGCCAGGGCTGCAAGCAGGTCTCAGGTCGCTGCTTTCCGTCTGCTCCCATATCCCTGAGGATGAAGTTAAGGGTCTCAGGATTTCTCCTCCTGCACAGTCAGTAGCTCAGCTCACCACGGTGTGCTCGTAGCCACCTACAAACATCCCACTAAGATGTGTCTGTGGAAAGGGTTTAATCTTTTTAAGCTCCTTAGGTGATTTGGCTGGTTCCTATGTTCATTTTTATGCCTTTAACGTTGCTTGCAGAAATACAATACAGCTGCAATATCTGCTTTTGTTTTGCCAGGTAACTGCGTTTTGTGATGTCGATGAAAAGAAAATAGCAAAAGGATTTTACACTTACGAAGAATCAGAGGTTAGTTGTAACTAACAGAGGTTAGTCCTAAGTTCTGCTGCGTATTCATTGCTGTGATCTGGGGTTGTCCCGGGGCGTGCGAGGCTCTAACCTGCGCTCCAGTTTAAGCACCCAACAGCAGGCACGGGTCAGGAAGGAGCCACATAGAGGGGATCTCGTCCTGGACCATGGACCATCCCTGCAGGGGGATGCAGGTGGCCCAAGGAGAGCCCCAACCGAGCTGCTGGGTGAGAGCAGAGCCGGGACCGAGCGCTGGGACCTCAGCACGAAGCAGGAGCCGGGGCCGGGGCGCGGGACGGCTCCGTGCGCCCGGGCTAAGGGACACGCAGGCTGGTCAGAGAAGGGCACACGGGACCAAAGGCCTTATCCGGGCTGGGAAAAAAACAGGACGAAGAATGTGGAGTTTGGGACGTGGTGTTTTCAAAGTCTAATAGTCTAACAGCAGCGAACGTGTCTGAGAGATGACCATGCCAGGCTAGGAGCAGGTATCACTGTGGTCGGGGTGGAACGACAAAAAAAAAAAAAAAAATACTAGAAGGATTCTGTTGATGGGGTAAACTAAAACCCACCCTTCCTGGACACTTCAAAGTGAAGGTGGAATTTGGCTCCTGTCGCATTAAAGATGAATATCTGTTAAAATAAAGGGATCTGCAGTGATTAACTGCAGCCTCCCTGCATATGTGTAATCACCCCGCAGCTGAGTGAGGTCTTGATTGAGAGGTTTCTTCAATGCTGGAGCCTGCAGCATTGCAGGCAGCAGCATTTTGCTCCCTGGAGAGTGAGAGAGGAGCTTTAGATGGCAAAAAAACAAACCAGAGAGGAGGAAAGAAAAGGCAGCCAGGTTTTGGGTTTGGCCATGTGGATGGCACGGTAGCTCGGGAGCCGCAGCGAAGCTTCACCCCGCCGTGCAGAAATGGGTGCACAGACCGGTCTCTGCGGGCGCTGCTTGCCCTTGGGCTTCACTGTGCCCGAGTTCACTGATCTGGCAGAAAAACAATGCACCAGGTGCCCGGCTTTGTACCCAGCTCCTTGTGGTCAGCTGAGCCGGAGGTTGCAGAGTCCTTGGATGCGACTGGAGGGCGGTTAGAGCAGGGTGACTGAAGGCAGGTCACGTCCTGGGAAGCTGATGAGACCCTTCAGCTGCAAGAAGGTCCTTGGAGGGGAGGATTTGCACCTGGAATACTGAGGATTCCCAACCAGTGAAACTGCTGCAGACCCCGAGCACTTGCCGCCCTGCACAGACCCATCGTCTCGGCCGTGGGGAAGGGTTTCCCGAGACCTGCTCTGAAGCCATAGAAGATTCTGCAGCTTGGAGCCAGGGTGAAGTCATAGCTGGGCCGGGGCCACCAGCAGCTCCTGTGGAGGGAGCAGCTCTGATCCTTGCCCTGCCCTTTGCCCTGAGGCTGCTCCGGGGCCTCCCTCAGGGCGCAGCAGGGTGATTCAGCGCCCAAAAAGTGATGGAAAATTAACCCAACCAGAAAAAAAAGGTACATGAGCATTTTTAAAGGGGCAGGATATTAAGACAGCTCGGCTTGCAATCAGAGCACGGAAAAGGGGCAGCTGCTGGAGGAGAGGGGGAAAGCCAGGGCCAGGGAGGAGCGAGGCCTCCAGCAGAGCTGGTCTTGCACGTAGCTTCAGCCAGAGACACGAGCGGGTTCTTGAAACCACAGGGAAAAATTAAGAGTGGAAGCCCTTGAACAGAGGGATCTGAAATCTCAAAAATCAGGGTTTTCCAATTAATGTTTAATAGCTTCTGGAAGAAAGTGAACAAGCAACCCCAATGTGCGCACGGTGAGACTCAGTTTCCCTCCTCTTTCCTGCAGGAGAAACCCAAGCCGAGGATCCCTGTCTGTCACTTCAGAGAAGCAGCTCCGCCGTTCGTGCTCTGCGTGAAGCTGGTGAGTGAGCTCCTGCACAAGCGTGCATGCACATGCATGCGCAAGCATCAGTGTTTGTGCCCTGTGAATAGGTATTGGTTGGGAATAGCTTTTCATGGAAGCTCTAAAATGCCTTTTCACTAACTTGATTGTGTGCAGTATTTAGGGGATTTAAAACAGTGTTAAAAAACAGGCAGTATTAAGACTAATAAAAGGTAGAGCTCCTGTAAATGAGTTTGGGTATGTTTTACCTGCTTATCCAACACCGTTATAGGCACAAAAGGGACTATGCAGCCAGCCACACAAGAGCACAGTAGCAAACACGGACTAATTGTAAGTAATGTGTATCTAATAGTATCTTTATCAGTGGCTACAAATAGGCTCAGGCAGTAAAGACTGTTAAAAATCTGTTCAGGGATTGATTATCTGCATCTCGGCCCTCCTCTTACCGTCCCTCTCTAACTTGGCACTCCCCTCCTTGTGCTCAATGCTGAGCTCATAACGTGCGCCCTGTGAAGCCAGCCTGAAAGGACCTTAGGGCATTGTCATGATCTGTTGTTTGATAGACTGTTGGCTAAGCTCATGATATTGCAACTAATTTAATTTTTCATACTGCATATAATGGTGGGTGGAAGTCCCTCGACAAAACATCTGTGCAACCTGTTGTCGGAGGCAGTGCGTTCCTGACGCCTGCACAATGGGCCCATTCTGCAAAGCCCAGCCCAGGGCTTCGCTTGTGGCTTCAGGTTCTCCCGCTGCTCGGCACGGAGCGGATCCCACCGGCTGAGCCATGCGGTGCCCTGGCTGAGACGATCAGGACAGTTTGTGCTGTGTAATGTGAACTGCTTGGGATCGCTGCACACTTTGTGGAGTTGCTTCTAAAACTTTGTGAAGCAGCTTGATTTTTAGGAGGAGGCCAATAGCCATTTGTGTGGGGCCAGATCTGTAGCAGCCATAGACAGATCTTGTTAATCACAGGAGAAAAAAAAAAAAAAAAGGAAATGATAGAAAATGATAGAAACATGGACATTTTATCTGTACCAAAGAGTAGGAAGGGAGAAACGGGATCAGATGGTCTCAGGGAGCGAGTTGGTTGTCTTACGGACCCCTCTGCAGAACTTTGTGCCCCCATCCCTGGGTTTTGCAGCTCAGCTGCAGGGAGAGGTTTCTCAGCAGCCTCCTCGGCCGCTGTCACCTTTGCTGCGTTTCGTTACTGTTGGGTCCTGGGGGGAGCTGCTCGGGATCCAGCAAACCCACTTTTTGCTGCTCACGAGATTGTGACTGGACTGAAATGGCCACGTTTCTCACTAGACGTAGAAAGTGAAACCAAACAAGCTTGTGGGTGTCTGGTCTGAAATGCTGGGGTACCTCCCTGCCCTCAAACTGGAGGCCTGGCCACTAGAGCAAAGGGTTTCTGACGGGGCTGCAAGGAGCAGAGTTGAGTCCTTCCCCTCTGCTGATCCTGGCACAGGCCCGGCTGGCTCTGCTGGGGCGCCAGACGTTGGGGTCTGTTGTCTCCTGTGCAGACCTCCGCTGAAAAATGAGCTAAATATCCAACCGCCCCCCCAGCTTTTAGCAACTGCCTTTTTTAGCAATTGCCTTTCCTACCTTTTCCTTTCCAACATGCTTTTTGCAAGTAGGAGCACAGCAAAAGGTGGAGTAAGGGGATAAGTACACAGCTATTACGACAGAATACCCTGGTGCCCGCTGCGCATGGGGCAGTTGTCAGCTGCCCCAGGATGGGTCATGCACCCAGCTCTGCAGCTCATGCAGTCACAAGGGAAGAGAAAGGAAACCCCAAGCGAAAGGGCAGCACTTGGGGTGTCCCCAAGGGCAACAGCGGGGAGCTCGCTGCGCTCTGCCACTGGCTCTGGTTGCACCTTGCATGGAACTGTCGTAGGGCTGAATGAGCTGCAGAGCCTCTTCATTAAATCATTAGCAAGTACCTAAAAGATGTGGACAGCCGATTTCAGCTTCATTAACCCACCCCAACCCTCAGGAGCATCCTGCATCCTTCTGAAAAAAGTGTTCTGGAGCTTTCTTGCCGGCTTCGGTATTCAGTACCGAATTCGGTATTCCTTTGTCAATGAATAATTTTTAGAAAAAAAATACATTATCATATTTTTTGTTTAACTTGCAAGAAGTTTTTTACAGGGCTGTAGCGGGCCTGCAGCTGAGGAAGTGCCGCTGCGTGTGTGTCCATGTTCACCCAGAGACTGAATTCCCTGGTGGAGCTCCTGGAAGCCGCCTGGCAGCCCGCGGGCCCCTCAGCCACGGGCTGCGTCGTGCGGGCGCCCTCGCGCCCAGCATCGTGCGGGCGCCCTGGCGCCCGGCGGGCTGCGGCGAGGGCGAAATGCCGGGAAATGGCTGCCTGGGCCCCGAGTCCAACTGCTTGAAATGAAAGGGATTTTCTACTTTCCGTCCCAGTAATTAAACTAGTTTGATTATATCAAGTGAATTTACTGTTAGACCACTTACAGTAAAACACTGCCGGGTTATGTCACCTCTCGTGTTCTGGGACTGAAAGACTTGGGTTTAATGAGCCGACTTCATGCAGCAGCTGGGCTCCTTTTAGTTTGTGTTTCGTAACCCTTCCTTAGAGCAGGTGCATTAGAGCAGTTCTGTCGCCCTCGCCCTGACTCGGGCAACGCAGGATGGGTGGCACCGTTAGTGGAGGGGCGGTCTGGGCTCGGCGGCACCTTCGCGTCACCCAACGGGCCGGTGACCACCCGTCAGAGAAGCCGCCTTAGACATTTCATGGCCAAGGGACCTTTCTGCACTTTTCCAAACTCTTCATTGATTATTATTGTGTCATTTTTAGGATCAGTAGATATCAGAGCTCAGATACTAACCGGCAGCCCTGGAGTAATGGTTTTGTTGAGGATCTTAAGATTTTCATGTGGGTTTTTTTTGGCATTGCCAGTGAAAATGGAAGAAGGTAACGGGTAGGTGAGTGTAGCACAGAGCAAGTGGAATTGGTCAGTGCCCTGGAGGCCCCACACCTTGGTTTGGCCAAGAGACTTGCACTATAAGTACTTATAAATTCAAGCAGGGCAAAAGAGGAGCTTTGGAGACAACAGGTTGGTTGGTTTGGTACCTGGAACTGCTGTTTCTGATGCCGCTTCAGAAGAGCGACGAAGCCCTCGGAGCTCCGGACATGCAGACCACAGGCCTGGGGATTTTTCATGCACTCAACCCCACCCTGGAGCCGTATCGAGGCAGCCTTGTGTTGGCTCCCAAGTACTATGAGCACATTCGGAAGCAGCAGAGTTTGCCTAGGAGATGCCTCCTGGCCCAAACCTGGGCTTCTCCTGCTGCCCGTGTCAACGAACTCACCAAACATTTTAATTTGAACACAATTTTTGCATGAAGACATCTCTGAGCCCTCTCCCATTTATGTTTAGCTCTGCAAATAGGACTTGTTTCGTGGTCTGAAGAAGCAAATGAGTGACAGGTCTATCAGTGACCTGACATGAGCTTGTCTGTTTGATCCATGCTCTTTCTTCCCCCACAGGATTTGACAGGAGGAGCATTCGAAGCAAACTTGGCGGCGCTGAGCTTGAAGGAAGGGGTGGATTATTATCACTTCAGCTGACCGCTGAGGTAGGCGGCGAGCGCAACGCCACGTGCATCTGTGTGTGCAGGATGACCCAAGCACTCAGAGGCCTGGAAATCTCTTAGCATTTTGTGTTTCACTAATTTAGTCTTTGTTCTGATGAACTCCTTAAGGGAGGACTCAGTTACATGGCATTTGCTTTCACTGCTATTGTACACAGCTCTTCTATTGAACTCAGTTTGATTGCCGAGTTGTATTTCTGACTTAAGTAGCTACCAAACCTAAGCCTTTAGATTCCAAGGGGCCTGTTACCCCCAGGAAGCATTAAAAACATCAGGCAAGGCCCAGAGCTGGGCCTGTGAAGAGATGCAACTTAAATGCTATTTTTCACCTTTATGCACACAATTTTACTCTGCTCTACACAGAATTTCATCTCCCAGGCCAGGTTGCAAGTAGACTTTAAAAAGAGGTTGAATAAGCTGTCATGTATAGCTGGTCTCTTGAAAAGCAGCAAGAACCTCACAGCAAGACATGCTATGGTTGTGGCAAGGAACCACCTACATCACCAGAGTGCTGCAGGCTTCAGCACTCAGCAGCCCAGGAACTGGCTCATTTTTAGTTCCTCCTCCTGCTATTTTTCTTTCTTTCAACTGTGCATGTATATAACAGGTATATCCAACTGCTGTTCTAGATGAAGGGCTGGGACAGCAGGGTTTAATTAGAACCATCAAATAACCAGGCATAATTACAGTATCATCTCACCTGTGCATTTGCCCCGCAGTCCCATTCGTCTTATTAAAGGTAAGTGTTATGAGTCCTACTCCCCAAGCCATTTTCTTGTGTAGTCAGTAAGTAATGAGCTCAACTCAGCAGTTGCTTGGGGAGCTGATTCATCACCCTTGTAATTCTTCAAGGGGAAAAAAAGAAGCTCAAGTCTCTAAAGCTAGTTGGACACACAGATATTTGCTTAGAGGGGTTACATTAAAGAGCTATTAAAAGAGGTAAAGTGAAGGCTGGGTATTTTGGTTTGTCTGTGATCACTTGACGAGTGACAGACCTCGTCACAGGGATACTTTACCTTCAGCAAGGTGTCATCCTCACTAAGCACTGCCAGTCTTACCCCCCAAAAATGTTTCTTTTACGAGGATGGTGAAGCAAGTCAGGTTTAATAACGCCACGTGTGCTCAGCAACAGTGCTACATTTGGGCAAGCACAGGTTCATTCAGAGCTGGAGAGGCCAAGATCACTGCCATCAAAACTGCAGGGCAG
This sequence comes from Nothoprocta perdicaria, assembly GCF_003342845.1. Classification (NCBI taxonomy): domain Eukaryota; kingdom Metazoa; phylum Chordata; class Aves; order Tinamiformes; family Tinamidae; genus Nothoprocta; species Nothoprocta perdicaria. The sequence continues at coordinate 806,048 of NW_020456032.1, read as the reverse complement.
CTGGGCCAGCAGTATGAAGACAAACTGCCATCTTGTGGCTGCCAACAATGAATTTAAGAACAGAAATACCACAAATCTTCGTTGTCTTCATATGGCACAGCTGCGCAACACTTTAAAACATATTGTCTGCCTCTTATTTTGCTGGACAGGGAACGTCTTGCTGATGAGCCACCTCGTCATGGTGCCACAGCTCAAACTCGTGCACGTCCAGACAGCCCCTGAACCCAGAGCTTGGGGCTGCAAAGCAACAGCCAGGGCAGCAGCTTCGTTACGCCGAGCTCTACAAGGGGAAGGAGAAAAGAAGCGGTCACAGGGAGCAGTGAATGTCCCTATTTCATCATTATCTCAGTCGTGGTAAAATGAACCAAATGGAGATGAAAATGTAAGAAGATGGAGTCATTTTCACAGGCCTCAACTTTTTTTTTTAAAAAAAACTACCCTTGAATAAATTCTGTTTGTGCAAGTTTTGATGGTATTTGGTAAGTGCTGATTTCATCTGGAAGGCGCTTTAGGTGCCTCTTCGTGTCGCTCCGCTTGCTGCTCCCGGGGCAGAGCGAGCCGGGCGCTGCGGCAGCCCCGGGCTCGGGGTCAGCCCGGCCCGCGGCCCTCAACAGCCCAGTGCTGTTTGCGGCAAGGGGAGCACCAACTTCAGCAGGTTCCCAGGTTTCTCCTTATTAGTGCCATTTCCATTCAAAACGCTTGCATGTTTGTCTAGTAGGGTGTGTGTTATTCATATCATGGAGTCACAGAACGGCCGAGGTTGGAAGGGATCCCTAGGGATCATCCAGTCCAACCCCCTGCTCCAGCAGGGACGCCCAGAGCAGGGGCACAGCGTCGATGTGTATTAGCATATATTACAATTAGCTTTGAATATTTTCACTTGTCAGCCTTTTCTCTGTCTCCATGTCAAGATTAAGGTATTGGAATATGTTTTGGCTATCAGTGAGTTAATCACGTAACATCTTCATTTTCAAGATAACATTTCTATTAGTTGACTAGAAGAACTAGATTTTATTAATTTGAAAAGGAATACTTAGGACAGTTTTTGCTCTAAAAAAGAATGCTTTGGATGAGTGAGGCTCTTATTTTCTAAAATTGTCAGGCACAGGGGTTTTTAATTTAAACTAAAACCAGAAAACTGTGGAAAGGGCCCTGTAAAAACTGGGAAGACAGGTGAAGAGACTGAAGAACAGGTTGTCTTTGAAGATTATTCATATATTGCTTTAATATTGGTCTGTATTATTTTTAGAGCTATAAGGGAAAACATAGGATTACATTAGGAAACATCTTTCCTTGAAAGGATTATCAGAATATTAATATTAAACAGGAAGAAGTGACCAACCTTGAAGACTCATGTAATGTAATCCCAAACAGAGCCAGTTCACAAGTATTACTAAGTGCTTAAGGGATAAATGTGGCAAAACCTATTTAATTATTTTCCCTCCATGTTGTTTATCCTGCTCCCTGAGCCCTCCCCTCTTTGAGCACAGGAGACAGGGACCTCTCTGAGGAATTCTTATCAGAGCACCAAATGATGCAGTCCTAAAAAATAAATACTTGGCTCCTGGGCAGTCCCAACCCCTGTAACAAAGGGAGAAAGGAGCAGTCTGTGAGTGCACTGCCTCCCTCCTCGCGCGCTGGCACCATCGGGGAGCGTCCCCAGACAGACAGACCAGGGCTCACTGAAACATCTGGGCTCTGTTATTTCTTTCTTGCATTTTCTCTGAGTAAGATGTCACACCGCAAGTCTGGAATGTGCTCAGGAAATGAGGCTGGAAGGGTTTAAGAGCAGAGTCTTCAGCAGCTCCATATATCGTGCAGTTAGCTCTGAGGACATTTCTCTGGGTACACATTTATTTACACACGAGCCAGTGAAGAGCAGCATGCGGTGTACAGCAGCACACAGTGTGTGTGGTGAACAATTGATCCTTACAATGTTTCTTTAAATACATCTATCTTTATATAGACACATACATGTCAGGAGCACAATCCCACGCTTACCTTGGCTACCAGCTGCGGCCTGGGCAGTTTCAGAAGGTCACAGAGACAGTTGCGTTTCGCTCTCACTGCTGGTAATTCAGCTTCCCTGCACGAGCACATTAATTGTTCAGTTAATTCAGAACCAAAGACCCGACGGTGGCCGCATGCATACAAAAGTACACGTCTGGTCTTTCATGCACGTTTCAAACTAGAGAAGTTTTCTGATGTGTCAAATTCTAAGAAAAATACAAATTTTCTGCCATGCATTGAGCCAGATAAACCATAAATAAATACACAACTGGTCTCCTGCAAGTGACAGTGACTAGTAAAACTTAGAAGACTGTATTTTTAGATCTTATATTCTAAAACTTAACGCGTTTTCATGCCTACCCTTTGACTATAAATTTACTAATGTACTCTCTCATCTGACAGTTCCTTTTTTTTTGCACTAGAAAATATCACACAAAGAGTTTAAATGTCGGCAGATCTGGAAAACATTCTGCTATCTTGAGAAGCTTTATGCTGAAATAAATAAAAAAAACCCAGACGTTTTAAAAGCTCCCGAAATAGCACAATGTTCATGAGATAACTTCCTCAGCGCTGCCAAACCCCGAAAGGGCCAAGCTGCCTCCCCAGAGCCCCCTCCCAGGCTGCAGACATCCCCGGCCGCCCGCCCGCCCTGCCCGTCAGCAGCCTGGCTCTAAGGCACAGCTCCGAACGGCTCCTTGCACATAAACCGACCCCAGAACTACGGCAAAAACGCACAGACCGGGGGCTAATTACAAATAACTCTGTTTTTAAAAAAACACGTGGGACAAATCATCAGGTTTAATACTGGAAACTTTCCATTAGTTAAACAAAATTTATTATTTTTAGTGTAATTTGTTTAAACTCTAAATTACACAATCAGATGATTTGCAGTTCCCCTTGCAGTTCCCAACGGGAGAAAAGTTTCAAAAATGTGTATGCCGGTAATTGCCAGCTGCCCCAAATATTTAAATCTCCTTTGGCTTCCTGAAGTTCATGCTTATTTTAATTCCGCGTTTACTAAGATGGCTGTAGCACCGAGCACGCGGGGATTTATAAGCAGCTCGCTCTGACACTCAGCAATGACTTCAAAAAATCTTCTTCTGTAAACGGCTGAAGTCTCCCCAGATAAAACAATTAGGCCTTAAGTAAACTGGCCCTCAGCTTTAAACTGGCCCTCAGCTTTAATCTCGGAGCAACAGGCGTTCTGCAACTGGCAGCTCAGAGCAGAGGGAACGAAATGGGCAGCCGTTTGCAGCCTCAAAACGACCATTTCCGTGCTTTGGGAAGGGCTTTAGGAGGAGAACTGTGTTTTGCTGCAGCAATTCCTGCGGGCCGCTTTCAATCTGGTGTATTGCCAGCGCCTGTTACTGGTGACGGTGCTCAGCTGATGCTGCTCGGGTCTTTTGGTTATTGCTGCAGTTTATTCCTGATTGCTGTGGGTAGAATTCACCAAAAAAATCCCTTTTCAGGGAGCAGAGCAACTCCTCTGCAAGCCTGTTGTGAGCTCACACTTAATACTGAGGAGCACTAAAGGTAATCATCTTAAACATTAGGCTGTCGTTGAGCAGAAGGGTTCTTAAAAAGCCATTCTTCAAATCTGAGGTGAGTGTAATTTTTGTCCTAAAAGTTTAAAGACAAACAGGAATAGCCACCCTGCGCCATGACAAAGTAACTGGACTTTCGGGGAAAGAAAAGGATTTGAATTTATGCCCAGAAATAAGCTAGAAATTAGGTAAGACTTGAATAATGTGAGCGGACAGTCCAAAAATACATAAAGCACCATCATGCAGGTACACATGTTGTCTGAAATTTCAAGGAATAACAAAAAGCCATTTGAGATACGGATTAAATAGCACTAATGTGTTTTTAGTATCTGGCTATCCTTGAACTCCTCCTGAAGCACGAAATCTGGCTGCATCAGCCTGTTGGGCCAGCGGAACCGTGACCCAGTACATCCTTCTGTAATGAGGAAGAAAGCTTAAAACAGCAGCCAAACTCATAAACTAATTAGTATCTTAAACCTCTTATTGCTTCAAATATCTCTGGCATGCAGACTTTTATAAACATTTCCAGGTAATTATAGAGCACAATGCTAAAATCCTTGGAAAACAACAAAATCCCCTGCCAAGATGTGGTAAGCTGTTGTCCTTTCTCTAGTCACTTTATGGTTCCGTTCAATTACTTTCTTTGATGTAAAAAATCTGCTCTAAGCTAGTAAATATACAAAATAATTCCCGTTGCGACTGCCAGGGACTGGGAGGACGCGGCCGGCGCGAGCCCCGCCGCCCCGCCGCCCCGAGCAGCACCCGCGCGCGGCTGTGCGAGGTGAAAAACAGTGACAGCAGCTGAAACACGTCCAAAGCATCCAACTGCATCAACACAGGGATACTGGGGAACAGCGGGACCCTCCTCCTCCCTCAGAAGACGCTAGAAGTAGAGATAACAGTAAGCAAAAAACTAGAAAGATAAAAGCTTTTTTTAATTGATACAGCCATGGGCTCAGGAAGTGTCTGAATGATTCGAACTCGTTTGTCTGGATGCAAAGATTGTGGCATTTTTGAGCCATTACTTTTCATAGGAAATCTGAGCTGCTGTGCTAATTCTGTTGTTTTCCAACTTGCAGAGATCCTGCCTTCTTCCAAAACCTTGCCAGGGCTCATAAATGCCAAGAAACTGTCTGTGCAGTTGAAGTGTGTCTGTTTGCACAGCCCAGTCCCTCTGTGTTTCATGGAGAATTTCCAAGATCTCCTCCCTTTTTATGTTGTTAGAAAAATAGGGGTATTCACTTTATCCAGCGGTGTTTTTGTAAACTCACACCACTTTGGTGGGACAGTAAAACACACAGATCTTGTGAACAGAAGGGTTCTTTTCAGGAATGCCCTTTTGGCCTAGAAGCGATAAATAACTAAATAAGACTAAGGCATCATACAACGTCCCTGCCACCCTTTCTCCAAGGTATGGACCTTTTTCTGAACTTCAGTGGTACAAAAGTTATTTGAACTCCTATTACTCTTGGACAAGTGCACTCACCAGTTGGTATCGCTGAGTATGGTCAGGACCTCATCCACAAGGGCAGGATCGACGACATCGCTGTAGGTTATCAGCATTTCATACACCTGACTGGCCGTTGTTTTCCTGATCTGCAAAGACAGGGGCAGAGGGAGTTTTCCCGAAGCAGCCGGAGCGCTGGACGGAAGAGGCCGCGTCCGGACGCTCGTCCTGACGGGGAGCCCGGCCGCCCTGCAGACCTGCGGCTGCTCCCAGGGCGTCCCAGCACCTCAGCACCATCCTGCTCCTACAAGAGCTGTTTGCACTAAACTTCCGCAGCGTTTCAGCGGAAGAGGGCCACAGAACTGTGTGTTTATTGCTACTTTAGACACAACTCAGGATGGCTGTGGCCGAAAATCCTGGGTTCTACCAGAATACTTTGGATGGGCCTCACAGCACTTGGATCTTTCCATTTGAGTGGGAACCAGCTTTTGGCTACAACTACTGCACATTTCCTTCAGCACTTGTATCAGTTTATTTACACTGAAATAATCCCACTCTCTTCTAGCTTCCTCTCAGGCTGAGTCACAATTTCAGCGAGAGCACCAACGCATTCGGAGCACCAGTGAAGAACAGTCAAATAGTGATATTTGGTTTTGCTCAGGATGTTCCAGGAGACTACATGAAACCCTGCTGAGTTACCTGCTTGCCAATTTAAACCATCTTTGAATGTGAACTAACATTTGTCAAAGCATTTTTCTCCTCGTTAGATTGCAGTCATCAATTAATGTTACCTTGCAACTACTTTCCTGTCCTTAGAGCAAAGTTTGTAGGAGGCAGAAACATCAAAGCACGTAACTGAGCTGTTGTTACCTGAGTGTTGAGCAGCACTGCAGCATTAGCCATTGGCTTCTCCAGCCCACTCTGCCTACAGGGAGAGCTGCTGACCTGCCCTTGCAGACAATCTTAAAAATCGTGTATGGATTAATTTAACTTACCATGGCTTATAAATAATAATAATAAAAAAATGGAATCAGATAGCTGAATGTGTGTCACCTGCATGAATGGGCACTCCTATTCACACCGGTACTTGGCTCCAGACTAAGAAGGGGATGAGGGTGAGAAAAGCACGTTTTCCAAAGCTTGTGCTTTTCAGATCTGTCCCTCACAATGAAAGATTTATTAAAATGTTTGAGAACAGCCCAAGAGGAGCATCCAGCGTTTTGCAGCGACTCACTGGGGCAGTGTCTGGCTCTGACTTCGGTTGCTCTAGGGCTACTTACGCCCACGTGGCTGAGCAGAAGCATCAGCAAAACTTTCAGCTAAGGCGGAAGGCAGACCATGATGTCAGCAAAATTAGTTTTCCGGAGCAGAAGCTGTCCAAAGTGGTGAATTTGCAAGTGTTTCCCCAGAGCCCTGCTTAGCAGTGATGCTGCTGTAGGTACCGAGGCAGCAGCCTCGGCTCGTTTCTTAAGTATAACACAGAGAAAGACACTGGGGGAAGACAGCAAAATTACAACACAAGCGAGTTTTAATTTCAGTTTTTCAAGAAATAAGATAAAGGAAGAAGAGGCCGATTTCTGGAGATCCAATGATATTTTCATTTGACTCAGCTGTAAAAAAGAGTATCTATTTATCATAAAATTGGAACAGAACTCTGCAGATTTAAAACTGCTGCCTTTTGCACCTCCTGCAAGATGTCCTTAGTGCAGCAAGGAAACACAACATGAAAGTATTTGGAGCCCAAATTGTTGTGTTGTAAATTGTTAAACCTCGCTGTGTAGCACAGGATTTTAACCTGCGCTCAAAAGCTGCAGATATCTACTGGCCAGACAGACATCTAAATACATTTCTCCTGAACCAGAACTACTGGTGTGTTGCTGCTGTCAGGCAGTAACTTCTGTTATGATAAAAGCCTTCAAGCCCTAAGTGGTGCAAAGATCCTCCTCGTGTTGTATAACAACAGCAAATTAATTACCTAAATAATTTCTAATTAAAAATTGCACAGATAGAAGGCATAAAAACAGTAGATAGAAGAGCAGGGCATTCTGTCAGGATGCAGGAACCTGTTTCAGGTAGCAGCCTGGCAAGTAGAGATTGAGATTAAATAATTTGTATACAATAATTTCTGGCAAAAAAGAATGCTGTTTTAATAGATTTTTTAAAAGAGTATTTTATATATTGCACTTTGGTAATCCAATATGTCTGGCAGGCAATACATCATATATATATGTATTATTTATTTTATATATATATATATATTTATATATGTATCTTCAATACTTACTAAAGGAAAGGGATGGCAAAGGAGGAGAAACAATTGAAATAAAACTTTTTCTCTCATGTCTCCTTGGAACTGCACCAGGCCACAAAACCTAGGAAGAAACAAGGAGACAGAGGTCTGGGTGACTTGTGGTGAGCGTTGCTCACGTGCACCTTGAAGCTCCCGCTGAGGACACCCAGCACGGGGCGCCGCAGGCCCGGGAGGTGCTGTGGGAAAGCAAACACTGCCGCGAGCGCGGGGAACCCTTAAGGGTGGCTCAAGTGCACCCAGATGCCCCCGCCTACGCCCAACACAAACACGGGTTTCAGCCTCGAGCCGGGCAGCAGCAGAGGCTCCGAGCTGGACAGGGTCCGTGGAGCAAGCTGCCACTCAGGGCACGGCGCAGCCTTTACTCGGGGAAGGGCAGATCAGAAGTGCGGGGTACTTCTGCTTTTAGGCTTTCTCAGACTCAATCTATTGCCAATCAAGAAATGCAATTTAAGTCACATACCCATGCTTCTAGTAGGTATACACAAATAATTTGTCTCTCCTCCTCAGCCAGCATTGCATTTCTCCACGCTTCTCGTTTGACTGCTTTGCTTTCTGCACTGAGGATTTTTCCCTAGAGCCACACTGTAATTTTGCCAGCACTTTTAGCTCTTTCTGCTACATATAGAAGAGTTGATCATGTCATATATCCCTTGGGGACATCACTAGAGTCAAGCTCTGTGGAGGCAACACACCCAGTACATGGCTGCAAATGGCAACAACGTGGTAGAAGTTGCAAACTTTAAGATGTCTTCACATAATTTAAGAAGTTTAAGAAATCTTCACATAATTTCACTCCCACCACCCGGAAGAAGGGCCTAAAACTCACACAACCCTATGTTACATGTATTTTTATGTATTTTCCACTTGTTTTGTTGTGTGCAAAGGCCCTTGCTGTTTTGTTTGGGCTCTACTGGCATGAAGTTCGCTTCGCTCCTTACAAGCAGACACAAAATCACATTATTTCTCAACTCACACTCCGATGCTGGAGCGAAGTTTCCGTATGTCTTTGGATTTTTTGATCTCTTCTTTACACAGAGCAAATAACTTCAGTGGAAATGGGTGGCTGAAAAAGAGAGAGAAAAGAGATGAGAAACGGGTGTCAGCACCCTTTCCTTTTCAGTCCACGACTGAACAAGCTGCCGGATGAACAGTGAAGCCAGAAACACCGCAGCCCGGAGCAGCATCTGTCCTGCCCCTACCCGAGCGCGCCCTGCCTGGAGGACACAGGCCGGTGGTGGCCGCGTACGGAGCGGCCAGGTCACTGTCACCAGTGGCGGTGGCACCCGCGTGCCGAGCAGAGCGCCACGCTCAATGCACCCACAGTGATCTGCAAATTGTTTAAGTTCCACCACGCTTTCAATAAATGACCGCTGCTCTTGGGGATGTGCTGCTCCACAGCGCCGATGCTCGCCGCGGTCGCAGGCAACGTGACCAAACACGGGGCGCAGCTCCGGAGAGGGCTGAGCCCTGAAGCCATCGCTGCCTGTGTTCAGGAGTTCCTGCCCCATCTCCGTCTGGGAAACGGATTCTCACAGCTCTTTCCCAGACACTTGTGCAAACACAAGTATTTAATATCGCCCAAGGAGCTATTAAGGAGAACTAAAGAGGAAGTATTATTTTTATTTCAGGACTAATTATTTAATCTTTCACTCAACACGCACCAAGCCAGCCATTTGAAGTGTCATAGATGCAAACGAAACTATTTCGTATTTGCTCAGCAAGCCCAATTAACTTCTGGACTGCACATTTGGGAAATCTCTCTGTACTGGGTAGGTAAAGCAGCACACAAAAACCCTAGGATTTATTTTCTGCCACTGTGCTTCAAAGCTATAAAGTATTCAAATACAAAATAAATAAAAAAATATGAAAACAATGTGTCATGTTTCAAAATATGAAAACATATGTACATGACAATGCAGTGTCATCTGTTTGAAAATAAGGCATTTAAAACAAGACGAGGATTCATAACGATGAGGAGACGTTTCGTTTCCACAGTTGCTCTGGTGGCGCCGTAGGAAGATGCCCAGCGCGGCACGGGGCCCGCGCGCCGCCACCGCCTGTGTCCGGGCCGGACGTGCACCGGGAAGGGCATCCTCCACCTGGAGCACCTCACTGAGCCCCTTCCCTCGGAGAGCCCCCCGGAGGCCGAGGGGAGCGGGAAGCTCCGGTGTGGAGGGCTAGCATGGCTGGGAAAGGACAGCTGGAAAGGGGCACACAGAGCTTTCCTCGCAGCCTACAGATTCCAGGCGGGCTGAGCACCGGGTGGCAGCTCCATGGTCGCTGGGTGCCCGCGCCGGGCGTCTCAAAGCCCCACGGGAGGAGGCCGTGGCGGGGAAGGGAACCAGGGCCCTGGGCACCAGCCCTCCCTGCGGCGCCGCAGCCGCCTCTCGCCCGCACCGGGGGCATGAGCTGGGCACGGAGCTGGGCCCGACGTGGCCTAGGGCACACAGCAAAAGGCACCACAGGAGGCACCTCCACAGGGCAGGAGTGACACCCTGTGGCAGCGGGCACCAACAGCCACCTCGGGCTCCTACCCCGTGCCCGGCTGCTCACCCTGCTCAGATTCATCACTCTAGGGTATCACCTGCTCTGGAGAGCTAATATCTCCTTAGAAAACGAAGTCCAAGAGGGTCCACAATGCCCATTTTAAACTTCAAAAATTCATTTGCAAATAACTACTAAATATATACATTATATACATTAAATGTAATGTAGCAGTCAACTATCAGTCAACTAACAAGCACTGAGTGCAGGCGCAATCTGTGCTGGTCCTGCTGCCAAGTTCCCTTGCTAAGGCTCCACGGTGCCCAAAACGCAGCAAAGAGACGAGGGGGAGGGAAGAGGTGGGAGCCCCACACCCCACGAACGCTGCTGCTTCACGTGCAGCTTCCAGAGAAGCTCCTCATTTTACATTCCCATGGCCAACAAGGTTGATCTAAGGCATGTTATCTAAATACACACTTGACAACAAGACTAGAATCAATTAAAACTTTTAGACTGATAAAATTTCTTCATGTTCTTCTGCTGTTAGTTCTAGAACTAACAAACCCGCTCTCTCTGCTGGGGAATACCTGCTGTACTGATCTGCAAGTGTCTACACACGTGCCCAGATGCTGCTTGCAAAGCTTTGTGGAACACGTTCTCATCTTCCTGAAATTAAAAACATTCTCTTCTGAAACATCAGCAAGAAAAACACTATTTCATCCTGGAATACTTTATTCATTCTTATCCATTCCTGAACTAAATACTTTCCAGAGTACGGAGCTCGGAAAAGCTGGGACGTGCCTTTGCTATTCTTATTAGAATCTTAATTAACTTCTTTGGAGATAATTCACATTAGCAGAAGCAGGAGGATTTTGGAAGCGATGGCTCCTAGGCACACTGTTTTGCAGCACTACAACAGAACACTACCTCTGGAAAGGACTCACAGCACAGTAAGGAGGGCCACCAAAAAGCACGGTCCCTAGCACTCGGCAAGCTAGTAGCAGCCAGCAGCCAAACGGATCTGAACCTGGCCCAAACCTACCAAGAGAAACACGTGAGTTGAATGTAATGACTTTACTGGTCACGAAGCAACGAACCGATAACCAACTTCTACGCTGAGAGCAGAGCCCAAGAACTTTGTGGAGACATTTTCAAAGCCCTCAGTCCACGGTTTATCTTGGCTGTTGCACTGAAATGTCGCAACTTCAGGAAAATTAAAACAAAATCTTCTATCACATACATGCACGTTCCATAGACACCCACACCTATAGCAGCACGCCGTGTCGGAGCTGAGAGGCCTGTTGCGTACTGCAAAACAAACAAACAGGAGCTTCCAGCAACTTACTTCTCCTGCGTGGTGAAGATTTCAAAGCAGCCATTGGCCAGCATTTGGTCCAGCATCGTCAGGAGAGGTACAGACACCCTGATGAAAGAAAACAATTCAACAATGTAAACACACCTCTTGGCACGCATGTACACAACTATTTTAATTAGACACAACGAAAGAAACTTCCCATCTACCTACATACATTTAAATTAGAGCTCTAGTTTACCCAGGGGAGGGCTGCTCAGTAACTTTTGTGTTGGCTAAATCAGCCTGGTTGGATGAGAGGGGGACACAACATTACAGTCAAAGGGGGAAAACAGACAAAAAACCAAACCCCTAATTAACAGCACGCCTGGTTTGAACTTCCAGCATCCTGAAAATGCAGTTAAAAGAGGTAGAAACTATGAATATATCTGCATATGAACGTATCTAGTACCTGCAAAATTATTTTCAAGTATCTGAGCAACATATTCCACGAAACGCACGAGAAGCGGCAAAACCTCACTGCAATAATTACCAAAGGAACCAACACACCATGTGGTAGCTGGAACAGCCAAAGTCACATTTTCTCTTCCAGAGGCTGAGTCAAAAGACACAACTAAATATAACGAAATTGAAATTCTGTTAACAAGTTTTTTGTTGTTGTTGTTTTTTAAGCCTCTCGAGAAATATTTTCTATTTTACACCTGTTTGCTAAGTGAGGCTTAGAGAAATACACCTCACCATTCAACCTGGGCTACCTTTAGAGAAGAACACTCATATCAGAATTAGGTGTCGAGCACCTAGGAAGGAGCATTACCTAAATGAAATGCAGACAGGACGAGGCTGCCAAGTATATGGCAATATGGAATCCGACTATTGCATCACATAAAATACTGGTGCTCATCACATTGTGACCAATGTTAAGCTACAGTAAGTAAAATAAACTCTACCATCATTCCTTTACTATTCAAAAGTGCCAAGCAAAGTGCACTGAAGCCAGGGGGGCTGGTTCGGGCACCCTTTGCCTTGGCAGGTTGACCTGGCCCGTACACCAGACTGCAAACAGTCACTCAGTCGCAGAAAGAAAGGCCAAACAGAGGCATTACCGGTTGTTCTGCAGGTTGTCCTCAAAGACCTTGAGCAGGGTCTCGCAGAAGCTCCCCATGGCGCTGCCGTCGCCCTGGATTCTCTTCATGTAGTCGAAGAGGCTCTGGGCAGAGTACCGGAGCTGCGGGAAAAGACCACAAGCAAGAAAAGAGCACAATAAAGATTCGCTATTTTCCATCTTTGGAAATAAAACCGCCCCGAAGCACCGTCAAGATCCTGCCTTGCTTTAGATAATCGCGCTGTTACGGCGGGGAAGGCAGCACCTCACCATTCAATGGTGCAAACACTGAAATGTGTTGAAAATGAAAATTCAACGGTGCAAACACTGAATGGTGCGAGCACCTCACCATTCAATGGTGCAAACACTGCGTTCAATGTTTAATTACGCTTAATTATTTCATACTATCTTTTAAAACAACATAGGCATTTAAGACCATTATGAATAACAAGGAAATATTTTGTCTTATTACAAGCAGAGATCATTAGAAACAGAAGGTTGCCCCCATGTCAAGGCTCAGGAAGAGACTTTGGAAGGTCCATGTTCAATTCTGCATCTTTCAGTCCCACATCTCCACACTTCCACACCCCTTTATGGTTCTCTCCTACCATCTTCCAAAAGCTGCTTAATTCTTCAGTGCTTTCCCTGCAGATCCAAATGATTAGGAAGGCAAGAAGGGGCACGAAAGGAACAGGCAAGCAAACGTCTCCTGCACACAGAGCAAGCTGGGCAAGGCAAGACAGAGTAACAAGCTAATGGGAAAGGCTCTATAACAAGGACAGTATTTCTTCATTAGCAACTAGTGACATTCGGTTTAAGTAACCTGGTGATTAAGTAACCTGAATGAAAGTCACTCGGCCATCTACTATAAAAACCCAGAGCTTTACTGTAAAACAATAATCTTTTACAATACAATTTCCCCATGAAATGGGACCATGAGCAAATCTCCTACCAGGGTGGTACTGTCTTACTTCATCTACCATTAAAAGAGTGGAGATTTCTGGTAATAATGACAGAATATGGAGCAAAAGTGTTGATAAAAAGAGAAAAATCAAATCATCTTTATGCCTGCAAAATAAAGAATCCTCTCTGCCCTTTCACACACAGGGGATTCCACATTTCTTTTGCTACTTGGAGAAGTAGATAATGGTTTTGTTAACTCTCAGAAAATGGCCTTAGCCAAGAAAGCAGCCAAAGTGAAAGGTTTTACCAGAGAACAAGGTCACTTTGGGGGACAGACCCACGTAGTTGCTCAGCAAATTTTAAACCAGGACATTTTCCATATAGCCAGCATAGATCCTATGATGTTACTGCAGCAAACTCTAACACAACAAGGTAACACAAGATAAATGAGTTAAATCCGTATTTCCTCTTCAGGTCAACATTCCCTCTTCTCCCAATAACATCTGAGGACGGTATGTGAGCTCTAACCTTCGACTGGTCATGAGTGCTTGCAGAGCACATTTCCAATACCTGCCCCATCCACGCAAGAGTGCAGAATTCACACTTGGTCAAACGTGTGACATTTACCTTTCCCTGGGGCTGCAGCAGGACTGGGAAAGGAAATTAGGAGGTTAATGGCCTGGAACACAGACAGCTTTGGACGAGAACTTGAGAGGAGGCCTGAGAATGACCTTATTCTTAATAAACAGTAAAAACAGAGTTTGCCAAGGCTTGAAACACTTGAACCAATAGTAGGTACTTCAGTGAGAGGCAATATATTGTATGGGCAACACCACCCAAAGGGCCCATCCGATGATAAACCCATAAAATCCTAAGGAGCAAACCTCCAGAATCAGGAGGAAAACATGAACGAGCCTCCTAGGAAGTGCAACAATATCTCCAGAAGGGTGCACGCTATTCAAACAAGGAGGGGAGCAAGAGAGGAAAGGCAGCGACCATGGTGGCCATGGGCTGGAGATCAACACCCCCTCCTGCTGGGTCTCCTCAGAGCCCCTGGGATCTTCAGGACCAAAGACGTCAGCTGCACAAGGCAAGGAAGGCAAGAGCTTGCCCAGCAGCAAGGAGGGCAGCAGGCGGCCCTGCTCCGCTCCGCTCCCTGCGGGAACTGCCCACCCACCACCTGGAAACCTCTGCTCTGAATGGGAGAGGCCACGAGGCCGGGCCACAGGCCTGGCCTTCTGCTGCTGCACTGACTGTTCATGAGGTCAATCCCTCTCGGGAGTGAGCGGGGGGAAATCCTGGAAGTCTGGAGATGAGGAAATAACCAGCGTAAAGCTGCTGTCAAACTGCTAGTAGTGCCGAGCTCAGACGCTGCAGGGCCTCTGCTCTGGGCAGGGCTGGTGCCACAGGTCTGACCCACTCCACCACGGTGCCCAGGCCGCGGGATTCAGGCAGTCCCCGCGGTGCCGACCCCACCAGCAGCACAAGTCCAGCGAATAATTACTGAAACGGCTCAAACAAAACGAGCATTTTTGCCTACAGGGCAAGAACACTGAAGGACCCAGTGCTGAGAGACGTTTTTCAACAGAGAAAGACCTACCTGCCAATCTGCAACACTCGTGTTAACATGGGCAGCACAAAAGCACACTGAGGTTATGCTACGCTCCATAAAAAACACCCGTTTTGGATCACTTAAAGCCCTGACAAATTTACAACACCAAAGTGGCAGTAGCTTATTTTCCCAATAACCTTAAAAAATTGCATATATTTTAAGTTTTAGCACAAGTGAAACCATGTCTCCTTTGTTCTGCTCGCAACACTCCTTTTCAGGTCAAGTCTTCGGAGGCCAATAACTCCAGGTTTCAAGTCAGCGGTATTTTACGTCAAGCAGGAATATAATAATTCACACCACTTCTTTTTTCTTAAAGAGAATGCCAGAAATTCTTCCCAATTGCAGTTCGCTTGCAAGCTTGTCAGGCCTGCTCCAGATAGCAATTCATTCCCACACCAGCAGCCGCAGTGACTTGGGGTTTCAGAACTTCGTGTTCTTCTCATTTTTCACATTATCTATGAACGTCCCAACGTTTTGATTTGTAACAACTAATGCACCTGTTTAATGCACATTTGTTTTGTCCAAACAGCACTGAAGGAAGTCAGGAGTCTACGTGGGAAATGGAAAGGCAGTTCTGAGGAGCCAGCCGTTTGGCATGCAGAACAGATGCCACAGACCTGCCACGGGACTTGACATATGCAACGATTCACTGGACTCATATGGAAGTGGCTGCTATAAGTTGTTACAGTTCTTCAACATATTATTCTAGAATAGTTTTATTGGGTTTTAATTTTCAAAATAGGATATTTTTAAAAAAGGTTTTCTTAAAATTTCTGTAATATTTTAAATATAATTTTCGCTCTTTATGGGGGGTTGGAAATCACAGGAGATTTTGCGTTTTAATAAAACTGAATCCAGTTGAACAGTCATGAAATTATATCAGATAGTTTGCTGGAAACTCTAGGGCTTGTGAACTGCAAAAAGAACCGCTTTATGCTTCTATCTTTGACTGCTGGGAGGATTTTTTATTATGCAGCCGGAAGAAATCGGCATCGCTGCCGTCCAGCTTTATAATTAGAAGATTCTTTTATACAAAGAAAGTGCCCTTTGAAGCAGAGGAATGCTGCGGAATGCCAGATCCGGGCGGGAATGACATCTTCTGCCTTTCCAGGCTACTGGCGGCGCTCAGGCTCCGATTCGTTCGGCGGCCGGGCTGCCTCCCAAGGGCCGCTCCGCAGAGCCCTTTCTGCAACCTCCTCACAAAGCCAAACAAAGGAATATTTTTGCTAATTTTACTGCTGGAGAATTTACTGCTGGCGAAGGAGGAGCCGCCGGCACCGCGGAGCAGCCGCGCCGCGATCAGGGCACGAACCCCTGCGCTCGGATGCTCCGGCGGGCCAGAGAACCTCCTCGCTTCGCAATCTACCTGCTTGCTCAGCGGGACACAATTTTTCAGAGGGAGAGGGAAGGAAGGAGGGATCACAGAACATACAGCTCACTGCTGTATATACAGCAGTATATACACAGTTCAATCAGCTTTTCCCTTTACCCAAGTTCTCAAAAATAGGCTTCTTTCATATCAGTTTAATAGAAAGGGCCCTTAACATTTCATTTAATGTTTAAATCAGTCCCCGAGATGCAGCAAACCACACGAGGGGCTTTGTTAGAATAGTCTGAAACACAAGTCATTATAAGAGACATCAGTCCTAATTTGAGCATCACATTTTTAACATGAAATTTAATTTGCCACATACTGCATAACCCCCGCCTAAGTACCCCTATTATGAGCCTCTCTTGCACTTCTGTCTGGCTCAGAAGGGAATTAGGCCACTTTCTTTTTAAAGCCAAATCCCTTGAGAATATTTTCACAGGAAGAAGCTTTCAGCGTTAGAGAGAAACGCAGGGTCACAAAAAGTTAACGCTTCAAAACCATATTTTGAAAACATTACAGAAGGTTTTCTTTAAATGTGCTGGCAGCTGGTAACAAGGCAAGGCAGCTAGGAGCAACTGCACTGTTTACAGTTTTGGAACATCAAGGACAAGCAGAACTTAAAAAAAAAAGATATGAAAATGTTGAACCTTTTCCTGTGACCTCAGTTAGCAGCCAGAATGTCTGTCCCTCCACAACCTCCCTCCCCTCTTGTGTTTCTAAGGATAATGTTGGCTCCGGAGGAGCCTCCTGTCATTAGCTGTTTGACTGAAACTTGAATTTCAGCTGCATGTCTGCTGTTGAAAGGGAAAAAAAGTCTGCAAGAGTGACATCATCTGTCCAGCATGTATTGCCACAAAGCAGCATGTGTATGTTTTTAAACACTTTAAATGGTCTTTGCTATATCATTATAGCATTACATTGGGGAAACAAGTCACAGAATTGGTTTAAATATACGTGACTGCATAGAAACCTAGTCTACACTGACATGAAACCAAAAGGAGCACGGAGATATTTTGCTAGAAATGCAGAGCTGATGGCACCAGACCCAAGACGGCACTTGGGCAGATTCTGAACAGCAGACGGTAAGACTGAAAATGGGAGACAAAGTGAGTGACTTACCCCCTTCCTTCTGCGCCTTGTCATAGCTCAAAAAAAATAAGCTGCATTTCCTACCACATTTCCACCAGCATTCTTAATCTTAATTAGAGGCAGAAATCCTAATTAGAAACACTCTTAACAGCACTTTAGCAATTTGAAGACTTATAATCCAAAATACAGTCAATTGTCTTGATATTTCTCTGCAGCATCATTTCAAACTACGTCCTTACCCCAATATATTTTTTTCATATACAATACATCTTTGGCTGCATCAAATAACAAAATTCTTAGAAGTCAAACATCTCAAAATCACAAATTCTGGTAACAACAAGGCAGGCTGTAAGAGATGGGTAAGTTAAACTAAAAATAAAGTCTCAAAGCTTTTGAGCAGCACAACAGTCTTACCACAAACTGGGATGAAAACGCTGTGCATGGACAAAAGAATAAACTGCAGATCGTGGAGCTCAAAAACATTCAGATAGACAACTAAATGGTATCTCCTTGCAATGCACCTTTTGATATCACTTAGCTACCTTTTAAAGAAATCATATCGACAGCTCTCAAGTAGAAGAACACCCAGAAAGTTTGAAGAATACTGTTAATCTGTATTAACATGTATGAGGTAACTATTTGGATCTGTTGGGAGAAAAAAGGAGAAAGGGAAAGGGAGAGGGACATCTAAGCACTTTGGTCAATAATTTTATCAGGGCTATGCGTTTTCTGACCAGGCAGGAAAGACCCTCTGCTTTCTTACTGTTGTCTCTGTTAATCCACCAACAGACACGGTGAGCCCCAAAAGCACGTGGTACTGGTACACCGGCAAGGCCAGGAGCTGGGTGATTCGAGGGAAAGCTTCTGAGGAGGCATTCCAGTTTAGCGTCTCTGACTCTGACCTGCAGGAAAGCAGAAGGGCAGAAACGTTGAGCGTGTGCTGGCTCACGCCTCCGCAGAGCCCTCCTCCGAAGTGAAGAAAGTCTCTGTCTTACCTACAAGTCCCATTAATCACTGCTCTTTAAGCTTTTGGGGAAAGTTCAAATAAGAACTTGAGCTTTGCTGGTCAAGTAAAGCAAAGTCTCTCGACCTGTTTCAGACCAATCATCTCTATGTGGAGACAAGAAGTTCTCCCTGCAACACTGCAGGCTCTGCTCCCCCACGCCCAGCAAGTCAGCAGCTCACAGAGAGCTTGTCCCAGGGCAGGCTGACACCCAGCCCCACAGCAGCCTAGCACACAGAGCACTTGTGAGGTACACAGACTAAGACTGAGCTGCAAGGAAAAACAAAAGGGGAAAGGACACCGTGTCTTCTCCATCCCAGTTGGGTGTTAGAGTCACCATTTGGAAAGGAGTTGCTCTCACTTGCCTCTCTCCCACTTTAACTAGAAATTCCATCTTTGGAAACTTATGGCAAGTAGGGTTTGATTTAAAGCAACTCATTCAATCAGTGTTTGGCTGAAGAAAAGACAAAACCAGAGAGGGAGACTCCCATTATATTCAAGCTCTCACATTACAGGAAGAAAATGAGATTATAAACCAGACCTTTCACAAACAGCACAATTACCAAAACCCAGCCGACCTGCCTCACCTACGGCCTCCCACAAACGTAGTGCTGCAGGATCTTGACCAAGTCAAGAGCTTCACAGAACTCGCAGGGACTCAGTATCTTTGAAACATCCATCCTCAGCAAGCAAAGCTGAAACTCGGCCAGTTCCAGCCAAGTGACTCTTGAAGTCACCTGACTCCAAGAAAGCCCTTTTGTTTTCTCTCTTAGGATACCTTCTTCAACTGCCTACCTTGGGAATATCCTCTCTAGTTCTTCTCGATGAGGTATGTGTGGAACTGGAGGATGGTCAAAATGTAGAAGGGTGAGGAACACGGATCCTGCATGAGCTCGAAATTTGTCTATTTTCTCAGCCGCTTGTTGAGCCAGCCAGCACATAATCTGCCTGCAACTATGAAAAACATAAACAAGTGAAATGCGTAATTCAATTTAAATTTTTCAAATGATAACATGGCAGAAATATCCTGCCATGAAATTATTGTAATGAGTAGTGCATCATAAGGCACCTGAAGTATCTTCAGGGCTCCCACTTCTAACAAAAGAAGTCCTGACATTAATATTGCACAGTATTTAATTTGTACATACCACCTTTAATCTGAAAAGATATAAAGGTTTTCAACAGATAGGGAAAACTGCTACGTATATACGGCACACATACCAGTGGTGAAGATCCATCCCAAGTGAGTCACTCTTTCACCTTTTGCTAGTTTGTAACCACCTCCCGTTTTCCTCATACTTTTATCTAAATTCTCAGCTGCAAAATACCTGCCCAACAGGCCCTTTAAACCTGCTGGCAGCACAGCCAACAGCAGCAGCAACTGGTAGCATTCCTCCAGTTACTGCAAGATCCAGACATTTAGCAAGCATGACCTTCTGTCTTTTGATCCAGGCAGGGATCCTGTTCTAAGTCCCACTTGCCTAGACTATCTCTGCAGGAGGTCACCAGGCAAGTAGTGTCTTCTACTGACGCCAATATTTTCCCTCCAAGTGTCTCATTCAAGAACTATCTTTCATTCACTCATCCATATCTAGCAGGAAGGTTGTTTAATAAGCAGTTTAAGGCAGTTTAAAAGGTAGCATTCGAATGCCCCACTCTCGTCTGGACGCACTTCGAATTAGTGAAACACCACTCTGCAGCAGGGAGCAGGTTTGCCTTCCATTTAAGCAAATTATCGGCAAGCACGGACCAAATCCCACGGAAGTACCGTGTTAAGAAAGGTAGGACTGACATCCACTTTTGCTCAGTTAATAGTGTTAGTCTAAGAAACATATAAAACCTTCTCAGCACCTAGGTGGAGGTGCATGGTGCATTTCTGTTAAAAGTTCTGCCATAGCCACTTATGGATTAACTACAGAGCGTGCAGGAAACGCCTTCTCGTACAGAGCAGCATGCAACAGTGAGAGATGAGGCACAAAACCAGTAACATACACGTTGGCATTAACTAACTCGGCTTCCTTCTGGACCAGCAAAAGTGTCACCTCCATTAAACTCGTCATAGCAGCTTCACGTACCCTGCCAAAACAGATACACAATGTTAGTCAGAGTGGGGACATTAAAATATATTTGAGCAAACACATCAGCACTGAAGCCCAACAGGCACTGCAACGAAGCCAAACAAGGCAGAACCCTGTAAAAACTAGCCCTGAAAGCACCGATGTGCTTAGTCTGCTCCAGACCACCTCCTGAGAACACTAACGTGCATTTTGACATCGATATTTAAGCACTGTAACTTTTCCAGCTTCATACTTCCAATGTTAAAAAATGTGTAACTCACAATAGGTTGGTAATAGTTTAGATCCCTGTGCTGAAGAATGCCCAAGTAACAGCTTCGTGAAAAAGATTTGGCCCCAGTAACAGGACATTGTGCTTGCAGTGAAATATGTAATTATAAGTCACAAAATACAGTCCATACACCTGGTTTAAACCAAAAGCCTTACCAAGGTATGAGCTGTCAGAAAATAGCTGTTTTTTAACACAGTGGTAATGCTACAACAGAGTCTCACTCAGTCACACAACTCCGTAAAAAATCTAAACCAGCACGTTCATCACATTAGCCACTTATATTGTTTTTTCTTGATAATAATTAAAAATCTTATTGAAATATTTTAAAGGGTACACCTGTCTACTGTGAAAAGACACACTGCTGTTTCTGTGCAATTTCCAAAATAAACTGAAATTTGTTGTCTATACCATCTAAAATGGGGTGGGACATTTATTAAAGTGGTAAAAAAGTCAAATTACATCATTTTTTCCTTAGTAGTTCAATACAACTTTGGCAGTCTTCCATAGTGGGTATTTTTCTGCTTCAACATTTAATACCTGCCTATTAGATATTTATGTCTAACACCTGCAGACAGACTGGACAAGCCCCAGCAAATAATCTGTCGTAAGAAACGTCAAGTTTGCAAACGGCCAGTGAAGCTGGTTAAGCTTTCCCACGATTCCATTAGAGAGAGACAAAAATGACATCAGTGGCCAGGTCTCCCCACACCTCCCATTGCAGTCAGCGGTTTGCAGACAGACAAGGAGAAAAGATCGGTATTTCAGAGGCCACTGAAGTATTTAGCAGCCAAGAGCTTGGCTATGAGGAAGGCTTTCCCATCTCCTTTTAACGTACGTGTTTTGCACCTCTGGTTTTGGCTGGCACTGTCATTGCAGCCTTGAAAGAATTCGGTGCTCAAAGCGCGTGTGGATTTTAATGGCTGTGGGGAATTGCACTTCTTAGGAAACTGCCACTTCCCTAGAGTTTCGTTTAGCTTTTAAATTAAGACATATGCAGAAGGATGAAAAATACGGGGAACACAAGTGAAAGCTGATATATGGGGAAGTTAATGTGAATAACTCATCTATACTTCACCATCTTCTTCCTTATCTGCTTCAGTATCTAATTTTGGCAGCAGAAAGCTTAGTACCTTTCTTCTCCCTGACTCACCACCCTACGTGATTGCTCTTGTGTTCCCTTTCGCTACCCTTGTGCCAGTGCCTTCTGCAAGCAAGGGACCGTCCTCTGCGCTGGCGCTCTGTCCAAGGTGGAAGAAGGAGGAGATTTAAAGCAACTCATTCAGCTTCTCCCTCCCTGTGCTCGCTGGAACGAGCTGCCTCCATCCGTGACCCCAAGCTGCGTGTTCCGCTTTCCTGCCAAGCTTTGAGGTGTCAGCTGCACCTCCTCTTCTCTGGTTTCCTGCCCCGGGTTACGTCCCTCCTTCCCCATGGCATCCTCTGCACTGCCATTTCCACGGGCACTGCCCTTGCTGCACAGCCCTGCCGTCCTATGGCAAATGTGACCATTACTGGGGCAGCATCAAACAAACAAAAAGAGGCAAAAAATGCAAGCAAAACATGGAAGCAAAAAATACAAGCATGCAGAACTCAACCTGGGCTGGGAAGAAGAGCTGAGATTATTCCTCTGAGCAGTTGCTAACACATTCCAAAATACTGCAGTGAAGCACCTAACGGAGCAAGTCCCTTCAAGTCAAGGGCCAGGAGCACAGAATCCTTAAACACAGAAACAATGAGAAACTCGAGCCTAAACGCGAGCTTCCCCAGCCCTGCACGCTGGGCACGGTGTGTGCGGGGTGGGTTTGCGTGGCGCCCAGCACGCTGCGCAGCGTGCAGCACCGTGCCCAGCGGCTGCAGCACCGGACTGGTTTGCTGCAGCAGGAGGAGCAGGCGGGCGCTGCGCCGCCCCGGCCACGGCACAGCGAGGGGGCAAGAGCAGAGCCGGCCTTCCCGCGGGGCACAGCGCGCTGCGGCCCTGCTTGAGCCTTCCCACCTCGGCTCTTCTCCGCAAGCTCTCCTGGCTTCGCTGCAGCTACAACAAATCCCTAACAGTATTTTTCAGGCCTTCCCTTTCCTGCCTGAATTGGAATAAAAGCATGACCAAATCCTGTTTCTGAATAGTCAGCAGGTGGTTTCATCTACAGTCCTGAGCGCGCATCTCTGTACTCTTAGGTGGTTCGTGTAGCCGCTGCCACTGAGGCCGTTTCTGCATGAGCTTTAACCTGCCCAACAGTGGAAACGCGGTGCCTCCGTTGGACCAGGAGCCCGAGCTCGCCCCTCAACCGCAGCCCCTCAACCGCAGCCCTCTTCGCTGCTCCTGTTTCTGCCCACACGAAGGTCACAGCCCACGGCTGCTCTCGGAGCATCGCTTTGCCCCGACGCCGTCCCGATCCCGTCATGCTCCGGTTTGGCGGACGTGCTGGGAGCGCCGCTGGAGCAAAGGCCTTCGTGGCTATGGAGAAGCCGGAAGGCCAAAGGCCTAAGTATTTAAGTCAATAGGTGCTAGATACTCTGAATTGGGCTAATTTAGTACTTCCTATTTACAGGCATTATTCCAGGTTGGGCATACTTGTGCCCGTAAATACACGCAGAAAAGGAACCCGACGGGAGAGCCTGTGCTCTTGCTTCGCGTGTCCCCGTCCACAAGATGTGCGCTTCACGCTGCTCCTCCCGCCCCATCGCTACCTGCGGGAATTCAGCTGCACGAAGAGAGCAATAGAAAACCCTCCTTGCCCCAAGGACTGCAGGAATTGCCAATGCACGCGTGCTGCCACATCCCCAGTTACAGCTTCTTTGGAAATCAAAGACAAACTCCAAGAGGACAAAGGCTTCTACAGCATCTTGGTGATCAGGATTGTGTTTCTGGTTCCGAAACCGAATCCTCTTTGTATTTTAAGGGAACTATGAAGACTGAAGCACATCACATAACTATGACTGCCACAGATCTGAAGCATTCTTATATCCATTACTCTAGATACAGCAATAATAGATGTATTCCTACAGATTTAACTTTCACTTATTATTGCAATATGATAACTGAAATCACTGAACCCCAAACTTTCAAGAGAGACAATAAAGTGACTGTGCAATTAAAATAAATAAATAAATAAATAAACAATCTGGCCATCTCAGTGAGAGCAGCAATCCCTAACAAATTAGACAACTGCTCCCTCTCCTGGCAAAACAAGATGAACATATGAGAGGTCAGTAAGTAGGCAGAAATGCAGTATTTCAAAGAAACTACAAGTAAAGGTTTAAATCACTCTACTTCTCAAGACTAGATTTATTCCCAGTATTCACCAGAAGAAATGGATGACATCTGGAAGTCAGAATAAGGCTGAACTTTAGTTTAAAACACAGCAGACCTTCTCCTAAGGACACATGCCCTTCTTCTAAGACAAGGAAGAGAGAAATTCTTTCTGCCTTTCCTTTTCCTATCCATTCCTATCTCTCGCCACCTATACTCAATTGTGCAAAAGCTGAGAGGCATGTGGTTATTTCTAATAGATAAAAGTGCTGAAGTCTCCGGCCCTCCTTACCATCCTCCGACGTCGCCGCGGCTGTCGGTCGTGTAGTCCGTGACACCACTGAGCAGCGTGGCATAGATGGCAGCAACGTTGTCCTTGCAGATGTGCTCTTCCTGGCATCCATCTCCCTTCACACCTACTGTCTGGCAAATCCTTCAAAAGGAGGAATGGAGAGTCAAAAGAGAGGAACTAAGAAGAAGCTAAGATCCTGGCTTTTTTGGTGGTTCAACAAACTTTACTGATGTGCAGTATTCTAAACAGCTATGCTACCTGCCACAAACAGCACGCAGCGCTTAGTCCAGAGACACTGGATTACAAGCCAGAGAGCACTGGATGCTGCCAGGATTTCTCATCCATGTTCCTCTGTAATGGAATACTGCCAAAGCTGGAAACTCAGATGTTACACATACACACACACACACACACACACACACACACACGTATATAAGCTCTCTGATACTACAAAATCAGAGCATGTTTATTGGACCCATCCGTTTCTGAACACTTATTAAAGTGAAGCAACCAGGAAGAGCAAGCAACTAACAAATATACTGAATTTCATATTAACCACCTTCTTAAATTTTAAGACAACATTAAAATGGGAAGGAATGACATTTCTGCATTGTAACAATTTGACACCGTATTTATACTCTTTATATTGTGGCAGGTAAATGCTGAAAATATTCCTTCGGAAAAAAACTTACACGTTTTTAAACCAGTTCAATCTCCTCATGAAATAAGGAAAATTAAAAAACAACAACAACAAAAGTATCTTCACTCTCCTTAATAAATATTTAATCCTTCACTGAGCTCACTAGAAGTCCATGAGAATGGAAAATTTTTCAAATATATTCTAGCTGTTCATTTAATGGATGAAAAAAAGTCCGAGTCACACTCCCATTCACAATGCCTGATACTGCTCAGAACCAAAGTGAGAGCACTAGAAAACTTGTAGAGAAAGAACTGGGAAGTACAGAAAATAATGATGACAGACATACTTTGCAACTGCTATTAGGGCATCTCTTCTGGCTTCTGCAAAGCTCACGTCTGTCTGGGAAACGACAGTAACCTTTTTCAAGCCTTCCAAAATCTGAAAAAGTAGAAAAAAAATGGTGTGAAAAAGATGATTTAACATTAATGGTGAGTTCCTGCTAAATCCAGATATAGCATAAAAATAGAAGAAACACATAGGAGGAGCAGGCAGTCAAGCAGCGGCCGTGTCCTCACCCTGACCTCCGCTTCTCTGGGACAAAACTTCCCTACCAAGTGGATCATTTGTTCCTGTTGCTCCTCAATCCCTTTTCCATAAACAGGACTAAAGTAGAACTCGCTTTTAACTACCCGAATCAATGAGGAGCTAAATCATGATGATTTTCTGGAGTTCCTGCACATCACAATCCCAAATTCACAACGGCCTTTAATTCTGTGCTTGATTCCCATCACCAGTTTCATTCAACGCCCCCGAGAGCCGCTCCTCCCCGCACTGGTGGCACCATCTCACCTGCTGGAGCCTGCCCTTCAGCAGAGCTCCTGGGAGGGCCCCAAGCGCCAGGGCAAAGCCACAGCGGATCATCTCCTCCGTGCTCTGCAGCTCTGCAATGTACTGGGTCACCAGCTCATCTACAAAGAACACAGTTGCACAGTGAACAGCTGCCACCACACTGTTGTTATTATATAATTCACTAAGCAAAAGGAAGAAAAAACTACCCAAACAGAAAAGCTACAGAAATCCATGATTCATTAAGTACAGAAAGCCTTAAATTTTGGCCACTGGGAAAAGAAGAAAAAAAATGTACAATGTTCCTGTTGATGAGTGAATTCTCGTTTTCTCAGTGCATGGTTGGATTTTTAGATAAACTACCCTATTCAGAGGGAGTAGATAAAAAATTGTCAGCCTTAAAAAAAAAAAAAGCTATTATTTTTTCAAGTCTAAGCATGAATTTCAGTGCAAACTCAGGCAAATGCTGGTGCATTCTCAGGTCATCAGCTTCTATAACGAGACAGGTTGGGAGAGAGTTGAGTCTGGATTTGGGAAGGTCTGTTATTCAATCTGCTTCCTCCCCCCTAACATCTTAATCGCACTGAGGATTTCCATACACAAACATACACACGCATCCCACGGATCATACCTAAGCAATGAGATCAGTTCGTGTTGCTTTTTATAGATGGACAAATACAAAGTGGTGCTTTTTAGAGAGGCCAGCTCAGAAAGTCACCACGTCGACGCAGGGACCTTCCGTCCAAATTCCCTCAATTGCTGTAGCATGAACCAGGGAGAGGGGCTCTATGGGCAGCAGCACAGGGGAAAGGAACAGGAATACACTGAGCAGTGCCAGGGAAAAAAATTAAAAGGAGGCTCAATGATAGGGTAAAGCAATACTAAGAACAAAATAAGGATAAATTAAGAAAAAAGTAAAAGTTGGGAATCCATTTATCTCTGTATTTCTACTGCTTTTTGTTCACGCTCCTGTAACAAACACTAAGAGGAAGGAAGCTCTGTACATGGAAACTGTTCCTTACTGCAGGCTTTATCAGAGACTTCATAGATGATCCTTCATTTACCTGATGGTTCAGACACGGCGCTAAACTCTTTAAGTGCAGCCGAAATTCAGATTAACTTCTAGGACCAACTGAGATAACAGCGACAAGCCCAACTCCAGATGAGAGAAAAAAAAAACTGCTATCTTCCTAATTAGCTTTACTGAATATGCACTTTTTAATCCTTAAAAGGAACAAAGGAGTGAGCGAGACTCCGCAGGTTACGTAACTGCGCCACTGCTTGCTGTCATCCAAGATTTACATGATTAAGCAATATTTGCTAGAGGAAGAAAGATTACTTTCCATAAGAAACTCCACTTTAATCATAACTCATTACTTTTTTTTTCCTTAATCCCTATGCAATCAACAGGCCCCAGCTCGTTCCTGCGGCACCAGGGCACTAGCTCCTTGTCCAGAGGTTGGCAGTCCCTTCGGACGGGCACATCTGCTGGCAGGAACTTCCCAACCTCTGGAGCGTGCGCGGAGTCTCGCGGCCCTGGGGAGCTGCACGGCCACTGCTGCAGCGCTTCCACAACTCATGTCCAGCTCAGAGTGACACTGCAGCAAAAGGACCCAAAATGAAGATGTGGCAGAGAGCAAATGGGCAGCTTGAATGCTAATTGCTTACTAATTATGCTACCTGGGGTAATGCAAATGTGCCTGTTCGGCTGAGCTTCACAAAGCAATGCAGGCTGCGATGCGTCTACAGCAGTAACTCAACACACAGGGAATGAGTATTACAAGAAAGTACACAAAACCAAAGTGGAAAATAGGAAAACAGAGGCAAATAGTGATTTGGCAGAATACAGCCATATTCAGAATCCTGAATCACTAAATTATTTTTGCTTTGTATTTCACTCTGATCTACAAAACCTTTTTCTTTTTTTTAACATTTGTTTAGCTTGCATTAGATTGTGATTGTGGTTGTTTTCAGTAGGTCAGTTAAAGCAATTGAGGGGATTAAGGCACCTGTCCCTGCCCTGGATCTCTTGTGCAAAGCAACCTCCGCACACGCACACACACACATCACACAGCGTGGGCAAGTTTTTCAGTGGTGGATTTCAAACCCACAATATGGAAATTTTAATTTTCATAAAACACGCAGTTTTTACTGGCAGAGAGACCAAAATAACCCATTTTTTTGCATTTAGGACGGAAGGCGTTTGCATCTATGACAGAATTTTTATTTACATATTTGGAAGGGGTTTTAGAGAACTTACAAGCCAAATAAAGCTCACTAGAGACTGTCAGGAGAGAAAGTTATCCAGGTTGTGATGACGTTTTCCAAACGATACCAACAAGTCCGATGAAAAACGTCGCCTTTATCTACAAATCTGCTCCTCCTCATGGCTCTGTGGTTGTGTGGCTTCAAGCCTTCAGCCGCAGGCAGGTGCAAAGCCAGCCCGGGAGCCGGGATGAGGGACGGGACGAGCCGTGCAGGCTCCCGAAGGAAGCCGGCGTCAACCCCACGGGAGCCCCCACGTCCCCCTGCCCTCGCGCTCGACACGGCCGAGCCCACTGCTCCGCTCCGCGTTCTCAGAGCCGACGCTTCGGCACCGTGCCCATGAACCTCCCCGCTCCCTAATACTGCCCTCCTTTCCTGGACTTTTACCACTGTTTTCACTACATGTTACCCCTCCTTTTTAATTTGCCTTGGTGTCATTTCACCCCTTTCCACGCTGCCCATGAGAAAACTAGGCATGTGGTAATAACTTGTATGAAAAGACTGTCTTTTTGCCTTCTTTTTTTTTTAAAAAAACCCCATAAACTGGAGTCATTAACAATATGCAAACAATTTAAAAATTAAGACAGGCTGCTTCTATATATCAATAATTTCCTCGGGGCAAAGACTGCATATTACTGTGCGTGTTCTAGATATCGAGCTCATTCTGGGAATAATTAAGGAAGTATTCCATTACATGCATGACTTAGGAATGGCAAAATAAAGGAAAATACATCCTTATTTTGTAAAGTTCATGTAATATCACTGTCTTACTTAAATATGAGAACATAAATGTTCTTATCTTTAAGTATCTCACTTATGAAACCTTGAGATCTCAGATGAACACTGTACAATTTGATAACTGAAAGGAAGGTACAAAAAATCCTGTACAACCCATGTTAATTCACCCGCCCCTAACATGAGTTTAACTCTACTCCTGTAACAGGAATCTAAACCCAACATGGAGCTTTCATCGTGGAGCGTTCATCATCGTGGAGCGCCTCCCTCCCCTGAGACATTTCCTAGACTTTCAGTTGGTTTTCTCCTTTTTTTAATTATTATTTTTCTGTAGCATTTTTAAGTGCATTAGGGCTGCAGGGATGTCTGTGTTCCTCCCAGTCCCCATCCCACCCCCCAGAGCTTTGCAGGTTGGGTCCAGTCCATGACTCAAACATGAATCATTACCTTGTAGAGCTGGATCAGCTTCTCCCTGCTCACTGATGTAATATTCATTACACAGCGCAGTCAGTGCAGAGACTGCAGAGTCCTGAAAGACAGGGAGACTTGGCAGCGTGGTCTATGTGCTAAGATCACACTTCATGGCAACTCTTATTCTTTAAAACAGTACAAATAAGCTAAATCGATATTTTAAAATTAATAACCTATCAGCTGCATTCTCCGTTCAGTTTAAGGATGACATAGTATTATAAAACACAAAGGTCGTTATCTCACCTTTAATAGATTGATGCCAGTTATATGATAAAAACAAACTGTATTTCTCCAGCAAGTTAGGCAAAGAAAACAGTAGGAATGCACAGACTGAAGGTTATGAACAAAATGCCAAAATATCCATCATCACAGCACCATCATCGCAGCACGAGTCTCTCAAGCCCAGTCACTTCAGAAAGGGCTAATACATAATAGTATGATGTGTAATATTCCTGAACCTCCTTATCTATGGATTGGTTTCTGTCACCAATCTACATGATAAAGTTAATACAATTGTTTCAGGAGGCATATAACAAGCTTAGTGATAAAACCCATGGTTGAACTGTACTTTTCAGTGACACTGTAATGCTGACCAAACCTGCAGGCTCGAGAGCACGCGAGAAGGAACCTGCCCGTGTTTCCTCCACACCGCGAACGAGGACACCCGTTAATGCCCGGGCTCTTGGGGTACACGAAATCTTAGCTGATGCCACCGAGTCTGGCACAGGCTCTGCCTTCTGCTCTCAAAGACTTGTTCTCTATGCAAAAGCAGGGACTTGAAAGAAACCCAGTGTTCATTTAAATAGCACAACCACCATAGGCATTAGAGCAGCAAAACATTCCAAACTATCTAACTGCACGAGGTTCTTTACTAAGGAAAACAGCTTTCACCTTAAATGCATGAGCTACACTATATGAAAAGAGTTTACATTACGTGAGAAAAGAAGTGATTTTTCAGTGCCTCAAGGGCTGGCTTTAAAATTATCTATCTCTAAAACAGATACAAATCAAACAAGAATTGACCCTTATTAAGCATATCTTGCTTAATGATAATTAGCGTTAACCAAACAGACCAAAGTTCTCTGAAGTCTATAATTAATTTTCTTAAGCTAGGTGTAGATGCTCCAGCTCTAAGACACACAAACCCTTTGGAAAATTTCTAACAGGCATGGATAATTCCAAGAATTCTGTTCTCCACTTTTAAGTGTTCCTCAGTAATTTGGTACCTTCTCATCTTCCCCGTCTCCAGAGGAAAGTTCTAAAAGACGAGCTCCCAGAAACTTACAGTGGCTTTTTATCTCATGCTAA
This sequence comes from Nothoprocta perdicaria, assembly GCF_003342845.1. Lineage (NCBI taxonomy): Eukaryota > Metazoa > Chordata > Aves > Tinamiformes > Tinamidae > Nothoprocta > Nothoprocta perdicaria. The sequence continues at coordinate 775,712 of NW_020456032.1, read as the reverse complement.
GGAATGAAATATAACATATTTAATTCAAATCATCCCTGCAATGGCTATAAGCTCTAACAGGGAAGACAAAAAGTATCTTTCTAATGTGGGACAGCCTTGAAGAGCACAGAATCACACCTGCGTGGTGTTACTCAGGAGAAAAATAACACAAATAACCGGAGGCGTTGTGACCATGAGCATAAATAAGGGAAGCATCCAGAAATGGGCTGAATATTCCAAACGAGAGTAGCCCGGGATCCCAGGAGAGGTCTGGGGAAGCCTTTGCCACGGAGCTGGCTGGGAGGCTCCTGCTCAGCTCCCCGTGCACCAGGGAGGCCCCAGGACAGCGGCCACGCGCTTCTCTCCTTCTCAAAACAATTCTCAGAGCCCTTCAAGGCACCAAACCAGCACACCTTGAGGAGATTACACATGGACACACAACATTACACCAGGCTTGCCTAGTATTAAAAGGGGAGACTAAACCAGGCACAATCTGCGGTGCATTTTATGTGAAAGGCAGGTGGAGTTTAAAATCTTCCGTGTGCCATAAACTGAATTACGCAGCTGAGCAATTATAGAAATTATTGGAATTGCAGTAGTATGTCAGGTAAGCCAGAATTACAGACCAAAGCAGAAGAAAAATATCCTATCAAAGGAGCCATATGGCAGAGGGCAAGGGGCTTTCAGCTTTAAACAGCCATCAGCTTTTACCACTGGCAGTCCCTTGCCAAAGCAGGGATCTTCAGTTACCGTGCCCAAATAGATGTGCGTGAGTATCACCTCGATGGTGTCAAATGTTTAAGTCTTAAACAAAAAGGTCCCTTCGAATTTTGGAGATTTCAAGGTTAAGAAAGAGGAAAAATAAGCAAACAAAAAAAAATCTCCTTCCCACTCTAAGAAACAAACATGGAAGAATTAACGAGACTCCACAGAAAAAAAAAAGCCTATTAACAGAATCCAAAATATATTTCTAATCTATATTTTGTGTATGTAGTAAGAGTGCATTTAGCAGGAAGAACTGCTGTACCTTTATATGCTGTCGCACAGTGCTGGAAATGTGAGGGAGGCTTCTCAGGCTGTCGTTGATGAGGCACTGCCAGTCCCCTGGAAGAACAAGGAATACAGCTGGAAGCCATGGAGCACAGCCTTCCTCCCCAGGCCTCCGCATCCTCTCTTTCCCGCTACCCCTATGTCCACATGTCCCCTTTTCCCCCCACTAAACAAAGTCATGGATCTCACAGCTTAGCTAATGGGCTTCTATTTACACAGCACCCAGCCCAAAACACCCTGTCTGGCAATGCTGAAAACTTCACAGGAAAAGAAAAACCACCAACAACCCCCAGCAATCTAATAAATTACCACAAAACAAGTCTTCAAATAACATTAGCATCTGCTTCACTGAGCATCTTTTTGACAACTTTGTTATTCTCTTTGTTTCTTTGAAAAACATAATTCACTAATACTTAATTTTAACGAGTAACTATTAAGGTAATAGAAGGTTATTCAAAATATCACATACCAATTATTGGATCCCCTCTAAATGGCATTTTTGATAGCGACAGCTTTTCAATTAAACTGCAGACTGTAAGAAAATACATTTGATAACTGGACAAATTGCAAACGTGACAAGTGGCAGCAACGTGGCAGACAGGCACATCACACTCTTCCAGCATTCGTTTTAAACTGAAGAACACCTAGCAAATAAAAGTTCAAAATGCTAACAAATTAAATCACAGTTCCACTTGTAATTCTTACATCCAAGGAGGCTTCCAGGCTGTCACTGTCCTGTCCCTAGTGTCACGCTCACGCAATGTTTTGCTCGCTGTTTGTTATTCTACCCCTCGGAAAGGTGCACACGGCCACGCGGGTTCCTGTGCTGCTCTGGAAGAGGCAGCGTCTCACAGTCGATGATACAACCACCAACGTTGATGCTACAGCTGGTGAAACAACTACTGCCATTTTTTGGAAGGTTTTCCTGCTTCTTACCCACAGGTTTTGGACCTTCCAGGAGTGATTTCCATTCACTGCACATAGCTAAGAGCCACCTAACGGGATGCAGCTTTATTTCATTTGATATTCAGAACATGTGGATAAAATCAATTATTAAGTCTCCATTATTTTATACTTATGTATTTATACATGAGCTCTAAGCTTCTGAAAAGCCCCTTCCGAACTTTCTTTGAGTGTTTCCAGGCTGCTTGCAGGAAGAGGTATCAGCACAAACCAGCCAGCTCTCCCCACAGCAGGCGGGGCGCAGCGGTGGGGCCCAAGGGACGTTCCCTTTCCCGTCCCACGGGTCAGGTCAAGCACAACCCCGAGCACCCGCAGCCGCGCTCGCTCCGACAGCCGGCTTGGCGCAGGGCTGCCGTGCACGGCACGAGCTCCTCCACAGAGCCACCTCTCTGCCTGCCTCCAAGCCTCATCTCTCCATCTTTCGCCGGGCTCTGTACACAGTTCCCTTTCTCCTGCCTTTCCAGCCGGCCTCCAAACCGCTCTGCAGGAGCGTGGAGGTCAGTGCTTGCTAGGGTGCTGTCCCACAAGCAGCTCCCCCTGCTCCAGCTCTAAGACCGCACGCCAGCCACTCTGTTCTAGGACTTCTTTGCCGACAGTGAAGCACAATGTGAGCAAAACCCAGTTTCTTAGGTTTCCCCCTTGGTTCCTTCTGCTGCTTTGGCGCTCTGTTGTGGCTGAGCACGTCCCCTTCATTAGACACGCATGCCGTCTGCGGAACACACTCGCTTAAGAAAACACTTCTTGACAGTGAGGGTGACAGAGCCCTGGAACAGGCTGCCCAGAGAGGCTGTGGAGTCTCCTTCTTTGGAGATCTTTAAAACCCACTTGGATGCCACCCTGTGCCACGTGCTCTAGGTGACCCAGCGTGAGCGGGGGGGATTGGACTAGATGACCTCAGAGGTCCCTTCCAACCTCAAACATTCTGTGAGTCTATGATTCTCCTCTCACTCCACCTGCATACCTGGGTCTCTACTATGGAACAGCCAGCTGCTGAAGAGCTAAACCCTCCCGCAGCAACGCGCCGTTGCAACTGCCTGTAGTTCCCGTGTCCGTGACGCCCTTCAGAGAGCCAGGTCCCGGCGGCTGCCGCGCGCCCGCCATCCCTTGGCACCGGGGCACGGCACGTCCTCCCCACGAGGGCTGCAAAGGCAGCACCGGCCTCTCCCGCGGCCACACTCAGCCCTTCGCTGCCACCTTCCCCTCGCCCAGCCTGCCCACACCCTTCTCCTGGGGACACCCTTCCTTCTTACAGTGCTTCCATATACAGTGACCGCCTGAAACCCGGCGAACAACCCACCCTTGGTCACGCATCGCCCTCCACACACTACCACTGCTGTTCAGATGACCTTCTAAACAATGAACATCCACGTTCTTTGGCTTTGGACACACCGGTATGAGGATAAAATCACCCTTTACATGGTCACGTCTGTCTTGGTGGACAAGCTGCATCTCTTCTAGCGAAGAACCAGAGCAAAGCAACAAGGAAGGCCAATTCACCCCTAAGGAAAGCTCACTCTGGGCACCACCGAGGGGAAGAACGTGTGACGTAAAAAAACACCCAAGAACTGCAGCTTTAATTACTATACATATGCCCTGTTTATGCATTCACACCGTGCATTCAAAATAAACTGCAAGAAATGAAGAGCAAGTCCCGAGGGCAGGCGGGCCTGGAGCCGCCGCCGCGCTGCCGTACTCACCCGCCGGCCTCATGAGCTCTCCTCCCAGGCCCCTGCAAGGCAAAGCAGAGCGTGAGCCGCCCCGGGGCTCCAACCCCAGAGCCAGAGCGTCCCCAAGGAGAGCGCACCACGAGAGCAGGCAGCGTCCTCAGTCTGGGATCTGACCAACACACAAACACTTCTAACCTCTATGTGATGTGTACGAGGCATGTCTGATTGTTTAACTCTCCTCTTCCAAAGAATGCAGACCCAATTTTCTAAGATTTATGTGAAAAATAAAAGACCTTTCTTGCTGGCCCATCTGTCCTGCTTTACAAGCCCCCAGACGTGTGGGATGTCCACAGGCCGTTTCAGCCCTGCAGCCTCTACAAGCTCTTGACCTGCACCCCTGAGCAGCAGTTACATGCCATGTTTTAACAAAACCCTCATGGTTGGGGATGTAAGTTAGGTGCAGACTTTGCTTTCCAGGTCTCATTTTCACAATGGACAATGGTTTACTTTTCTGGTGACATTTTTCAACCTCCTCCTTTTACCTTCTCCCCTTATTAGAGCCACCCACGGGTTATTGGATTATTTGGCACTCATCAGCACAAGGAAGGGGGCGAAAGAGCCAACACCTCAACAAGGAGACAGAAAAAAGCAGGCCTGGATGGTCAAGACCTTCCTGAAACAAACGTGTGTTACACAGGGATGAGCTCAGCGGCCCCAGTCCACAAGCCTCGCTGGCCACCGAGCTGAGCAGGAAGCAGGATCCTGAAAATGACAGGGATCCGGGAATTACAGCCCTGATCCGCGTGTCTGCAGGCAGACGGGTGTCTCCTTGCACCTCAGAGCAAAGGCCACGGGCGCCGTCAATATCCTCGGGGTGCAGCCAGGTGCTGCTTGGGGGATTCTCCCCGTGTCACCCTCCATGGCCTTATTTTCCCATTTTTGAACCTTTGACCCTGCCCTTCCTTTGGATATTTCCTTAGCTGCTCACTCCTGTCTCCATCCATTCCTGCGCTCGCTTCCTGCCCGGGCTGGGCCAAATCCTGCTTCACCCGTTTGTGTGGCCAGGCTCCGGCAGCGACACCCAAAAAGGGGCAGGAACAACAAAGGCTTTTTTATTTATTTGGTTCCCCAACTTATTCTTTCATATGAACTTCAAAGGCCTAAACATTTGAAACCAGTTCTTCCATTTCACACAAGTAAGTGCCTCCGCTTGCACACGTGGGGTTTGGGGCTGCTCAGGGTTATCAGTTGTTATTATCAAGGTTATTTTTCTGTTAATACAGAGATGCCAACTCCACAGTGTTCTCATTAGCCATGGATCAGCAGCTCCTCTGACTGGAAAACCTCAGCTTTTGACAAAGTTATTGTCAAAATATTCTCCTCTTTTACACTTATTGCCCTTACACGGAGCTCTATGCAGTGATCACAGGCTCGGTTTTATCGCTATAAGAAGAAGTGCAGCTCGCACATCCCTGTGCTGATAAGTGCTGGTAGGATCTGCTCCACCTTCCTGCCAGCTTGTCTGCTCTCCAGCTTCGAAAATCATTTAAATGGAAAACAAAGACGTGATGCAAGGAGTCGAGACGGTGGCAAAAATAGATGACTGATGTGGCAAGGCTCACTTCCTCTTCAGCGCTTCTTGCCCTTCATTTTGTCCTCACCCATTTCTGGCTTTTTGTCTACTGCCTTGTTGTAAATGAGTGCGAAATAACAATCTTGTGAATTTGTTTGGTGTGCAGCAGACTGCTGATGCAAGGATTCAGATAGGGACCTCTGCTCAGACTACAAAGCGAGCACTGACTCACAAAGGCTTCTCTGCTCCTCTTCTTCACACTGCCAAGAAGGAAGTCAGGCCACTTAAAGCTACTCTGATGTTAATAATTTGACAGCTCTCCCTTCCTTTGGCATTGCATCAACTCAAGCTAATGTCAGAGTTCAGGGCGCCTCTCCAGACTGCTGTCCCGGTGCAAGAATGAAGACTGGGGACAGTAATTTGCATAGTAAGATTTCCCCACCATGCAGAGAGCATAATTAAGCCTGTGTTGGAAGGCACTGCGATACTCTGCATTCCCGCTCCACGCAGCTTCTTGAGTTATCTCTTGCCTAGACATCAGAGCCGTGTGTCGATGCACCTTGTTTCCCTTTCCGCAGCACATACCTATGGCAGAGGCGGGCACTGAGAGCTGGATCATGGTGCTGCATCTCTCCTCAGTTTCTCTAACACAACGCGCCTCTTTCTATCAACTTCATCTCACTCTGCTGTGTTTCTCTAAATTAAAACAGATAGGGATCTCTCTAACGCAGAGATTCTGCATTTTGCTGGGTGGCTGGAATCCTCTCTTCCTCCTTCCAAAGTCCCATCCAAAAAGCACACGGCGCTCCGAGGTGCCTGTTGCAGGCCGGACGGTTCATGGGTGCGTGGATGGGCGCGTGGGCCCCAGGAGCCCCGTGTGCTCTGCCGCGGCAGCGCTGCTCGGAGCTCCCCGCAGCTGCTCTGGACGGAAAACACTGCTTGGACACAGAAGCCGCTGCAGAAGAGATCAGTTACACATTGCCAAACTGCACAGGCCCAAACTGGAACCAACTACGATGCTGGTTTCAGTCTATGTAAGAGCTGAGGGCACTTTCATCCTTTTTTAAGTTCAAGCCTGACACTGGGAAGATGTTCAGGGTTCATCTTAAACATTATACCATTACTTTCATTGAAGCAGTCAGAACTGACAGCATTCATGTTTTCACAAACACCTGAAGAGCAAAGATAAAATTACTGGAATATCCACCAAGATCCAACAGCAACTATTCACGTCCAAGACAGCCAGGAACACTGGCTAAAGCAGCACATTCGTCTCAAAGAAGTTGATGCGTCTCAGCAGTCTAGTAACCAAGCAGCTTCCATGGGAATTCTGTCCCATGAATTGGGACATCCTAAAGGTCCCGTTTCTGCCCTCGGAGCGCGAGGTACACAGCGGCCTAGGAGGTGGCCAGGGAGATGGCAGAGCACAGATAAACCAGAGGGTGCGTTTAATGAAGCTCTTAGGGTCGCCCCTCCAAGGTGTAGGGAGCAAGCAGAGCTAAGCTGATAAAGAACAACAGAGGGCTGGTAATTCTGCATCTGTTGGTAGGTAGAACTACTCGGTCCATACGCTGGCCTCGCACAGCTTTTATGGCATTTAGCCAACAGAAGATGGCAAGTAAATTGTGGGTCCTGAAGACCTAGGAGCTCCCCCAGTGACTCCAACAGCAAGAGATTTGGATTTTAAAGCTCATCCAGGTACATGAAAAATATGACAGAGAATTATTTTGCAAAAAAAAAGTTGGGAAGTGGCTTGTCCACAAAACTGAAATAAATGGAAAAATGCAATTTGGGGGGAGAATTATTTTGCAAAAAAAAAGTTGGGAAGTGGCTTGTCCACAAAACTGAAATAAATGGAAAAATGCAATAAATGGAAAAAATTGCAATCTCTTTATTAGCGTCTTCTTTCTCCAACCCAAAAGATGTCACTACTCTGACAAAACCTTAACGTCAGTTAAAAAGGGAAAAAAATAACCAATGCACAGAAGTGACAGCTCTATGTTGTTTAGCAAACTCCTCAGAACACAGCACAGGTCACCAGTGTCACTGCATGCAAAGAGTAACTGACATATGGAGTGACTGTGAACACGGACTTGCTGCAAAGCTGGGAATATTCTGTGATGATGTTTAGATGATTAAAAACGAAAACCTTTTGCCTAGGTAACTGCCAAGAAACACACTGGCCCTGAAAGCGTCCAGATTTGTTGCAAGCTTAAAGGTCTTTGAAAGGCGGCAGTCTCATCCCGCCCCGGTAGCGAGCAGCCGCCCGCAGAGAGCCCAGCACGTCTGTGACGTGCTGCTCACCTACCCACCTGCACTGGTTCCGCGTGCCACGAGATTCAGCATCACAAGGAAGAAGAAACAAAGCTGGGACTATCTGTTTAGCTGAATAGTTTCCTAAGAACTTTCTTTTGGATACTGTGTTTTAAAAAACTTCACGAGAATTACTGTGGACAAGAGGCACAAAAAAGGTCCCAGCTGCAGTGGAAGTGCAGCACAAAGGAGGGCCCTTCCAAGCAGCAGGCTGACTGCTTCTGCCGAGACAGCCAGCTAGGGGCAACACGTGCTGTTTGAATTTAGTCTTAAGGTTTTACATAAAAAGTAATGTTAAAGCACATAGAAAGCTCAGTTTTTGTAATTCTGTACAATATGCACAGTGGGCAAATGAGTCGCAGGAGGGGCACAGCTTCATGGACTTACTGTAATTAGTGATCATTTAACACTGAAAACTGGGGCCTGCATTACAAATTCAGCTGCAAGTGCACATGCAAATGGCTCCACAAACCAGCTCCTCAAGACAAACCAGTTGTCAGATGTGCCCGAATCCGAACTCCTGGAAGGCAGCAGCGCCGGGATGCGCCCGGACTTGCCACCTCCTTTCCCAGCACAGCCGGGCACAGGCGGCAAAGCCGCTGGCCGGGAGCAGCGGCGCCCAGCCCTGCTGGAACTGCCCACGGGGCAGAGGGCAGCGCCCTGGGCCACCAGCACCAACAAGGCTGCTGCAAACTGGACTGTGTGGAAACCCCAAACTGGGGGGCTGCAGGTCAGCGCTCACCGCCCGAAGGACAAAGACTCCGTCACTCAAAGACACATCTACAGGAGCTGGGCACAAGGCAAGAGAGTTAAACCAGGGTCCCCATGAGAGCTCTTCTCTGTTGATTTTATGTACTTAAATATTTAAAGAAATTTTAGGGGTTTCGTAACAAAGGAGGTCATAGCCCATTTTTACAGGTTAAAAATTATAACTTAAAAAACAGAATTTTTGTACTTCACTTCCAATTCCCGTTCAAGAGAGCAAGCCATTTATGCAAAGAGTTAGTTCAAAACATTGAAATCCATTTGGTGCAGCAAAAGAGAGCTATGCTATTGCCAGCAGTAAACGCCAAATACCTAATAAACCTTTGAGATACGTGGCCAGAAGCCTTTTTATTTCACCGGTTTAGAAAGACAAATAGAACAGGCAGGTTTTCAACACTCCTATAAGCTGTTGTTACACTGAAAATTCCCGGTAGCAATTTCTCAAATGGAAATCTTTGGAATATTACGTGCAATAATTACTCATCGTGAAACAAGTTTGGCTTGTTTCACTAAGTGCTTGCCCAGCAACACTCAAATTGCAAGCTTGTTTTTATAACCTAGTTTATTTTTCTTGTCTGATTTTAAAATATCTTATGCATACCAATATTTTAAAATATGGATTACGGTAGACATCTCTGTCTCAGCCCGAGTATTAAACACCAGTGAATCAGTTTTGCTTGGAGTTGAATTGGAAGTCTTATCTAGGATGAAAACATTTCTGTAGGCATCTTATAAATACCCTTAAGTGCAAGAAGTGCACATTATGACAAAAACAAATTACACCCAAGCTCCACCCTGACATTAAAGAATTTATGGGAGCCAAGACAGCCACCCACAAAGACACTAATATCCAGTATCAGCATTACAACCATACGCCAGGAGAAGCCAACTTCCAAAGCGAAGTTCCACATCAGCAGGTCACCACCCTTGAAACCATTTTTTTTTTTTAGAAGGTTTCAGGATATAAAAAACTTCACATTAAAAATAAGTTTCATTAAAAATTACAACAAAAAAGAAAAAATCAAAGGTTGCACTGATATTTAATGTCTTCTTCTTAAAGTCTTCTGATATTTAACGTGCAAAGAAGTCAGCTAGAGAATGGCTTAGAAGAAGTCCTAAGAGTCTGTTAATCAGAGGAAAAAATAGTCGTACACATGCATAGTTGTTTAGGAATATGGGTCATTAATTACGCTTTGATTTCCTTAAATCTAGGAACAAACCCTGAAGTCACATACCACTTTTAATTCCCATTAACCTAACAGTTACTTAAGGCGAGCTCCCTTTACTTCCTGGAAGCTTCAATAAATAGGAAATGAATAACGACCCGGGAAAGCTCACTTGCATTTTCCTCAGCTGAAGGATTGGAAACCTGCACTGAGCTACTCGCAATACTTCTGGCCTAATCCCTGCAAAGGATGAAGAAAGTAATTATATAAGTTAGCTAGAAGCTCTCTTTTTCCTCTTTTTTTTTTTTTTTTTTTTTTTTTTTTTAATTTTTTGGACACCTTAATTTATTAGTTACAAATAAGTTCTACAGATCGATCTGAACTGTATGATGACTACAAGCAACTAAAGGGAAAGAAATGCCCTTTTGAGCAACTACACGTTACTCACGTTGTGCATTAGTGCACATGCTGTATTCCACATTCTTTCCTTCCTTTAGGAGTCTCTACCACAATACAGGGACCACTGCTTGCCAGCTACTCACTGATCTAACCTTCCATGGATGGTCCCACTCTGCAGACACCACAGCCACTAAAAGGCAGCGTTAGTTTCTGTACCAGCTGGGCAAGACTAAAGGAACTCCGTGTGCTGAAATATGCCTATTTCTATGCAATACTTTATATAGGGAAAGGCTTTTGGAGTTCATTTCCTTACCGGTACAACTGACGTCTGGAAAGCTGTAAAAACAAAAGAAACAAACAAGCACCAATTAAACTTAGCCAAGTTTTGCTGAGAAGACTTTGTTGCTTCCCTCCTCCCACACAATGGCTATACTGTGTGCTATTCAACAAAGAGAATTATTTTTAAAATAGTATGATTTCTCAAAGGAGAAAACTTTTTTAAAAGTATGCTATCCTGTGAATCATTTACTTGAATATAAAGATGCTATATATCCATTTGAATTTTATACTCGAAGCATACATTCATACAACACAGTACAATACATTCATAAACCAGGTAGTACAGAAAATGAGCAAGAGTCTCAACGCAGATGTAACACGTATGTGATACAGTGAAGAAATAGGAGCTGATAAATAAATAAAACATAGGCTGATTCGATTAGGGAGAGAAGGCAAAATTATCTCTGTAAAGGCATTTTCACATCACTAAGAGCAAGACAAGACTCCATTTGTCCTGCCTGGAGGTGAAGAAAATACACCCACCCAAAGAGGAATATGAAATTAAGGCTTTATAAACAGGTAAATTAGGATGCAAGGATTTAGCAACAAGATTATGCCAAAAAAAGAAAGTAAAGAGAATGATGAATAGAATTCTGTGGGAGCTCTAACTTAAGCTTGCTCATTTATCCAAAGGGCCAAAACAAGCTTATGCAGTGCAGAACAGGAAAAAAAAGGAGAAAAAAAAGAAGAAAAGGGCACAGAAAGCACAAAAAGCACAGAGTGTTTCAGAGGTGTGAGAGGCCATGTGGGAGGACGTCGACGTCTGCGACGTTGGCGGCTGGGCCGGGAGCAGGGGGCAACATCCACCACCCCAATCCCAATCCCAAGGGCCTCTTTCCAAACGCTGCAGCAGCCAGGGCGTGTGCTCGATACCAACCTCTGAATGGATCTGCTTCAGCCCCTCCAGTGCTTGGTCGCTCAGGTAGTGTGTAACAGGTCTATAAAGGCAAGCAAAATGAATAAGCCCGGTTTCCTAAGCATTTTCTACAATTCCTACCAGTAGTTTTTCCTCCATGACTCTACTGTACTTTCAAACAGGAAAACAGCTATTTCACTCCAGATTATTCTCAACACAGATATGCAATATTCAATTTTTAAAAGTTCAGAATACATAACACCAACACATTTGCTCCACAGCATCTAGGGAAAAAAACAACTCACATTCTTTTGATAGATACTGCTGGCAAATACATCTCGTATCCATGATCAATGAAGATATTAAAAAAAAAATCAGCACACACTTTTCACATCTATTATTTGAATTCACTTCCACATACTTAACTTGTACAAGAAATGACAAGTCTAAATTAAATGTGACCATTTCAGATTTTCTTGTGCAACCACATTAAAATGGTTTCTAAAGTAGCACAAAAAAGGTTACTCAGGGAGCAACCTTTCAAGTTTTAGAAGAAAAATGACCAGTTAAGCTGGATTTTTAAAACAGATTTGTTTAGTGTGTGTATATATACATATATATGTGTCTTTATGTGTACATATCTACGTATGTAAATATATATATGTGAATCCAGCCGAACTCTGTTTGTTTACTGTCAGTGGAGGTTGCAATCTAGGATCTTGTTTTGCGCTACCTTGCCCCTCCACAGCTCTTCACCCCTCCACATGTCAAGCCAGCCTGAAATTCTACTGCTACCCTGACGTCTAAATTCTAATGTAGTGCTAAGGATTTTCCAGCATTGTTCACAGACGTCAGGATCACTCACAAGGAGCAAGAGATAAACAAAGAGGTTAACTTATTTCTTTAACTGGAACATAAGCAGAGATGTCTCTCAATAGTTTTGTCACTCAGAATACACTACCAAAGCAAAATAACTATATACATACAAAAATATATCTATATATACAAAAATACACCCATATATACATATACATATGTATTTATATCCACAAATACTGTGCCTATGGATCTCTGGACCAGCACTCAGCAGTAAAACATGTATGAGCCCAGCCTGAGGGGCTCCAGGGGGAACTGCTGCAGAAACCCTGTCCCTGCAGGAGAAGGCCGATCTCTGGGGCGCGGAACAACCGCCCTCCCTCTGCTGACTACTCCAGTTCAGACCTCGAGCCTGCAACTTTACCAAGTAAGATTGGAAGCACTGACATTATTGATGAAAACCTAACAAAAATACAAAGGGAAAGAATTTCTCCAGGAAACTGGAGATTTCTCCAGTTAGAGTGTAGAAGCTTTCAACAGATGACACACAGAAGGAAAATGTATACGGAGATAATGCATGGTACCTGTTACTCTCTTCTGCCAGTTTGCACAGCGCCTGGGTGATCTCGGCACAGGCAAGAATTGCCCCATGGCGTGTGTGCAGATCCGTGCCCACTGATAAGGGGAGCAGCCTTGGCAAAACTGGAAAAGATCAGTTGGTTGTTTTAAACAAAGCTCATTGACAAGTGACAGCTCTACCCATAAACATGCCTGTCTGGAAACAACAAGGCAAAACCATCTCTAGAAAGCCAACTTTCTCAGCATTACCTTGGAAGGATGTAAAGCAGTAATATATCTAGGCCATCAAAACCCATTTAAAACTACAAGCAAATTCTGTCGAAGCATACTAAATCAAGCCCAGATTTTTGTTTTGGTTCTCCCCAGTTCCCTGTTGGCAGTAAATAAAAGAGCAGGCTTGCTAGTAGCTTGCTAATAGTGCTTGCTGGGCACTGGTTCGACGGAGCAGCTGGGGAAATGAGGCTAGCAGCCACTGCCATGGAGAGTGCCACCTTGCTAGTTGAGCGGGCCAAGAAGGGATCCGAACTCAAATACCACAGGAGAGCCAAAAAGGAATTCCAAAGGTGCTGGAGTGGACAAGAGGAAACAGCTCATCCCCATCCACCACAACCACACGAGCGTCATGTCAGCCCAGCAAAGCCAGGAACGCCAGGGCCAGCATCACCGAGCTGTTGCAACAGGATGGCACCCATTTATTCTTATCACCATGGGTAGGAGCCAGTGCAGCAAGACAAGCACCAGGCCTTCCCAGAAATGGATGTGGAATTATGTTTATCATACTACATAAAATAAAAAAAAAATGTTAAAACTAGCTATGTCGCTGCAGTGTTTTGGGTTGTGGGGGAAACCTTGTGTTTCAGTCACATCCCAGGGCATGTTTGTGCCTTCTTTCCCGGAGCACTTTGGTACCAGATGTCAGAATCCTCCACTGGGCTTGCGTGGCAGAACAGGCTGTTTCACTTACCCACATCTGCCATGTACTGAGGAGCCTGCGGCGTCAGGTTGTGCAGAGCCTTGGTTGCAAGTTCTCGAATAACGCTGCAAATAGCGAAATCATTTTAGCAACTGCAGAACTACAGCAGAACTAATGCATTAAAAATCCCACATGGGGAAGGGACCGCTGTGCAGAGTGAGAATAAAGACCCCAGCACCATGAAAGAATGCAGCATTCCCTGCCCATGTCGCCCTCTTCCCCACAAAGAAGCCGACAAAACCAAGGGGCAGACCCAGCAGCCTACAAGTAGCTTTTGGCTACGGGAACAGAACGTAGTGCTGAGAGAGACAAAGAAAAACACCAGCGGGGATGGCAGAACCCGAGGGCTCATCCTGTGCACTGCAGGGACACCACGGTAAACTGTTATTATTTCTCGTGATGCAAACTATTATCAGCAGTGATACAATCTCCTTTGGGTTATAGGTGCACATTTTCATCCTCATGAATGCTGAATATGAGTAAGCTCTATCTCCATGCATGAAATCCACTTTAATTATGATAATTATATGGTGATGATGTTTACCCCTCACGTATGCTAGGCAGTATATAAACGTGGTTTTGTTAGTCTCTCAACAGATTAAGGTCATCAGAAAAAGCAACAAAATTCACAAATCAAGTGCCAACAGCTACTCCTTGTCCAGTTTCCTCCACATTAAATATTACTCCTTTTCCATTACGCTAACAGTGCATTTTGAACTCTTATCTTTGGTGGAAAATAGTCCTCCCAAATTTAAGAAAATTACTCCAAACCCAGTCATAAGGTGATATCATTCTAAAATTGCCCATGAGTTAATGTCCAAGAACAACCTACCTAAGCAGTGTTCGCCTAGCTGCTATGCCAGTAGCTTTAATTGCTACAGTGACAAACAGACACTACAGCAATTTTTTAAACAAAACACACACAAAAATAATCAGGGAAAGCATTACATACAAAACAGTAAAAAGCATAACATACAAAACAGTCAAAGCCTAGAAATTAATATAATTAGACTGCATCAACTTACCTATCCCAGTGGTTAATCTTCATGTTAACTAAATGGTCAATCATTGGCTGCGTATATTCAGGAAAACCGGCAATATACACGCTGGAAAAGACACAGGCATGTGGATACATATATCATATATGTAAGACCATGAGAGAGAGAACAGGATCAATACGTCTGCATTTAACACGAGCCACTGTGATCATTTAAATCCTCTCGTCTACAAAGCAACAAAAATATCTTCTACCAAGTGAGATGCAGCTGACTCATAATACAGCACAAAACACTTCACATTTCTTGTTGAAGATTTCAATCAGCTCTGGACACTTCCAGATTCTCTATAAAAATTACTACATAGGCAAAAACACTGACAACAAAAGCAAAAACACTTTAAATAATCAATTCCTATTGCTGAATTCTAGAGAAAGGTGGAAGTGTTAGATTCACACATGTAATTAGTTTGGACTAAAGAAATGTGCTATCAGGGTATGTTTTCCATTGTACAGGTAAAAATCAAGTTACAGGCAGGTGTGTCATCGTGTGTCTCAACAAGATGATCCAAAACTGAAGCTGGGTTTTCAATTTGTTATTTGGAAAAGTCAAATATTTACAGAAGTCCCTTATGGCAGAAGCCCCAAGGGCGCCGAGCGCGGCGCTCAGACGTGCGGCCCTGCAGGGCTGCTCGGCTGGCAACCCACACCGCGCTGTGCAGAGCTCGGCGGCCTTGGAAGCCCCAGCTATTGAAGCTGAGGGCCCTGGAGCCACAGGCTTTTCCAGTCCATTGGACAGGTATTAAATACTCCCGGAGAGGCACCCACTGGCTAGCACTTGCTGGCAGCAATAGGGCCTGGATAAAGGGAGGAAAGGAAAGGCCCCTGCACCACCTCAATTTCACCTTTTTGGATCTTCTCAGTTTACGTTGTAAACGTAACGATGTTCCAATAGTAAATGTGTGTGCAATTGCAAGTGAAACAGGAGCAAAACACAGACAGTGCTGCATGCTCAGGCACTCCAAGCTGTGCGAATCATCAGCGCAGCAGGAACCCCTAAACGCACGGCGCAGTGGTGGGAGCGGCAGCGGCAGTGCAGAGCTGCAGCAGGAGCAGCGCTCGGAGCTGCAGCAGTGCTGGGAGCAGCAATAGCACTTGGAATTGCAGCAGTGCTGGGAGCTGCAGCATTGTGAGCAACAGCAGCAGTGCTGGGAGCTGCAGCAGCAGCACTGGGAGCTGCAGCACTGGGAGCTGCAGCAGCAGTGCTGGGAGCTGCAGCAGCAGCACTGGGAGCTGCAGCAGCGCTGCAGCACAAGCAGTGCTGGGACCTGCAGCAGCTCTGGGAGCTACAGCAGTGCTGGGAGCTGCAGCTGCAGCAGCACTGGGAGCTGCAGTGGCAGCAGCAGCGTCACCCACCCGGCGCTGGGGCCAGCGCCGCCGGCTCTGCCTGGGGTTTCGCCGCTTGCCGCTGCACACGCAGCAATGTCGGTTCCCTCCTCTCCGCTCCAGAGGCTGTGCACACGCCGGCCTCTGCTCGTCTCAGAAGCGCCTGCTCCTCGTGTCTTCAGTATTTGTTGTTCTTCCGAATCACTTCAAGCCAAGTGCCCTTACATGGCTATTCTCAAAGGAGCTCTTGGGCACCATCTCTAGCCCAGTTCACTTCCAGGTCTAGTTTACAGCCATTAAGCTACAGCTCTATTCTCAGCCCCTGCTGGGTGTTTCCTACACGAACAGCCCCCTTGCCAGCCCTTATGATGAGACTCTTGTCCATCTCCCTGCTCACACTGTCCATCTCCCTGCTCCTTCCTTAACCTTACTTGCATCCAACCCAAGAGTCCTGACGGTCTCCTTTATTTTCAGTTCACACAAAAGAGTTTTCCTCTATTTCCATCCTCAGAAATAGATTAAGATGTTTGAGTTGCATTTTCCAAAGCCTGTATAGCAAGCTATTTCAAACGCATGAAAAGCCCTCATGAAAGGCTTCCATCATGAAAGGCATCCATCAAAATATCTGGAAGGATATGAGCTACTCATACCAAGATATTATCATAAGAACAATCAAAAAACTATTTCTAATACCACCTGATAATATAATTTTGCATTGTGGCAATATCCAGATGATTTCTTGGTGGGTGAGGAGGGGAATGTGTGTGTGTCTGTGTGTCTGTATACACAAAATCGACCTCTTTAGGGGAACACTGATACACAATTATTGAGCCCTTTATGCTCAGGGGGATCTACCAGCGCAGACTTTCGGAGCTCCCCAGCGTCCCGTCCTCAGGCTCTTTACATGGCCCACGGGGCTCAGCATTGACTGCCTGGGATGTGGGTAGGGGACAGAAAACCCTCACCCCTTGGCTGGTGGGATGTGGACTAGGAAGCTCCCGTAGCTCTTTCCAGCTCCACAAGCAACTGCAGCCTCCAGGCACTGCTCTCCCAACAGCCCCTTCCTCCTCCATCCCGGTGACGGACGCTCCCCGCGCAGCCAAACGCAAGCTGATGCCCTGCTGCTTTGATGCTACTCAGCCCAAAATAAGGAAATAATTAAGTATTGACCCAGATAATTACACTGCGCCAGGAAGCAGAGAGGGGAAGATTTTTAAAAGCAACGCAGTGAGCGGGATGACAAACACATTACAAAGAAGAGTCTGACAAATAACACTTAATATGGTTCCAAGGAATCACACTAATAACTGGATAAGTTCTTGATAAAGATTTAACAAATTAATTGTTTTCTTAGCTAAGAAAACAATTAGTTAGCTAGGTAATATTCCTACATGAACTCTGGGAATTGGAAAAAAAGGAGTAATAAATGATAGGAAGAATGTGATTAAAAAAAAAAAATAGACCAAATATTTCTTTAAATATTCTCTCCCCGCGGCTGAACCAGCAGCTTCACACAGAAACCGGCCCTTCACCTACCCTAAAGCAGCAACAACAAACGTAAGAGATTATTTAACGTATTTTCAGGAGAGTGAGAAAAGAAAGCAGATAAATTCTTTGCAGGTAAAAGAGGACCGTGGTGTTTGGAAGAAAACACCTACATGGAAACTCACCTTATGGTAAGGTAACAGTTAGCTCTGTTACCCACAGCAAAATAATCTGCTGCAGTGAGGATGTCTATGCCGTGGGGAAACGTGCCCTACAGATGTGGGGAGGAAGGGGAGAGAAAAAGGAAATTAAACAGTATAAAGCATACATAAAATATCTTCTGAATAGGCAGCATTATTGCACATAATTACCTACACTGGACAAACTCAGAAAAAAATTATTTCTATTTTATAGTAAAACATTATATTAGAAATACATGGAATATAGGCTATATAAACAGCCAAATGTCCTACTGCACCTAGAGTCACTGATAAGGAGTCGGATAAAAAGCAGCAGATAATATAAGTGCACAACAGTTATTTTACTATACACAGTCATATCCAACTATACATTGATGAATGCATGATTTTATGTATATATATATATATATATAGTGCCATTTATTCAGAATTTTGACTGATTAATACTAATTTAATGTACCATTACACAGCATGGCTGTTTTGGAATGGAGGAGACAGAATGGCCTCAAGTCAAAATTAAGTATAATAGAAATTAGCAAACAACTAAAGACACTGTATCCGTTTACAAAAGGGAAAAATCAGAGGATATTTAAACAATAAGGCTATGTGGAAGTAGAGGTTCTCATTATAATTTATTTGCTTACAGTTCACCCACCAATGCCCTGTTAGGATGAAGCAGAGCAAAAAGAACAGATCAATGCCTGAATACTTGGAGAGAAGTGGAGCTGCAAGCAGTGGGAAGCTGTCAGCTACCGCGGAGCTCCTACTCAGGGCAGTGTGATGCCAGCAGCCCAAGGCAACAAGGCCTGCAATCTGACTGAACCAGCAAAGAGAGGCAGAACACACCTGGCTTTCCCTAGCACGGCTTTGTGAACTCTAAAATACCTCAGACGTGGAATGAATACACTGCCCAAAAGCCTAATGCAGCACTGATCAGGGCCGTGCACAGGGCCAACACTCCAGCCATGCACTGGAGAAAAATGTCAGTTTGATTTGTGACCAACCAGCAAGGTATAGAATGATGTATAAAACAATGTTCATGGTATATAAGGAAAATCAGAGCTAAATTTTGAATTCTAGCTGTTGGATGGCCCTTGCTTTACATTACTTGGCTGTAAGTGTGCAAGGCTGATGCTACCATAGTGCACGTCCTTGAGACAGTAAAATTCCCGGAACTCATTTCAGGCGTACAGAGTTCATGGCCAATGGGAGACACCAAACTTCAAGTCTACTCTACCAAAGCACTTAAAACTTACTCTGCAAAATGTTGTCCCAAGTGCATTTACCGTGATTTATGCTTTAAAAAAAACAGGCCCTGTGCACTGCTTTTCAACACGGTTTTCCTCTACGTGGAGCTGCTGCAGCCCATTTTGTGCGTCCCCGGCGCCGGCCCAGGGCACAGCGCACGGCACCCGCAAGGCAGCCCAATTTCTGTCTCCACCTACTCAGCACCAGCACTTGGGAGCTCCTTCCCATTCAGAGAAAGGGTGTCTGTTGCAACACATTATAGCCAGGCAAAGAACTGCAGAGGGTGGATCTGCTGATTAGGTAACCATTTTTCCTAGGTGGGAAGGAAGCTCAGCAAGCAACCCTGTATTTCTACAGCAATCAAGTCCAAGACAGATAGGGCTCTTTGTGCCATGATTACTTGGTATTTCACTGCAAGCCCCTCCTTACCACGACAACATTAATGCCAAAACCATGTGTTCTGTCAGCATTAATAGATTTGAATCACGCATTGAGGCAGAATCCCTGTGGAAACACTCCAGTTGTGAGCTAAGCCAGCACTGAACTCCTCCGCCTGGTCTGCAACTTTGCTAGATGCCAGCGCATGCAAAGCCAGAGCAGCCAGGAGCCCTCTCTCACCTGCAGCCCGGGTGGATACTTCACCCAGCACCGCGTGCCAAAGCCTGAACACGAGTTGCTCTGGGGTGACTAACCCCTCCGGAGCTGTAAGTACAGGCCTGGGGAGGAACTCAGGCAGCTTCTGCTTCTCACAGCCCTAGGTGGGTCAGGTCACCATAAACACCTACTCTTCCTCCTAATCTTCTTGCATCCTTTCTCAGCTATTAACCTAATTTGATCTAGATATACACACACTACTTTAGGATACATTATGCTGTAGCTCTAAGGGAATAAAATCCCATCCCATAACTCAGAGAATTTCAGGAACAGCATCAGGGAAGGCCACACACGGCATCTTTAGCCTTGAAGGTTTGTTAAGCTTTAATGAAGATCCCCCTAAAGAACTGCTTATCAAAGACACAAAACTTGTGTCTCTGCCATTATGTTGACTCCACATGGCTTGCTTTGTCACAGAAGTTCATCAACTGAACCATTTTTCCCACAGTTTCGTTTCAGGTTGCACACACAGCTTCATTAATTTAGAAGAGAAGCAAGGAAAGGAAATCCTTGGAAATCAAACTCCTTGCCCTATGCTATTCTACAAAGTTCCAAGTCAGCTTTGTATGGGAAATACAAAGCTTACAGCTACTTAAACGTTCCTAAGTTACATAGGAGCAAAGCACACTACTTCCCAAACATCTTTGGCATCTCCAAAATTAAGAGATTTCTCAAAAAGTTTTAGCTAGTAGGACTGTGATAGAGCAGACAAAGCTCAAATATGTTGATGGTTCTTGAGTCTTGCTCACTGTTACATGTCCAAACCACAGCAAGGGTTGTGCAGCACATCCATGCTGTTCAGACTCCCTCTGTTAAAAACAAGGAAGTCAGAGAAGCAAAAGCAAAGCCAAGTGGCACTATTTTAGCCTTAAGAGCACAGCAGTTACACTGGCGGCTGCTATGCATGCTGATTTGGGTTTTGGGCATGGCTTAACCTTACCAGAAAGCTCATCAACCTTCCAACCTGGTATGCTAAAGTAAAACTCACATCTCAGAAACTATACCACAAGAACCTGTTCCAGATAGTGAAAACAAATATCCTGTGACAGAGGTCTTCACGATGTGCAGATCCTTCCATCCCATTCCTCTGAAGCCAGAGTGTCTAACATTGATTGCAGGTATTGCACGTTTACAGCAATCTACAAGCCACTAATGAACGAAGCTTCGGGAAAGTCACCCTACCTGTCGCCCAACATTCTCCTGGAAGGCAGCCTGAGGAAGAGAGAACAAACATACCAACATGAGTCAGGTTTGCTTTTTGATAAACACCAGATGATGAATTCAGCACACACAACGATATAAATGACCCGTGGCTTTTCTTTTTTAAATAAAGTAAGCTTTGTTAGCAGGACAAGCCCACAGGGGGGTTTGTTTCTCTTTCCCTCGGCTCTCGGCGCTGCCCGGTGCGCGCAGCAGCTCGAGCCGCACGTCCACACGGCCCGCGCCACCACAAGAGCGTCTGGCGGCACGAGGGGCTTCGCACCAGAAAGGAAGCTCCACAGGTGCCAACATGAGATTCTGGGGGAGCTCAACTTCATCCTGTGACTTCAAGATCATTTGCTTATGGCACATCAAAGTTCAAATCTTTGTGGGTAAAGTCATCAGATAAACAATATTGAGAAGAAATACTGATTTCAAGGAAAAAGAAATGAAAGTATGGTGAAGTACTGAAGTTGTAGAACTCGAGCACAAAATTACTGGAGGTTTCCTAGGCCTTACACTAAGTAAATACCAAAATCCTGCCAAATGTGACCTAGGTGGCCATGAAGTTAACATCTCTACCTAGGTTATAATCAACTCCATAGTCCTTAATCAACTGCTAGCCCTTGGAATTGTTGTTTCCAAAAAGGAATTTTTTTCCTACAAAAGATACACAAATACAAATAAGCATTAATAGAACCCTCTGTATTTTAACTGCGCTACAGAAAGTGCCACAGGAGCTTTGTCAGACAGGGCTCCCGTGGTAAGGACAGACCGCAGCCCACTGGAGGCCGTCGCGTGTGCAAGCGGAGGCCCGGCAGCCCACGGACACGGCACGGAGCGCTCCCGGCGCCTCCTCCCGCATGTCTGAGGCGGCAGCTGCTCCGGTCAACGACTGCTGCTGGCCGAGCTGGCGCTCACAGCGAATCCCTGCAGGGTCCCTCACCCCTTGCACGACACCCAGCTCTTGCAGGACGCCCGACCCTCGCAGGGTGCCCAGCAGAGGCTGCGGCAGCCCCACAGGGCAGCCCCGCGTTGCTGGCAGCACCGGGGCCGCACCGGCCGCGCGGAGCAGCCGCTGGATGCGACGCCGCTTCCGGAGCGGCTGCGGGCCCGGCTGCCGCCACGAGGGTCTCCTCCCCTGCTCTTGCCTCTCTACCAACCCTGGGCAGCGCCTCCTCTCACGCCACCTGCATCTCTTCAGTTCTTCCTGCACAGATGTTGCTTTAGGTGCCCTTGTCAAGCTGCTTACACCTTCCTGCCCAGCATTAGAGGGCTTGAGCAAGGATAAGGCTCTTAGTGCTCGTATCCAAGGGATTTAAAATGAATTAATCCTCTGCACTGCAATTTCTTCCAACCACGTTCTGCTCAGACAAGTGCCCTACTGCTGGAAAGCCTCCCAAGCCAGCTTCTGGCCTGTCAGAAACCAGCACCCAAACAGTGTAATTCTGGTTTCAAAGCAGCCGAGGTTTCGTTCTACCCATCACGGAGGTCCAGGACTGAAACATTCTGAGGCAAGAGCATTAATCAGTCTTCACTGGTACACAAGGGGCAACAGACAACCAGGAAGCAAAACAGCTGTGTACACAGATATTTCACCAAGTGTGTTCTTTCTAATGTAGCAATTTTATGTGTGTGTTTGTTTGTTTGTTTTTTTATGTAGGAAGGTTTTCCTTAATGTTTTTTTTTTATTTACGAGCAGGTTGAGGGAGGTTTGCACAACGAACCTCTCTGAGCTGCGGCGTTCGTTAGTGCCTCTTTGTACAAATCGGCCTTGACCAAATCATGAGGAACGTGACGGCGAGGACAGAAAGACAGGAGGACACTGCCCATTCCAGTGCCCTAGCAATTCAACCACGTTACTGTTCCAGAAGAGCAGCATCCTACCTGCACTTCAGCAGCAAAATTGAAAAAATAAAAACCCCCACACACTGCCATTGCAAGTTACTTTTCCTGGATGTGAAGGAGCACCTTCAAGGAAAAAAAACATTGAAGTTTTTAACTGCTTCACAGATTTCTTTGTAATACTTATTTTAAAAATATATATATTTATATATGCAATTTAAAAAAAGGATTTTAATTCACTGAAAAAGTCACTAGTTTCTAAGGGATTTAAGTATCTCAGGTTTTTTTGAATAGCTGTTTTTCACTTTTTGTATCATCTAAGCTGAGGACACAATGCTCAGGGCCCAGCTGCCCTCCGTCATTCCAGGAGTATTCTCTAACCTGAATATTTCGCTCTCCCCACAGAAAGCTAAAAAGCCCTGGATCATTTTCCAAGGCAGGTTGTCGGAAAGCTCCAGCCAATGCAGGGTCACTTACCGTGCGATTATCCCTGGCAATGATTATTCATGGCAGAGTTGCAAAAGCAGCCTCTGAATGAGCTTCAAAAGAGCCTGTTCTCCCTCACCTCGGGGTTCAGAATCTCTCTCTGGGCACCTCTGCTATAGTTGTGCTCCATATTATGTGTTGTAATAATGGAAAACCTAATAAAACTGCAGTTTGTTTAAACATGTATTTAACCAAAGTAATGATTGGGAATAACTACACCTTGAAATTGTGGTAATATCTGGTAAGCACAAAATATTTCTCTGCCTGCTTTCCCAAAAGAGGAAATAAAAGTTTCTGGATAATCATAATGATCCATTAAAAAACAAAACAACAACAAAAAACAGTTGTTTCAAATTTTTACCAGCCCCAAATAAAATGTATTAATGAAAAGCTAATTTGCCTGCAGTTAATCAAATGGCAGAACACTTGATACTGAATATATTTAAACTGAGAAGAAAACAATATGCTGTATTTTATACTAACCTGCAACGTGGAAGCACAATCTGCACTATGCATCACATAGATAAACATATCTGTTTTAGCACTATATTTCATGGTCAAACTACCAGTTAATGTTTAAACACAGAAAAATAATAAAGATTACAAAACGCAGGTAGAACATCACTAAAGGTAAGTACTCTTGCAGTGATAATCAGGGTAAAAACAATATTTTTCTTTATTTTACATACATATAAAATATTTGTATTTATTTTTCTTTATCCACGTTACCCCTGATTCTTATAACTTCTATAAATAAACAATCACACAAACAATTTGCTTTTCACCAGCTGTCTCACTAATGCTTCAAGCAGTTTTCAAGCAGGTGAAGGCTCCTTTGTTTCAACTCAAGTGAATGGAATTGCCCAGGAATGGTAAATTCCGTAGTTTCCAGACTGTGGGTGCCTGGGTGCTTTCGTTTCAGGGGAACAGCACTGCCCCTACTCCACAGTTGTCCCTCCCACGAAGGGCTCATTATAGCAGTTACACCCAGAGCACGTTCCACGCGCCGGACTGTGCCTTTGTGGACCGCGCGCTCTGCCCCGCGGCTGCCAGGGCCCTGCCCCGCTGCCGCGGCAGCCGCGCTGCAGCTCCATCCAACATCTGCAGCTCCCAAGCACACGTGGCACGAGAAGGTACAAGGATGCTGTCCAGGCACCCCGAGAAGTCCTCCTTACCTGCAAAGGCACCAGCTTGCAAAGCCGACACCAAAACACGAGCCCCAAAGCTGTTCATGGGCTCTGCATGCAGCATCAAGCGCCTTCCTTTCGGGGCGTGCGGAGGGAAGTGCGATCTTAAGAACTGGGACACCTGGCTCATTTGACAAGTGCTGCTTGGTCTTGTGTTTGACCATTATAACTAGCTATTAATAAAGTTTTTTTTTTTTTCTTTTTTCTTTTTTAAGCGAGTGTAATTTACCAATCTATCCAAGCCAGGCATGAGTTACAGCACACTGACCTACATCCTCTTGCTCTCTACTTCCTCACCCTCTCCTCCATAGAGGCCCTTCTCTTAACAACCATCGTGGCTTCTTTTCAATTTTCAACACCACAGACATGTTCTGCCCAAAGGCTCCAGGGAACAGGCTCTGGAGCATCAATCCTATTAAACAGACAGCAGTTCCTGCATAATCACTTCCTTAAAAAAAAAAAAAAATCTCCGTTCTATGGAAGAGTTTTGTAAAATAACTGGAGACGTGTTTGAAAGACATGGATTACTCCAGACTGTTCCATTACAGAATAGGAAAACTAAAATAATAGAGAAGTATTAATAAAGTATTAATTAGTTTACCATTTTGTTGGTTTTATGAAGACCTGGTTTGTATACTGCTATAATTATTTACTGTTTTGCACTCTTACTAAAAACAGCTAAGTAGTTCTTTCTTGGATACTTTACCTTGTCCAGTATGATGATAACACAGTACACTGTGAACTGTGGCCATAAATCAAGATGTGTATCTGTGTGTTATATTATTCATAAACTAAATTCATAACGTACCCTTAAGGATTTTTTTAAAAAATCACTCTTGCTCACAGGGCAATATTCTGCTTATACACAGTAAATTTACATAGTCATCTGACACTGCATGCTATGAACTTAAAACTAACACGAGCACAAGTTTGAATGTGACAACTTACAGAAGCAGCTCTTCGGCAGTTAACATCGCGATCAAACACCGCGGCGATAACCAGCGCACTGAGAAGAGAAGAAAACAAGCATTAAAAAAGATATGAAATAGTAGGGAATGCCTGAGAGTAGGAAAGCTATGCAAGAAGTGCACACATTCATTTAACTGCAGAACAAGGTTTCCTACTGGAAACAGCCCTGGACAAAGTCGCTCTCCCGGCCTGTGCGATTCCAAGTGAGCACCTGGGAACACACGTTCCCAGGAGCAACTCACAGCAAGGCCCAGGTGAGACCTAAGCAAAACCAGAAGTTAAGCAATGAGAAATTTTGGCTTCATTTATACATGAATATCCTGTAAGTAACGAAAATCACAAAGCAACATGTAAATCCTGCCAAAAAGGAGAGTGGCACTTGAAGCAGTGCCACAAAGCAGTTTCTCAAAAGGTGCCATGGAGATCCTGACACTTGATTACCCAAAAACACTTCTGTGTGCACCAAGCCGGGTAACCCTGCAAGTTCAGCTCCTTTTTACCTCAACCAAACAGGTTTTTAAGATGTGCCACACAACTGGAGAGAAAGAGTATATCCCAGGCCACGCCGCCTGCCACTCTGGAAATCCACCCCCAGCATTCAATTAACTCAGGGACAAATAAACAGCACTTCAGGAGAATCATTTAAGCAGAAAATTATTCATTTCAAACCCCGAAACTCTTCATTACACTACGCATTGACTCCAGGCAAAACAGGAAATAAACACTGCCTGAAAAGTAAATCCGAGGGAGCTTTGCTTGAGCATAAAGATATTAATTACACTGATAATATCAACCTTCCCTGGCTAGTGGCAATCAGGTTCCTACAGCGGAGAAGACCGTGTTGTTAAAACTCACTGAAATGCACGGGCAATATACTGCCTGTCTCATTGCAGTTCATTCCCATCTCAGGAAAACAAGAAACAGAAAGCAAGACTGCAATGGAAAATTAAAGTCCACCAATTTATTGTTTTACCAAACAGACATAAAAGCTGCTTGAAAGGCAGTTGATGCTCTCCAGGCATTACCTGCATGAGCAACTCTTGTCCTTGCCACAAGTACAAGAACTACGTGATTACACACAGCATCCCAGAATGGCTGAGGTTGGACGGGACCCCTAGGGATCCCCCAGCCCAGCCCCTGCTCCAGCAGGGACACCCAGAGCTCGGGGCACCCGGTCCCATCCAGGTGGGCTGGGGAGATCTGCAGAGCAGGAGCCTCCGCAGCCGCCCTGGGCAGCCTGGGCCAGGGCTCGGGCACCCTCACACCAAAGAAGCTCTTCCTCACATGGAGACGGAACTTCCTGTGTTCCAACTTGTCCTGTCATTATAAGACAAGGGAAGGTAATCCATATGATGTGCCTGGAAGAGCAGATATTTAGGAAGGAATATATAGCGAGTAGCTTACACGGTGTTGAAACAAGGCTGTTTCAAAAAGGTGTTGGGTCAAACACGTCATCTTCGTGCAATGTCTGCTCATTTGCTTCTCTGGCATACGGAGAAACTTAAAAATCTCTTTAAAGGACCATTTCAGAAGTACCGAGTTTTAATGATATGAAAAGCTCCCACAAATGTTTTAATTAGAGAATAGAACATATTCAAAACTACGGAAGTGGTTGGAAGGCATGCTGGAAAGCACGACGAAGCCAACTTCTGCCTGAGGTTCAGATTAGACAGACCGCAAGGCAAAAATTATTTTATGAGTTACGCAACTTTCCAATATTATTTTCTTCTGGAAAAAAGAAAGAAAGAAACAAGCAAACAAGCAAACGAGAACAAAACTAGCAAGGCAGAAAGCTCCAAATGCAGAGTGCTCTGCAGGCAGAGCAAGGTAAGTGCTGCAGAGCACATCCAAGGGGCTGGCCTGGCTCACGCCTAACGCCTCCCAAGCCAGCGTCCCTTCTCCAGCAGTGCTAGAAGTGACACGTCCGCATGCGAGGCGGGCACAGGAGGGCAGGAAAAGCATGTCCCACGAGCGTGAGCCCTGGCCCCGCGGCTGTGACACACTGTGCCTCAGCATCGGCACTGCGCCATTTCTCTGCTCTCCTTCATTTCTCCTGCCATGGCAGCATTTTCACTGGAAGCAAGACCTGCACAATCGTTTACCAAAAACCTCCACAGTTTGCATAACGTATCTTCAGCACAAGTAACTCCCTTAGTCTTCAGTCTTTTCAAATGGCAAAAATGGTTAAAAGGGCTGTCACCAGAAAATAAGGCCTGCTCTTTACACTTCGTATTTAGGCTTCAAATTTGGTTAATTTAATATAATGTGCTTTATTTACTAGACTGCAAACCGGGTTTGCAGTCTAGTAAATAGGTTGCAGGTTACTAAGCACAACAAGAGCTCCTGGTCAAAGTTTTGGCTTTTAATCAAATGGAGCTTTCCCATCTTTTCTTCTTGATTTTCTTCTGTAAGACAGACCTGTGTAATGGAAACCAGCATGAGGCACTATCTGGGTGATGCCACCCGAGTTTCTCTGTGCTTTAACTCCACACTAAGCTAAGAAAAAAAAAAGAAGAGAAAAAAAAGAATTTGGTCATCTTCCCCCTCCCTTTATATTCCTAAATGAAACTGTGATCATGCTTTTACATTCTGCCTTCTAATAAAAGCTTCTTCAACTTATCAAAGTGCATTCCTGTTTCCTTCCCAGTTGACTGAACAGTTTTCCAGGCAGGCGCAGCCGGCCTGGACACATGGCCTGGCCAGGAGAGCAACCTGCCTGGGATGGAGCACGTCTAAGGTGTCCTCACGCGGCCGCTTCCCTCGTGGGAGTTGCTGTGATCCTCCACCAGGATTTCCTAACGCAGGGAGGCTGTTGATGTCAAGGGCGGCGGGACGGCTGCTTTTCTGCGCGGCCGGCTGCGGGACGCGCCTCGACTCGCCGGCCGTGGCCCGGGCCTGCGCACCCGGGCTCTGCCCAGGGCCACCGCGCTGCAGCCCCGTGGACACGAGGGCGCTCGGAAAGCGAGGGGCAGCCCTGGCGAACGGGGCAGCTGCCGCCTTGCGAGCGGCCCCCGAGCGGCCGTGGCCACCGAGGCTGCCGGGCTGCAGAGCCGCCCGTCGCCCCGGCCTCCTGCGGGCTGGGAGACAACCCGGGCCTTGCTGCTGCCGCGGCGCCGACTCCGCACACGGCTTCTCCTGTCGCCAGCCTCCAAGAAGCAGCTCCCAAGGAGCCAAACATACCACCCCGCAGCTGTGGGAAGCGGCAAAGAAACTCCCAGGGCCGCTGCCAACTTGGCGCGAGCCCAGAACCTGCTTCCTGAGCCCAAAAAAGGGCTGCGCCCAAGGTCTGGCGTCAGGGAAGGGGAGGGGAGGCCGGGACGGCACCGAGGCTGAGGGCCTGGGCAGCGCTGAGGCTGGGGCGCCGCGTTGCTGCCGCCTCCTCCTTTTGTTTAGGAGTTATAGAGAAATCGCACACGTGAGCGCGGTTCTTCAGGGCCAAGTCTGAGGTGAAATGGTGAAAGATAAGCTTAGATGGGTCAGCTTGTGTTGGCTTAGAAGCTGGTAGTGTGTCACCGCACAAACACTTCAACTCCTCAAATACACCCATGTTCCATATGCACACTCGTGTAGAAAGCACAATATGGAAAACACATGGAATGGGAGTTACAACAACAAAAAGGAAAACAACAAAAACACACAAATAACACGTACACATGATGCCCCTGCAGGGAATAATTCCACAGAGCGCAGGACGCAGCAAGTACACAGGTGTCTTCTGGAGGCAACGCTCAAACACACGAAGGAAAAAAACCCCGGCCCCAAACCCCGCAGCTTCTGTGCGGGTTGGCGAGGGCAGGAGGCGCAGGGGGAGCGCGGGCGCCGCGGGACGGGACGGCCCCACCTGCCCCCCTCGCTCCCTCCCACGGGGGCCGCTCCGGCTGCCCCGCGCCGCCCCCGCCGCCCTCACACGTGTCCTGCACAAGCGAAAATGCAGCTCCCTTCGGACGCGGCAGGAGCTTCACGTCATCAAGATAGCAAGCTATAGTTTAATGTTTTAATTGCCTCATAGGGCAGGGGTGTTTTCCTTTTTATTCGCTGCCTAGGCCGTGGACAGAGCCCATCGCACACCTGCCGCTCTGCAGACAGCAGCTCCTCTGCACCCCAAGCAGCACAGACCGAATCTCCCGCATTCCCAAGGAATTAAATCAGGTGTCAGGTTCCCCTCAAAGAGAGCGCGGGCATGGGGAGAGCGCGAGAGGACAAGTCCCCAATCCAGCAGCGCTGGGCAAATGGGAACAGCAGGTGCAAAAAGGCCGTTCCTGCAGTAAACGTGATGCGTCCCCACCTCGGGCTGCTGCTTCTTGTGGTCCTGCAGTTCAAACAGGGCAGCGAAGGTTTTGGAAACCAGTTTAACTGGACTTCAAAAAAATATATAAAATAAAAAGCAAACATCTGCATCTTGTTGTGATATGGACAGGGAGAAACTGGCAGAACAGTTAAGAAAAACTAAAAATTATGAGGTAAATATTTCTAATGCATGTTCTCTTCCTCCTGCTCTCTCTCTACATATATATAGATAGATAGATATCTATATACATAGATAGATAAATATGTGTGTGTATATATACACACATATACACAGTACTTTTTTTTAAGGCAAGGGGTTAAGGTCTGCACAGGAAGGAGGAAGGCGGCTGCATGACCTGCTGTTGCCTCGGGTTGTCACATCACTATTCTGACAGTTTTACTACTTTGCCCCCAAATAGTCCTGAGAAAGCCAGGAGGAAAGTGGGAGGTATTTCTTTCAAAGCCCTGCTCCAAGTTTTATTAACAACATATGACTTTTATGCACTTTAAGGTGATTTTTCACAAGCGAAAAGTGAAATATTTATGCCACCTGCCAACATTTTAGCACTGAACATGTCAACGTAGGAAGGGCTTACTTTAAAAAATAACTTCCCTTTTGGTGCAGGTGTAAGGCAGAGCCCGTTTTCCCAATTATCTCACCTGCAAAGCTATATGGACTTGTAAGATAAGCTAAGATAAGCAGCGGGGAAAAAAAGAAAATAAGGAAAACAAACAAAAAATTCCCCCCACTGTTTTAGCTTGCGAGGCTGCATGGCAAGAGTCGGCCCCAGTTGTGGGGAGGCCTCTTTAACCATTCACCACCCGGCAGGGCCTCGCTGGGCACCCCAGTGCCCACCACGGCCCCTGCCCGGCTGCTACACTGCATTACCTGAGCTCCTGTAGCCAGCGCGACAGCGCTGCCAAGGACAAACCACCCCCAGAGCCAACAGCACAGCCAAAACCACGCTTATTTAAAGAGGGGGCAGCCTTCCTTCCTGGTGAACGGGTTGTGATTTCTCCTGCGAGCGCTCGGGCACTGCCTGCACCCAGCTTTGTGCTGGGCAGCGCAGCCTGCAGCAACAGCATGTGCTTGGCTGCAAGGTGCTGAGTTAAGCGTTTTTTTTTTCCAAGGCTGCAACAATTTGCTTGTGGCTAGAAGTATGACTCTTCTTTAAGTAAAACAGTGACACACCTAAGGCTAGATTTAAAAAAAAAAAAAAAAAAAAGCCGTATGTAATTATCGGCTTGCTGACACAATAGGTGAAACTGTGTGTCATACTGTATTTGAATAGGTTCTCTTTTACCCGTTTCACTCTGGAGCGGCGATTCTACCTTCAAGAGTGGATTGTATTCAGAAAAGATATAGCCTGTATGAAGAATTTTTAAGCAGAGCCTTACTGCAGCATTAGCATGAGCTAATATATTTTATCAGCTGAAATTTGCTAATGGATTTGCTGAAAAAAGTATATGCAGAGCAGAACATCTTACAGTTGAGTATTAGAAATTGTCAGCTTCTCCCCTCTCCACCCACTTACTCCAGACAAGTGAAGCTGGCAGAAGCTCAGTGTGAACTGGTGTTATGACCATAGGTAGAAGATATCAACTATTTGCATCCGCTATTTTCCTAAAAAGAGAAGCAGAATTCATTTCCAAACAAGTGAAAGCCGAAAGCCTTTTTCAGCAAGGCAGTCTGCTTGCGGACTGTACGCGACCTCTCCCCAGCACTTTCACGGCATCCAGCAAAACCCCACAAACCAAACAGAACCAGAACGGTGAGCTTGCACGTAGCACACGGAGGAGGACATCATTTCACAGCACAGAAGGTAAAAGAAATGCGTAAAAGCAACCTATTGTACAAAGCATCACAAACAGAATAAAAATATCTGATAAAAAGATGCCTTACAAACTCAGGCTTTGCTTTTTCATGTTTTGCTTGACAAACAAGCTTGTTAGACATTAAGAGAAACCTCAAAGGTGTTTAAGTCAGAGGATGGAAGCAGCAGATTTATCCTCATGAAGCTCATGACTGTATCTACAGAAAACACCAGTTTTGAACCAGACTTTAGCATTCAGATGGCTACACTCATCCTGAAGACAGGCTGGGAGCATGAGCACAAATCCATGCCTGCCACATCACAGGTAGCAGTAGCTCGCTCGGCCCGACGGGCAGGAGGCTGCTGGGGACACTGGGCAAGGTGCTGGTCACAGGTGCCACCGTCCTCGCTGCTACCATTACCCATGCTGGTTAGATTAAAGATAGCCCAGGAATAAACCCAAGATGCAACCATACATTAATTTAACTGTGCAAGCATATCTTTAGGTACCCTCATCTTAAGAGGTCCAGAGTATGCATGATCTATGATAAACTCAGCTAGAAAAGAACTTAAAGACAACTCTTCAAATGAAAGTATTTTCTTAAAACTTACTATGGAAAACAACACTATTCATGGCATTCTTAACTTAAGCAGGTCTTTTCTGCAATTCCACAGGCTCTTTCTGGAAGCCATCCAGGAGCACTGCATGGCCTCATCTTCTGACAAACCTTGAGGTTAGGACACATCTCTTCCTTAGTCTCCAGTTTCTTGTGGATAAAACAAGATTAAAACAACATGAAACTGCTTTACCAGAGACACGGGGCTAAGATTTTTTTTATCCATCCCAAAAAACTTTAAAATCAGGTTTTAAGGAAGAAAGAACAAGTCACATTTTCTGTACGCACCTGCTGAGCTAAATAAGTAATTCCACGTTTCCCAAATCCACATTGCAACACTCAGCAATTTGGAAAACAAGGTGCTTTTTTTTAATATATATTTTTCCTCCTTTAAAAGATACTGCTAAATGCCTATGGATCAATAAACCTCCAGTGCAGTCAAGAACAAAGATGCCCACATTGCTACCATCAGTGGGCATACTAGCCAAGAAAGAGTTAGAAGCTACTTCTTTGTATTTACAGGGCATTCAGCTGAGAAATGTCAGCAAGTGCACAGCCAGCAAAAAGCCTAAAGTCCAAAGACAGACTTCCACAGGAAAAAAAAAATCTAGATGAGAAATGGCAAACTGTCCATTCTTCCAAAGTGAAAGGTTTCCAAGAATCCAGGATCACAGCTCAAAGCTCAGTTCTTAACACTTTTGGAAAAAGAAAGTAATTTTACTTTAAAAATGTCATTTAAATGTAATGATACATAATGAGCCCATTACAAAACTTATCATTTTTCCAGTTTCAATTAGCAAGAGTAAAATTTCCTCCAGAGGCACATCTGTAAAGGCAAAACTGACTTGGTTCCCTAAGTGTTCTCTTCTCCTGCTATTTCCAACTCTGGAGGGCTCCATAAAGCAACTGCTCAAGCTTAGAGCAGTTTGTTGCTTCTTCCTCCACTACACTGAGCTGCCAGATCTTAATTCTGTGGAAATCTATTGCACAGAGCTGATGAGGCAGAAAGCAGATGAGAAAGGACGCCTCTGATCAAAAACTCACTCACTTCTCTGAGTCTTTTTACTGTGTATTTCTTTAGATTTTTCTTTGGTTTTATTGTGATAGGCCAAGAGAAGGAAGTGAAGTCATCACACATGGTAAGGAAGTATTTAGACACATTTCTATCCAAAAAGTTACACTGATCACACTGCAGCAAGAAGATTTAGACTTCAACAAGTACCTGGAAAGGCAACTGTATTACTTATGCTTCTCCCTTCTTCTTCCCCACCAGCATATTTGATTCTTTCCAAATCTGAAGATATTCAGCACATCTGCTCATTTTCAATAATATACTTTCAATTATGCTATTGAGAGAAACCAAAATTCCTTTCCTTGAAAAATGGAACAATGCCCAGAGCTCAATGTCCAGCCTGAAATTATATGGGACACACAAACTACTTTTTAAGTGTATCTCTAAACGGCTACATCACTGCTGGCCACTATCTAATTTTCAATGTTTTAAAGATGGAGCCTTTCAATACTAATTATTAGTGTCTAGCTGCTTTCTGCTTTGGAATAGATATAAAGAAAAAAAAATGCAAGTAACTCAGCAACCCACCTTGAGATCTGATGAATAAAAGGGATCAGTTCAGAGGGCTCGTAGGCGCGAGCAAAGGCCCAGGACACGTAGCACGCTGCATCTCTCACGTTGGAGCCCACACTGCAGGCCCCTCTCTTCTCATCGTACGCTAGTGCTTTCAAAATGACAGGAACCACTGGGAAACAAAAAGATGTGCAAAAGCAACAGTGAGAAGCATGCAGCGAACTGAAATCCCTTGGCAAACAGGTCATTTTGGATGCACGAGGTTTCAAAGTGTGTGCTGATTTATTTAAGGAAGAATGATATCATTTATTCCTTATTGGCATGTGTTCACAAGCAAATTAAAGTGCAATTCAAGTAGTACTAGACCATAAGTATTGTTGCTTACTGAAACAGCAATACCTAGCAATAACCACAAATTCTTAAGAAATATAGCCTTGTAAACACCATGAAAGTATCAGAATTAACCTCTGAGCATTTGTAACACCACATATGCTAACACAGCCAATGCTTCTTAATTAACAATAGTCATGGATCAAGTAAGACACGAATACGGACAAGGACTTGAGTGAGTACAGCCTTGCAAACCCTTGAATCACAGCGAGAGGGTCATCGCTCTTAGGCTAAAAAAAGGGAGCTGCTCTATTTTTACCACTTGAAGCTGTTATTTTGGGTGACTTCATATGTCACATTTTAAGTTTGAGCCTATGAACACTGCCTAAATTGCACAGATCATAGAGACAGAATGTGCTCAAAACGCAAACCGGTAAGATAAGAATGCAGAACAACTGTATAGGATGACCCAATGCAGAAGTAGAACCCTTTGATACTGAAAAAGTTTACTAAAAAGTACACTTTCAACATCTCTCACTTCCCTATCAGCCATCATACCAAATTTGCCAAAATACCAGTTTTTGTCAGACTATGAGGAAATAAGATAGAGATATTTGTGTTTTAAACAGCCATGTGGAAGCAGCTATTGCACTTCCTAATATATTTATGATGGATTTGCATTGACTGTAAACCCCAGATCTGCAAGTGTCGGCTCCAAGGCGAAAGCAGCTACCAGCCACCCAGAGAAGCTGCCTCTTGCATCTCAGTTCAGCGTATCCTGGTAGCAGGGGCAGCGAGAGGCACTAAACCACAGCGCAGCATTTAACAGAAACTAAACTTCTGCAGTGGGATTTTGGTTTATTCCTTTTAGTAGGAACAACTCAGATGACAAGTTGGGTATGATTTCTTTCATGAGAATAAAATATTTTCTCTTTTACTACCCCAAATTACTAAAGTTAAACATGATGACTCCAATTGTTTACAAGACCTGGAAAAAAAATAGGCAGAAGAAACATGCTCTGTTTCTGAATGGAAATAATATACTGTGTGTTCTTGGAAGTGTTCTTTATTTCTACTTACTGAACTGCAAAATCATCCTCAACTGACAGTGTCAGGAGGTCTCCTCAAGACATGAGCTTTCCCCAACACCCAGCTTCATCACTCTACAAGGAAAGCAGCCTTAACCTCGTTCATGAAGCAAATCGCAGCACAAAAATCTGCTGCTACGTGAGTGACAGCAACAGAATCACACCAGGGAGGACAGAGCAAGCAAAGGAGTGAAGGGGAGCAAAGGCAGGTGAGGAAATCTGGGTAAATCACGAGAGGAAATCTGTCAGTCAAGAAAGCAAGGAGATAAAAATGTCCACTTTGGTACTTGTGGCCCAGTGAAAACTGAAGTTAAATGGTTTTCGCACAGAAAACATCCCAAAAATTAAAGTCCCTTGCACAGCACTGCAGTGTGCTGCCACAGCTGAAAAAATACGTATGTAAAGCTCCCTGGAGGGCTTCCTTTTGGCACCTGCAAACCCAGGAATATAATTTGAATACATCTCTCTCTAGATGGCCTATCTTTAATACATGAATAAGGCCTGCAGAAACAACAGCCTCTAGAAAAAGGAAACAGGCTCTCTCAAATTTCTTTTTGTTGCATTAATCTAACGCATCTCTTTTTCCCCTTAGAAAATGATCGCCAACATAGGAGCCCCTTGAAGAAAAGCTGCATTTCTCTTGGGACTTTTGAGGGGACTGTATGATGGGACTAACCACTAAATACCTGAAATGCAATGTACGTTTCATCACTGTATGAGCAGTACCTTAAAAAAAAAGAA
The DNA here is from genome assembly GCF_003342845.1 of Nothoprocta perdicaria. Taxonomy (NCBI): domain Eukaryota; kingdom Metazoa; phylum Chordata; class Aves; order Tinamiformes; family Tinamidae; genus Nothoprocta; species Nothoprocta perdicaria. The sequence continues at coordinate 740,158 of NW_020456032.1, read as the reverse complement.
AAAAAAAAAGAAAAATTGTTCCGTACATGTAGGAGAAAACTGTTAAAATGCTATTTAAATTGCTTTAAACCTAATAAAGAAAGCCATAAGCAGAGGAATGGTCAAAACACAACTCTTAGGATCACAAGTACTATGTGGAAATAAAAACACAATTCCCCCTCAGGAACAACAACAACAGCAGAGATGGATGGATATTTTGTCACCTTCTAGTTTTGAAAGAAACTGCAATAAAAATCTTCAAAAATGTTGACTAGCTTGTTTTGAAAAATGCTACATCAACTGATGAAAATGGAATTAGCTGGTTCTGCAGGAAAGCTAAAAGAGCCGCCCAGGGCCGTTCTTCCTCACGGAGCCACCTCAGGGAGCGGAGCCGCCTCATGGAGCTGCCTCATGGAGTGGGGCCGCCTCACGGAGCAGAGCTGCCTCATGGAGCGGGGCCGCCTCATGGAGCAGCCTCACGGAGCAGAGCTGCCTCACAGAGCAGAGCTGCCTCACCGAGTGGGGCCACCTCACAGAGCCGCCTCATGGAGCAGCAGCTGCGGAGCCGGTGTCGCGGGGCCGCCTCCCGCTTCCCTCAGCGCCACCATCATGGTCAGGGCAGCCCCTGGAGGCAGCTGCGGGCGCCCGCTCGTCCCTCCATGCGCCCAGCCCAGAGGCGGCAGCACGGGGGAACGCGCAGGAAGGGCTGCGCAAACAGCGCACACAAGCAGTCTGCCGCTTTCCATCATCTTTACGCAAAGGAAAAATGGGGGAGGGAAGGGGGTTAATTTAGGGCAGTGATTTCCCAAATGGGAAATTCAACCAACAAGTTCAATCCTCACTTTAGTCTTTCACCTCCTCACACACGACCCAGGTTTCTCCTGTTGGGGCTTCCTGCAGTGACAGAGGCACCAGCCCGCAGCCACGAGGCAAACAGGGCCACTTGTCCTCAAAATGAAATGTCTTGCAAAAAACCTTCCTAACGCACAGCTGGACAGAGGCTATTCACGTCACCACACATACACAACCTTTTTGTCTTCAGTCTAAACACAAAACACGAGTTCAGTTTGAGTTAACCAGATCTGAACTGCCCAAGTTCAGGCTCTTCCGGACGAGTGTTTGATACACACAGCCCCAGTGAAATCCAAGGCTTTGCAGCCCATTTCTACATTTTACACCTGCAATGTAATTTCTGCTCAGTATAATGGCAGCCTCTCCGATGCCAGTGTGGTCAGTGTGGCACTGTGCTGGTCTACATTGCTTTGCAGATGTAAAATGATGCTTAATTCAAATTTTAAACCAATTCTTTCTCCTCAAAAAATAAAGGAAAAAAATTGGAAGGAAGTTAACTTTGTTTGGAAGGGCACAAATGAGTCCTTTTTATTAGTAACAGGGAACGTGCCTTTTCTTTCTCTAAAAAAATAAAGGGCTGAAGTGTGGCTCAGCTTTAGGAACCCCCATTTCTGCCCGAGCTCCGCACCGAGGGTCAGCAGCGCCGGCTCCCAAGCCGCTCCGTAGCCCATATCCACCTGTTCGGCGCCGCGAACGCTCGGGAGATGCAGTCACCTTTACCCGTAGCCTCGAGGCATTAATAAGCACCTGCCGCGCTCCGCCCTGCCTTACCTAACTCCATGGCTGCAGGTTGCAACACGGCCCCGTGCCGGAGCCCGGGGAAGAGGCAGAGGCGCCGCTGGCCTCCAGCGCTCCGCGCGCCCCAGCTCTGCTCTCGGCGACGGCTCCTCGGGAGCCCCCGCTGCAGGCGAACGTGCCCGTCACCTCTCGGGCGGGGGCAATGAAGCTGCTAGAAGGAACGGAGGGCTGAGCAGTCAAGCTCAGCTGCTTAAGAAATGCCGCATGCCACGTTTGGGCAAAAGCGGCTTTAGAAACACATCGGGCAGCGGCAGGGCCTACCAAACACGTGCGAGGAGCCGCGTGTTACTTCACATCGCCGTGTTTTTTCTTTATTGCAGTGTTTATCACACAACACACAGCAATTAAACAACAAACAACACAAACCTGTTCCCTAGCTCAAGGGTCTGCTCTACTCGAGAAAACTGAAAAATTCCAGATCAACTCTACTTCACTGGATCCTGAGTTCATTAGAAATAGCTCTCAATTTAGTTTAAGACTCAACTATGCCATTCTTAGAACAAGTCAGAGTTGTCTTTTAGGTAAATCTGTGCTATGAACCGTTTGTCCAGAGGAGCTTTTGCAATTTGTACTTAAGATACTGGAAATCTATTTGAGAATGAGAAAAGAGAAAAAAAATACAGTTCAACTAAAATAATGGATGGCTACTATTTCCACTGCGCACAAAGTGACCAAAGGGACATCCGAGAATATTACTGTTATTAATGAATTATGGAGCTTAATCGCAACGTGAAACCTAAACACCATGAAGGAGTTCAGAATAATAATTTTATTTTTCAAATAGTTCTTGAACAAAACCCATTGCAGCGGTGCCTTTTGCTGGGTTCAACCTGTCTGCGAGCCGCAGGCAGCAGGAAACAGGTAAATAGTCCTATCCACAGCAAGGCAGCTCCTGTTCCTTCAACAGCATTCCTATCTCTGTCATTCAGATATTAAAAAAAAAAAAAAAAAAAAAAAAAAAAAAAAAAAAAAAAAAAAAAAAGGCTTTGCATTGTCAAGGACTCCAGCTTTGAGACCCCGTGTTCTCACACACCGACCTTTTTCAGAAAAAGAGGCAGGCTCTAATTCTACCTTCATTCAGGCTGTTATGCTAATATTTAATATATCAGCACAGATGCAAACAGAGATAATTTTATATTAGGCTCATTATCAGAGATAAATATTTGCTCAAGGCTCTGCCAAACACCTCTGATTTGCTCTCATGTAGAGAAGTTGAGCTGAAAAAGCCGGAATGGAGTCCTCCTGAAGGAGCGCTTCACGCGGAAGGGTAACGCGAGCCGGGGCAGGAAGGGCGCGCGGCGCTCAGCCTCTTGGGGAGCCCAGACGCCGCCGCGGGCAGCGCGGGCGCCTTGGCGCGGTCCCGGGTGCTCCCGCAGGCCCGTTTGGCCTAGCTGGGAGCCCGCAAGGCCCCGGGGACAAGCATCACACCCAGCCGCGCGCCGGCCAGGCCGGGGCCTTGCAAGCCGCTTGTGACGCTCCAAATTGAGCCACGTGTGTCAGGCTCCACACACGCTCCCCCACAGAGCAAAGCAGCATTTTCTGACCCATGACTAGGGAGGACCGTGTCTGTCTGGTTGCAATCTCAGTTCAGTCTCTCACTACATAATGAATCAAGACAGTCTTTAATTATATGATCACGTGTTACGTTTTTCCATGGACCCATCTCAGCCAGCACACAGGAAAGACCTGCTCCAGCAGTGAATCAGAGGCGGGAGCAGAGGAGGTGGCTGTCGGCCTCGCTGCCCGGGGTGGAAGCTATGTGATGTGATACAAAGCCTGGCTGTGGGGCGGAGAGCAAAGGGGTTGCTGCTCAGGCCCCACGCTGCCCTCGAGAACTGCAACTCTCACGCCACTCCTGCCACAGACCCGCTGTCTGATACCAGTCATGGCACTTACACGGAGCATTTAAGGAGATGGACGCTGGCTGTCGGCGCCCAGGTGGCTGCTCAGGGACCCAATGGCAGGCTGCGGGAGCGCCCCAGCACGCGCACCCGGGCCGGCTCTGCAGGGGCCGCGGCGCCAGCAAGGCGACAGGCCCAGAGAGGGATCTGGGCCAGGCAATCTGAACAGATTATGGAATTCATGTAAGCCATAAAAATATAACAAAGTCTGGCAGCCCCCCTACCTGACTGCCTTGAAGGGCTACAGCCGCCCCCAGGCAGGACCGGCCCTCGTTCCCTCGTGTCCAGTTACCATTTTGAGGCTTCACCTCCCCACTCGTGGCAAAGGCCACACGAGGGCTGAGCAGGGACCTGACGGGACAGCTGGGCTCATCCTTAGAGCTCTTCCTTCAGCTGCAGCAGGAGTAAACTGCACTTTGGGCATGTGAAGAAACCGGCTTCTGAAAGAGTAATGCAAATGCGTGACTTAGTCTGAAGGATTCTTTTTTTTTTTTTGTAAATTTCTAACAGGAGGTGTCAGGGAAGGAAAATCACCAAAGAAACCCCAACCTTCAGGCTAAGGTTGTGCAACCTCACAGCGAAAATACTAGAAGCAATTTATTGCCATTTGCTCCCCGCTTAGTATTTACGCCACTTCCCAGTAGCACTTGGGAGGGGCACAGGGGAGCTCCTGCTCATTTCTTCCGGCTTATCCCTGCTGGCTAGTAAAAAAAAAAAAAAAAAAAAAAAAAAGATTTCTATTTTCCTTGCTAACTTGAAAACTAATACAACAACGTAACACTGAAAATTTTGAATATTTTCAAGACCACCTATCATTTTTAAAGTTCACTTGGGAGTTGGAGAAAAGAAATTCTTTCATAACCAGCCTTTCAGGTTTGGGTGTTCTCTATTTTCTAACAGTCCACCTAAGATCTTTTCTCACTTCTTCCTGTATCTGTGATGAAAAGTACCTGGAGACCTGCCAAAAGCCTCACGATTAGCTACCACCAGGAAAACGACCGGGGCACTGCAGAAGCCCAGCTCCTGGCCATGTCCTCCAACAACACAGGCAGCAGCAAATCCGTATTGAGCTAATAATTGAGGACAACAAAAATGCAAGAGGAAATCAGGAAAACCAGAGCTTGCAAATAAGTTTATATAATGGATTTCTGTAAGACTATGCAAACCTGAGTCCGACCCTCAGCCCATCTCCCCCTTCCTTCACTGTTCTGCCTCTATTATTGTGGCCCAGCCCTATCAAATACACAGAATTAAAATAAATGATAAATAAATACATGCACAAGTGAGAAGAGAGCATGTAATAGCAACTGTCAGGGAAACAGCACCAGTACTATCAGATCTACCTCCAATTTACGCTCTATCCTGTAAACATGGAACAGCCCTGTGCTTACAAAAGACCATCTGTAAGTTAACAACAGATGTTTAGAGAGATCAACTTATACATCAAAATTCAGTGGCTTCTCAAACCACAAGGGTGTTCTTCCTAGAACACACTAGAGGCCAGAACTGGTTTTATTTCTCTGTTGTTTTTTTTTTTTTTTTTTTTTTTTTTTTTAGTTTTGTTTTAGTAAGCTGCCCAATGAAACGGGACAGGAAAAAATGCCCCTTTTTCCACAGCACAGGGAGTACTTCAGACTTTCGCGCTTGTTTCTTGAAGTATATCAACAAACAGGTTTTGTTGTTTTAGAGACATATCCTTAAGATTCTTCAGAATCTTTTTAAATCATACGTAATGAATTTTCCTGTCGTTGGAGACTTTATGCTGTTGCTTTTGGGGAGGGCTGGGGGAGTTGTTCAAACTTGTTTTCTACAGTTTTCAGAAATAAGCCTGGACATTTCCAAGCTTTCTAAATGCCAAGAAAGACCACATAAATATTCAGATTAATATTACAGTTAACAGAGCAGTTCACAAAGCAATGTATCAGAAATCTATTTTATTCTTCAAATCTAAAAAAGAAGCTACCAATCTTCAACTGAACAGTACCCCAGTAATTCCAACAACCATTTGGGAATCTCCTAAGCAATCAGTGCTCACTCAAACGTTCCCCTTTGCTTTTCAGAAGGCTGCAGGCTTATGTAAATATCTCTGCACTCGCCTATAATGGCACAGAAAGTACAAGACCATGGGACATATTTTTTAAACGAAGAAGAAACGTCAACTGAAACAACCAGTCTGTCTCCTCTTTAAACAAGGTGCTCACCATTCACCAGAAACAATATGCCAAGTTATTTCCCTGAGCCAGGGTCTTGGATACATGTAGCCATGTGTCTGACCTCTTTGTCTGCAAGGCAAAAGCAAACACCCCACACATGGGTGTTACCATCTTGTTGTGCCAGCCAAGACAGGGCTTGAATGAGAAAGGTTTCAAACGACCCTTACAGACAAGCTCAGGAAACATCACTGAAGTCTTAGGAGCTCCTGTGTGAGGTCCCTTAGGACCACACCGACAGAGACAGTAGTTGACCCTCTCCAAATCAAAGCAAGACACGTAGTGGGTGAAACATCCCAGAAGCAGAACTTCTACACTTCTCAAGTGAGGGATTTGCACGCTGAACCCCAAGACATCACAATGCAGCAGGCCCATCACCTGAGCTCTCGGGTTTACCACAACTCCCTCACTAGTAGTATCCTTCGAGAACAGCCTTCAAATGCTCCCCCTCTTGACGCTCTGGTTTCTCCCTTTACTCCAAAGGTAACTTACAAACAAGGAAAAGCTATTTCTCCTAAAGCTGGGGCTTCCCCCCCCACTCTATTTATTACCTACTTACCATTCCCAGGTACTAGTATTCTGAGGGAAGGAAATCAAATTCAAGATAGGGATCACTCGCATTACCCCACCAGCACTAGCAGCTTCGCGGCTACCCCCGTTTCAGGCAGCGCCGCTGACTGCAGTTGCAAGTTGCTTTGCGTGTTGACACAGCTAAATAAGGGGAAGGGGCTGCTTCCATCCATCCTCTGCGGGCGAGTAAGGGAGCACGAGCACATAGGCGGGTCGGAGCAACTTCCTGGCTGGAGTCCTCCCAAAGCAAGCACCTCTTCTTGAACGCTTACCCAAGCAACTCTTCCAAACGACCTTCCTTCCTCTTCTTGCTCGAGAGATGCAAATGCTTCCAACCTTACTTTGAACACATACGTTTTTTAGCAAAAGCAGGACCACATAATGCAAGACAAACAAACAAACAAAACCTCTACGTTATCTTTGACCACAAAACACTACTAGTTCTACCATCGATTTCATTTAAGAAACTATCATCAGCTTTAAGAGGAGAGCGTTGAGGCCCCTCGCTATTCAGCAGACACACTTGGGAGGACAGGCAGTGTTTGGCAAGCTGGTGAGAGCTTCATGTGAGCAGCATTAGCAGGGCCACGCTGCGCACGGCGAGGAAGGCTCAGGTTCCTATACGTGACACACCTTATTAACTAGAAAGTCTATACCGCGCTGTCATCAAGAGAAATCTTAATAATGTCCTTTCACAAGCAAACCAGAATTTCAAGTAAACTAGGATTCTCTTGTTTGTTTAGTAGTTATCCCCACCCAATTAAATAAATAAAAAAAAAAACCTATAAATAATAGTCTGAAGCCTACAAAACCACAAATACAGCACAAGACAAGAGATGTGAAATCATACTGAAACCGCACTAAAAAGTAAGTTTTTGGCCCTGACACATGCTGCGCAGTAAGAAATATTTCACTTAAGAGTGCTGCAATCCTAAATGTAGAAATTCACAGGGATACTTCAACAGCAGTTTCTCCGATTGTAAGACTTTAAATGGCTTCTAGACATTTTGCTCAACAGCATGTTTTCCCTACATGTAATTTTAGCAGCATGATTCATATGAAAACCAATCAAAACTTTACAGCTGCACAGTAACACGTAGCTTAGCTCAAGAACTCCAGCAGTAGAAGTCTTTTTTCAGGAACAGAATAAAATATCAGATTTTAATTGCAGCCTTACATTCCTTGCTTTTAAAAAATATTTAAAGAGTAGACAAAATATATTAATCATATAAATTAATTACATAATATACATATAATGATTTTTAAAATTGAATAAAAACTCATGGATAAATAAGAGAGACTGTTTTTACATTTATTAGAATGGCATAATTCAGATCCATGCTGTTGGATAAGAAAATCTTTGTACACTATAAGCGAGAGAACTGTCCAATCTCTGGCATAAATCTTGAACCACAGTAAATAGGAACAGAAAAGCACACGAAAATCATTTCAAAAATTACTATAATTTGAATATCAATCAGAAATTCAATAAAGGCATGTTTTCTGTTAGAATAACTGGTAATGAAAAGAATGAGTATTAAAAAGCCCTTCTTATAAGCAGTTCACAGCTTTGCCTACAGTCTCAATTTCTGACGTTCCCTACTTCCCCCAAGATGTTTCACTGCCCAAGGGAGAGGATGGGAACCAGAAGGAAGATGCCTAGTTCCAGGCCAAACACTAACAACGCAGCCCACAATAAATATCTAAAAATACAATCTGCAGTTGTTATTAACTGCTGAGCTTTTATTCTCTTCCCAAACAAATAATTTGCTCTAGTAATCATGAACAAGTGCCTCACAAACATCAGGAGGGTAATCTGCCCAGACATATCTCCAAAGCCAGGGCCTGGAATCATCATGAAAAACAAAGGCACTTTCAAAGGTGTTATTTGAAAAGCATTAAGACTAATAACTATTCATATGGGATAGAAGAAAATAGTTATGAGAATACTGTACAAGAATCACGTAATGTTTTGGGGCACAGCGTGAGTTCTACCAACTGCACTCAAATAATCTGCCCCCTTCTGCAAGAGGAATAGGACACCCCGTCCAAGGAACACCCCGTCCAAGCGTGCTAACCCCGAGCACAATTTGTCAATGGCTTCAGTTCGGGTTACTAGAGGGGAAAGGAAAAGAGACTTCCTTGGCCCGCTAGCTCAAAACCACGCATCTAGACAGGGAGCCAATGTGACACAGACAGAAGGGCACGTCACCAGGCAAGCAGTTTTCAGACATTTCTTTTATACTGCAAGCTCTAAGCTCCCCTGACCAACTCTGAGTTTACTCACATTCATCTTTGCTCATAACTCTTTACTCTTTTCAGTGATAACTAGTTCACAAATTTGTAAGATTTGTCTTTGGAAAGGCCTGGAGACCCTGCTGAGCGGTGACCATGGACCACCAAGGGACGCCTCCTGAAGGCCAGACCTGAGGGAAGGGCAGAACAAGGCAACTGCCCAGGCCAAACTTGGCCTTAGCGTGGAACGGCAGAACGCTAGAAGTGATCAGATGAAAGGAGGGCTGGAGGAGCGACCAGAGCACCGCTAGGCAGAGCTTCATGCATCCTGCCACCTGGACTGAGGTGCGAGATGAAAATAAAAATCAGATAAAGCAGTTTATCAAGAACAGGTTACGTTCTTCCTGGTCATATGGAGAGTTTCTGCTACTGATGTTTGTTTTTCTGTTTAAAACCCATGAGGAGGAGAAAAAAAAGAAAGTTGAATACTGTAAAACTCTGCCTTCCTATTTTTAAGAATAGCAGTTTTATGTTTATGCTACAATAAAATCTATGAAATGCAGCTAAGTTTAAGTAACACTGACTCGATACTATTAGGAGCCTGAATTTTAAATAGAGTTTAGAAGCAAGCAGCACATTCTAAGCCACAAGGAGAAGCTATAAAACAACAGGTACAGCCCTCCAGAGCTACCAAACAACCACAGCACAAGGGAACATGGGGGGAAACATCAATAACACAAGCGTTTTTATGACAATCCTCTGTGCTCAATTAGTCCGACTGTTGCACTCAAGCTCAAAGGGGTGTTCCCGACAGGTGACCGGGTTCAGTTTATCTAACACTCATGCGAGATGGAAGCGCGGTGAGTTGACGTGATGAAGTGATGAAACAACCGTGGCCGCCACCGGCATTTATGGCTCCCAGGAACGCGCGGAACAGCAGCCGTGAGGCTCCCTCTCCGGGGTCCCAAGGGCCCTTCCCGCCCAGACCCGGCTTCCCGACAGCACCGGGTGCCGCGGGGCCACCGCTGCCCTCGGCCGCTCTCTTTGCGCAGCTTTGCTCTGCTCAGCAGCTGCGCTGCCCAACAGGAAACAGGAGCAGCTTCCAGGGAGCGGCTCGCTGTGAAACAGGCTCCGCCGTTCACCGCGTCGAGGCGGCAACTGGACATTCCTGTCGCCTTCCACCAAAGGAAGGAGGCCTGAGGGGATCCAAACTGCTCAACGTTGACTCGCTCTTAACCCGATTCAATCACCTACGTTAAAAGTGCCCTTTAAGAGCTTCCTCCCAGGTGTCAGAAACTGAGGCCCTTTTCAGAATAAAATATCTGATCTGCTTCCCAAAAATTAGCAGACCCGTCGCAGAGAGCAACAGAAACCTGGCAGCACTTTCCTGCAGTTTTTATTTCCTCATAAATTTATTTCCTAATAAATTACCTGATTTTCCTTCAAAACTGTATAGCTAAAAGGAAGAATAAGGGAAACTCTACAACCAAAGGACTGACAGATTGACTACTTGAGAGTAACACAGCAGCTTTTAATGCTGCTAAACTGTATTACAGGAAAAAGCAAGGGAAAAAAACAACAAAATAAAGCACTTTTTTACCTTGAAGCCAGTGATCAATTGTATTAAGAGAAACAGTTTGCTCACAATTTGTGAGCAAAATGCACAAGGGCAGCACAGGACAGCTGGCAACCTGAAGGTGCAGCTAGGAAAGCAGCAGCCTGCGAGTCCCTGCATCAACACAAAGGCTGGATCTTTAAATGTTTTCTAAAACAAGCGCTTTAGAGAGCAATTTTTGAAAGAATTTTTACCTTCTACCTTTTTAACCTATTTAAAACAGGTCTTAAAACTCCTTAACAATTCTCAATTGGGAGAGGGTACTTTTCCAAGTATAAAATTCATACTGCTGTATGCGAAAGCTTCAACAAACTCTTAACAGCTGGAGAAGAGTGGAGGAGACAAGGGAGGATTATCCTGCTCAACAGGCTGAATTTAACAGTTTGGAACAAAGCTTTTAATGGCTCAACGACATCAGAAATAGTAGCCAAAAAAAAAAAAAACAGACTTAATTTTAAATATCAAGATTATATTTCAGAAACAGCTTAGTCTGTCAACAAATTTTCCTTTTAAAGCACCAGCATGCAAGAGGCTATTATTTCACGTTACAGCCTTGCAATACCATTAAGAGACTGGTAAATGCACTGGTGCATTTGTCCTCCAGCAACCCTCCCTAACACCCAGGCAAACGCTGGCGCTGCTCAGCGGCAGCCCTCTGCTCCCACCGCGCACTTGCATGGATCCCGAGCACACGGACAGCGACGATCATCAATCCCCTGCCGAGGTGGCTCCTTCCGCTTGCAGGATCCCTGCCTTTGGCTGCTGACTGTAGGCAAGCTTTGGCAGGTTCCCGTGGCAAGCAAGTTTGGAGGCAGCTGGGTCCCGCCTTCAGAGCAGAGACTCGCAAAGGACAAAAAGACTTAAATAAACATGGGGGGGGATACAGGAAGGCAGGTATATTAAAGGTACCAAAGTATTCAAGCAAATAAAAACTCTGTTTAGAACGGCCTGTTTGTTACTTTGAAGCTCTGCTTCTCCCTGTCTGCAGCTGGTGCTGCTGGTCCGAGCCCTTCCTAGGCACCGGGGCCCGGGAAGCGCTCGGGAGCGGGCCGGGCCGCGGCGGGGCCCACGGGGCCGGGCGGGAGGGCACGAGGGCGGCGAGCGCTCCCTGCCCGGCGCCGCCGCCGCTGAGGCAACGCGACCCAAAGCACTGGACGCAAACAAATGAATCGTAGCTGCAGGCGGGAGGAATATCAGGTGCATCTCTACAGCCCGCGGGCTCAACTCCTACACTTCTTAAGTCCCTCCCCCTGCAGGAGCCGCCTGCAGTTTCGCTCCGGCAGCCGGCAGAGAACAGGTACTTCTCTCGCCGCAGTGACAGCCGGGCTCGGCACCGCGCGCCGGGAGCCTCCCCACACCTGTGCAGCTGGTAAGGGTCTTTTGGGGTCGATTCGGGGGGAAGGGGGCGAGGGGCTGGCGTGGCGGCGGCAGCTCCGCGGCGGCTCCCGGCAGGTGCACGCGGGACTCCGCGCAGCGCCGCGGCCGATCCTGCCCGCGGACGGGACCGGCTGCTTTGGGTTTAGTCTGACAGAGACACCAAGAGCGACTCTTACAACTTTTATGGCAATTAGTCCTCGTTGGTGAAAGGCACTTGAGCACCTCTGGCCGTGCAGCAATTGAGGGCATTAGACGGTGATATGGCAAAAGCTCCCATGCGCAAGACGTTGCTTAACACCGCCACGGTTTCTCTGCCAACTATTCTTTATATTATAGTATCACCTTGATGCAAAAGCTTGTATGAAAATAAGGCATCTCACTTCAGTTTTGATTTATTAGTTTTCCAGCTCCTGGGAAAAAAAAGAGTATAGAAAATTGAACTTGTTTTGGTGCTTCCTCCCTCTAGTGAACGCAGCCACGATCCAGCCTGGGGTTTGCTTTCAAGCTGGTTGTTGCAGGCCCTTCTCTGCCCCTTGCTGCACGTCCCGCGGCCACCCCGCCACGCTCCCCGCTTTCCTCCTCCTTGGCAAACCCTTGCATTAAAAACCCATCGCTCAGCTTAAAGGAACTGGAAGTTTAGCAGGGAGTGGTGGTTAATCACGGGAAAATCTCAGCTAGAATTAAAAAAACTCACAAATCTTGTTCTTGCAACACACTAGGTAGGTGACAATGGCATGTCCTTGAGTTATGCAACGATGCCACATCACAATATTTTAATTATAGCGTGTCCTTCAAAATGTTCCACCCCAGTGAGTCCTCCTGGGCAGAGAGATCAACATCACCAAAAGGCTCCTGCAATAACAACGAAGGTGCATGACAAACTGCTACGGCGCTTGCTAGAGCAGCGTCCTAAAAAGAAACGTAATTACCATTCCTGCTCTTAATAAAAGACATTTTGAAATTTCCCCTTTGATCAGCTGGACACCTTAAACAATTTGCACTGCTTAGAAGCGCCGAAGCAACAGGCAGACATATGGACAGGTGTATATAGGTGTGTGTGCGTGCATGCATCTGTGTATACACACACACATACACACACACTTTTGTTTTTATATATACATGCACCCAGAGACAACATTAAACTCGCTGGAGCTCACATATTCTGAAAGCAAGGAGCCAGCAATAACGTGGGCTTTTAGAGACGTAACGCAGGAAACTCGCAGGCAGCTCAATCGCAAGCTGGAACGGGCTATAGCTGAGGAAGCTGCAGGGAGGGAAACCAGAGGCACAACCGCAGCGCCTCGAGTTTCGTCAGGATTATCCCAACAACCTGCTTTCCATAAAATTACACATAAAAAAACAGTGCAGTTCAGAACTAGCAAGATAAACTCAGAATAACACAAACTGCCTCAACTTCTAAAACCAGGTATCTAGAAAAGAATTTTCCGTTTTTCTTCTTTTAATTATCTGAAAAGTCCTGCTATTGAATTTTTTTTCCCCTTTTTGAAAGGATATCTCAAGTTATCACCTTCAAAGATAAAGCAAGGCTTATTTGACTTTTTCTTTGCAATATGAAATTATAATTTCTTTAGCACAAAATAGACATTGTGCAACCACAGCTAACTGACTTTTCTATGGGGGCAGCTTGAAGAGGTTGCGCGTATGTAAAGCCATTACTGTTGGTGCTATATGTGCAATCAGTTTTATATTTTTAAGTATGGAATATGCATCTCTGCCAGATATTCTGGCGCTTCCGCGGAGTTGAGAAGGGAAATTATCCTTCTTGGCTGGGTTGAGAAGTATTTTTCTATGGGCATTTTTAAGCCATAAATGCAAAAAAGAAGGGATTAAGTAATGAGTGAGAGCAGCCGAAGGTCCGGCCGGCTGCCCTAGCCCCACGTTTGCTGTGGGGAAAGAGCCCTTAAAACAAGGAGGGAAGGAAGGAGCAGCCCCGGCAGCCACCAAAACAAATGAAAAGGAAAAAAACGACACCTATAATTGTGACTCTCTCCTGTTACACACATTGCAAGAAGCTGCCAAGGCTCAGGATTCTAACATGAAAAGTGCAACACGGCATTTTATCTTATTGAGAAACAGGAATAACTTGAATCAAAGTGAAATACAAAGTTGGGGGGGGGGTGGACAGGACACACAGGAATTTGCATTATTAAGCAGACAAAAGCTAGCAGAACAAGAAAATCTAATTAACGTCTCTTTATAATAAAGTGCTGCACCTGAATGCAAATCCAGACTGTTATCGTAAATGGCTAAACTAAGAACGCAGAGGAGTTTTGACAACAATATCGTTTTTCAGGAATAATTAGTACAAGTACTTCCAAGAAGATACAAAGAACAGCAGGAACAAACTGACTCGACCAAGTCCCTTACAGACTGTCCATGTTAGTTATACATCATTAGTCAGAAATAAATGCAGCAAATTTACTTAAGGCAAGAAAGAAGGAGCAGCCACCTATCTGCAGGTCCCCTCCCACGGCTCTAATACTCCTCCTCATTTCTTTTCATGCAAAAGTATTAATCTTGCTCTTTCAGAGGCATTCTGGCTATCATTTTGTGAAATGTTTGTTTTTTAGTGAACCATAATTTTAAACACCAAGGACAATTTTTTTTTAACATGCTACTGTATACCTTAGGTAATTATTTTTATTTCAATGATACATTATAAGTTTCTGACTCATCATAATAATAATAATAAATAAATAGGTTTGATAAAAGGTGAGAGACACAAAGTTACTGCTCTATACATTGCTTCTAATCATTTAGGCTGTCACATGTTAAATCATTAATTTTAAGAAAGAAACTGATAGTCTTTTCTATTCAGAGAGAAGCTTTGCATTTTTCAAGATGTCGTCGCAATTACTATTTTAACGGAATTAACATTTCTATGACATCAGAAACAATACGCAATATATGTTGCTGGAATTACTGTACCTGATCAAACAAGCCGCAATTCTGTAGCCTTGCCTTCAGCTTTCATACTGCGTTGTGTGCCATTTTCTATTAAATAAAAATCTCTAAGAAATGCAAAACACCCCCACTTCAACTAAAAATCTCACAGCATGTAAATTACCAGCAATTCTTTTCATAACCCTAATATTTTAATACTCCCAACTCAAACTTCTATGTAAAAAAGCCTTTTAGAAAGAAATCAAGCTATGCGAGTCACTCGTACAATTAGTATTCCCGTAGTTTCGGGTAACACAATAGATACAGTACGTGGTTTTGCAACAGTCATCATTTTGATAATGATGCTTCTAGTTCATGATGAAATCATCGGTTTTTAGATCTCTGCCATAACACATCCTATAAAATCATGAGAACTTGACTCCGAGAGTTTCTCACGCCTTCAGAATCAGCGAACATAATGGGACAAGCCGACACAAGCCCTCCTGACTTATCTCCCGAGCAAATCAGGAGGCTGCGTGAAGTATCCACAACCTCGGGTTTTCTAAAGAAAGGCGGATGGATCGTTCCCCTATAAATCAATCGTCGGCAGACGCTTTCCACCCGAATTCGGGCCCTCGCGCGTAGGTGCTACCCGCGTAGAGCCCAGCAGCGCGCGGCGCCTTTGCACGGTGTTTATCAAACAGGAGCCGCTGTTAGTCAGGCATCGCAGCGCTCATTTCTCTTAATTGCATTAGGAAGAGGAAGAAAATTGGTGTGGTTTTATCCTTCGAGAGATTGGCCACTGCTGAGGTGCCCGTGGAGAGGAGGCAGTTGGGAAAGGGCGGCGGGGAGCGGGGCTGCTCCCATCCAAGGGCGCAGCGCCCGGCTCCGGCTGCGGGGAGGGTGCCGGGACCTGCTCCCTCTCAACAGCTCCACCTACGTTTCCACTCTCATCTTCCCAATGAACCTGCCCTCCCTCCTCCAAGGCAACTCCTGGAAGCCCCATCGGATTTGCAGGCAACCGGCACCGCTGCAAATTCGGTCACTTCTGGGACTGAGGTTCTGAAGATGAAGTTTAATACATCTCAAATCATACATAATATAAGGGGTGGGATAGAGCTGAAAGACTGTGTTAGTTTTCCTCAGTTCCAGGCTTGCAGCCGAGCTAATTTTCACCTTTCTGTTGCAGCTGCCAGGCTACCAGTCGCAGAAGAGCTTTCCGGCCCCCGCTGCCCCCCTGCGCCACCCCAGGAGCTGCCGTCCTCTTCTCGCCTGGGAAAAGGGATTCTAGAAACCTGAAAAACTGGAAACTTCCAGAGGCTAAAGCTGAGGAAAGCTACCCGCAAGCAAGGTTTTGTAGAGGAGTGTTATATTTAATCATTTGAAGCAGAAAAAAAATGAGTCTCCTCAAAGAGCGCAAGCCGAAGAAGCCTCATTACATCCCCAGACCGCCAGGAAAGCCATTCAAATACAAGTGCTTCCAGTGTCCCTTCACCTGCAACGAGAAATCCCATCTTTTCAACCACATGAAGTATGGTCTCTGCAAAAACTCTATTACTTTAGTGTCAGAGCAGGACCGCATTATTAAGTGCCCAAAGACCAGCTCCTTGGAGCCCAAACAGATCAACCAGCTAGAACCTACAGCCAAGCCAACGTCCTCCAAATCCATCGCAAATGGACTCTCAAATCTCGATTCAAAGCCCCAGTATCCTTTTGCCAAAGAAGATGCCAAGGAAAACGTTGAGTTACAAAACCAGGCAACAAGCACAGCAATTCAAGGGCAGAAAGCTGCAATCCCAAAGGAATTGGCTCCAGCCAGCACAGCAGAAACTGCCCTCGGCATGCAGCCCCTCTTGGACAGCATCGTAAGGCCCTCGGCTTTTGTTCCTGTAGGAGAACACAGGGATAGTAAAGGCCCCGAAGCTAACGACGTGTCTGATGTTATATCCCTCGCTAACAAGGGTTCACCTTTTCACGCCAAGTCGGCGTTCCACGCACCCAGTCACCCATGGAAAGCAGGTTCTCCTTTCCTCCCGGAGTTTCCCCACAAAGTTGCTCCCACAAAAGGCTTTGGTTCCATCTCCCCCTACATGCAGCCGGTGATCCCAGAGTACTCGCCCCACTTCTACGAGCACCGGCTGGCAATCTACGCACCCTACCTGCTGCCGGGGAACGCAGAGTGCGAAACCTCGGCCCTCTCCGTCTATGGCACACAAGACCAAAGGCACTTTCTTCCCCACCCTGGGCCGCTTCCAAAACCAATAAATCCATCGGCCTATGAACACTATCGATTGTTCCAACAGTATCACTCCACTCCTCCGATACCGTATGGATTTTGCAGGCCAACAGATCCTCCATTTTACAGATTTTCCCACGTCGCCGGTATCAACAGAGAGCAGAGTTCTCACCTAATGGAAGAAACCGGCCTGCTGTACCCTGCTCCTCTAAGCCCATCCCAACAATATTCTTTAAGCGCGCACAAAAAACAGGCAGATTATGAAAAAGAAATGACACTGCTGCACGGCAAGGGTCACTCCAAGGAGGAGCAGAGCGAAAGGGAGAACGCGAAGATGAGCCCGCTGGCGGGCAGCGCGGCCACGGGCTCCCCGGGCAGGCCCAGCCCCACCAACTTCACGCAGACGAGCCAGGCCTGCCAAGGCCTCTTCGACCTCTCCAGCAAGGCACCCGCTGCCCTGCTGGCCAAGCACGACCAGCCAGAAGACAATTTCACCGCGTTCAGGCCCGTGAGGAAAAGCGCCGAGCAGGCGGCTCCAGCCCAGGGCGCGCACGCGCCGCAGGAGCGGGGAGATTCGCCCACCAGGTACATGAACAACAACGTTACTGCACAGATTCTCGTCCAAGGAAGCATGTAGATAACACCCTTGCATTTCATAGATAGCTTTTCATAGATAACAATTTGCATTTTACAGAACAGCCCTAAAATATAATTAAATTTACAGCATTTTGTTCCTGTAGGAGAATGAAGAGATAGTAAAAGCCCAGAAGACAGGTGTAACCCCATTTTACACGATGTTCCTCTTTCTCCTTGGGCATGCCGACTGTCTCTAGCACTGTTACCATGTCTGCATCTTCCTACTTCAGGAAGACGCCTGTGATCGCACATGGTGAAAGGGACACGGGGGAGAGGGGAGAGATAACGACGTTATCACACCCTTAGCCAGAACTTTGCCTTCTTTTTCCATCTACTTCCTCAGCCCCAATTTTAAGAGCACCTGACAGTAAATTCTCTTCTCTCCCTATTTCTTTCAGCATTAACGTCACTGATGAAGATCCCTACGTTCCCAGCGAATGCCGTGGCAACGAGGGCTCCCTGTCCAACACGGAAGACGACGCAGGGGCAGCTCCTCTTAATCTTTCCAAGAAGCCCGACACGGACACGGGACCTGTTCATGAGCACACGTACAAAAACACTTCCACAGCGGAAAGCCAAAGCTTTCTGGAATTGCAGGACGTGCCGCTGAACCTCTCCGTAAGAGACTCCTGCAACACGGGCAGCCTCCGGAGCGCGGCGCTGCCCGGCGCTGCCGCTCCCAAGGCCGCCGGTGACACCGCTGCCGCGGACACGGGCAGTCCCCAGACCCCCGCGAGCAGCGCTGCGGACAAACCTTCCTTCCCAGCGGCCCGCGGCCAAGCCCAAGACCTGAGAATAATTGACAGCTGTGATGAGCAGAAGCAAACGGCGGCCGTGGCGCTCTGCCAGCTGGCCGCGTACAGCCCCGGCAAGGCCCGCGCGGGCAGCGACGGGCAGGCTCCTCAGGACTGCAAAGCTGCGCCTACGGAAGCTGCCCGTAACTCTTCAGAGGCTCAGGATGCTCAAAGCAACCAAAAAGCAAAAGGACAAAAAAGGACAAACCAGAAAGAATCCACAAAGTCACAGCAAGGCACTAAACGAGTACGGCCAAATGACTGTAGCAGAGTCTTCACTTTGAGGAAGAGAACAAGAGTGTCATAGTAATTCACTTGCCAATGAGTTTGCAGCCTCCAATTTAGTTACCAACTACAGCAGAAAATTCAGCATTCCATCTCTTATTAGATTTGGTCCATGAGAAGAATTATTCATCCACTATTGTGTAAATAGAAAATGTTCATAATTTTATATTAATATTTTTAAGTAATTGAACTTTCCCTTGTATAAGCTCAGGTTTTGATGAGTGAATTTTTGCATTTGTTACTAAAACCAAAGTACACAAGATGAAACTTTTAGGGTTTTTTGCAATTGTATTACTGTAAAATAACTTTTCCACGTTCTTTTCTTACAAGGTGTTTAAGCTCTAGCAACAACGTTGTCCAGTAACATATTGTCATAGTATTTTTCAGGCTTAATTTCATTCAGTAGCTGTTTATTTTTCCTTGAAAAACTGCTCTTGTTTCACTGTGCAGTAGTTTAAATAAGCTTAAAATTAAAACTAGCTATTTAGAATTTACTGTAAAAACTGTTTCGCCTATGGGTGCACTTCACCATTGGAGCCAAAGAGACCAAATTTTGCCACTGAGCAGCAGAGATGTTCGGGCAGGCGGAACGAGAGCCAGCGAAAGCCACTGCCTCTTACACTGGCTAAGATTCAGTTTTACACAGAGGGAGCTCCCAAACTGACGCAGCACTAGCCTAGCAATCTGCACCAACTGAAATGAGCTTTGTCTATCTTTACCCGAACCACTAGGAAAATAACATTGGCAGTTGCAAGATCTAAATGATTTAGGTGCCTCATCCTCTGAAGCTAGACACTGGGTAACCTTGAAACTCCAAGCCAGAAAGGATATTTATATAATAATTTATTTCAGCTGGTGAAGGTTTTATTCCGGTACACAGGTATCACGAATTGTTAGTTTCCATGTACTTCTCTATATGTCCTAGAACTCTTTTCTGCTTCTACAACTGTGTATATAAACTTGTAATTTTTTCAAATAAATCTGTGACCTGTACTTAAAATATATGGAAAGTCATTAATGAACACAAATGCATTCACTGCCCTGCGTCACGCGTACTTGGAAGAAGGGAAGAGCCAAGAAGCGCTGGCTAAATTCTCAGTTTACACGTGGAATTTGGAACGACTCACCAAGCAGCTCCAAGGAAGAGGAATGTCATTTAGCCGATTAATTCCTCTGCATGCGAGATCCCTTTGCGAAGCCCCAGGAATGCCCCTGCCCTCAGTCCCGCTATCCAGGTGGGATGCCCCCATAAAACACCCAGCTAAGCAGCGTGTTTAGGCAACACGGCCGTTGCCGAGCCGCCCGGCGTGCCCCAGGAGCCGGGCAGGGCAGCCCCGCGCCGGCGCCGCGGGCGCTGCGAGCGCGGCTCCCGGCCCCGCCGGCTCCTCACACGGGCGGGAGACTCCGGGGACGACCGTCCCGGTGCCGCTCCACGCATGGGGATGCACGGCCTCCTCCGCACGCTGCACCACCAGCAATTCAGCACCAACGGCTTCCTGTGCTACGGCCCTAGGGAGCAACAGCTCAGCCGGGCCTCCTCCTGAGAAATTTAACGTTGCATGAGTAAAACTACAGGGATTAAGTTTCCGAGTGGTTTGGAAACAAGAGTAACGATGCTGGTCTTCAATAGAATCTGCCATAGAAGAAAGCTTTACACAAACAGAAGACAAAAACATCAATATGAGATTGAACTGAGGGAATATGGTAGCATTATCTCTAATCACGGATATTTCTATAATTTGGGCAGAAAGAATGAGCTTCAATGTTGTACGCTGGCCTGCAATGAAAGAAACATCTAACTGCCTGGGCCAACTTTAAGGCTTTCAGCTTAAGGACAAATGTTTCGGAATTCACAATTCCTGAACATGAAATTACAGGTCAAAACAGTTAAGGCAACCTTAGAAGTCACCTATTCGAGTCATCATCCATACCTATACACAGCTCAATTTCTGTCATTTCTACTAATTCTCTATCCATAAACAAATTATTCCAGAGCTTTACTTCCTTTAGAAGAAGAAATTCTGTCCTGTGGCTCCTATCTAACTTCCTCTCTTGCTGCACCTTATATCAAAACAAGACTGCAGGTAACAGAAAACAATTGTCGTGCAGAGAAGTTTTCCCTTAAGGGAAGAGGGAACCGGCACTTTTCTTTCAACCACAAAACCCTAGTTCTTTCCATCTGTTGTCTGGAACAGAGCAGCATGAGCCCCCATTTTAGTGTCCAGGTGGAAAGGCTGCCCCGCTGCCTCGGGCTTCCTTTTCACCACCACATCCTCCTGAGATGAATGAAACTCTGACCAACATGGGGGACCCACATGGGCTTTCCAACCCTTTCCCGGGGAAAGGCTGCCTGGACGGTCACTGCCCTCAGCTTCCACTTGTGCTGTCCCTTGCTTCCACCTAGGAATAGTGCTCAGCGTCCTCCTAACTCCATCATTTTGTAAGGACAACGCGAATGCAGGAGCGCATTGCAAGCCCGGTGTGCTGGGCCCGGGCTGCTCCTCTTCCCCCATCCCCAGCCCAGCTCCACGTTGTTCCTGTAACCGACCGAACTTCTGCTACAGCCTCAGGTTGGAAAACTCACATATGAGTAATGCAGACTGGTAAATTACACTGGAATAGATAGTATTTAGTATATTTAATTTTTAAATGAATTTTAATGGCAAATAAGGCCCAATGAAGTAAAAGGAAAAAAAGAAAGAAAAAAAGATGTGGCCCTGTTACATGGGTTACGTGTGGTTAACTCTGCAGACCAGATGTGCTCACCAGTAGCTCCTCACTAGCTGACAACCAGCCCATTTAAGGCTCCTGTCTTTCCAACTTTCATCCCGACAAACAGAGACTATTCATTCTCTTTTACTCATCCTTCAGAATCTAATTAATTTCTGCCTTCTGTCTGAGCTCATTCCTGAGGCTCAGGTCACAGAAGGAGCTGCAGTTTAGCCAAGACAGTTTCTGACCAGGTCTCCTACCCAGCCTGAGGGGTGACACGAGGACAGTCTGAGCCCACAGCCCTGTTCTACCAGGAAGCTTCCAGCTCACAGATTCACAGAATGGTTGGCAGGGACCCCCAGGGATCCCCCAGCCCAGCCCCTGCTCCAGCAGGGACACCCAGAGCTCGGGGCACCCGGTCCCATCCAGGCGGGTTGGGGAGATCTGCAGAGCAGGAGCCTCCGCAGCCTCCCTGGGCAGCCTGGGCCAGGGCTCGGGCACCCTCACACCAAAGAAGCTCTTCCTCACATGGAGAGGCAACTGCCTGGGTTTCAACTTGTCCCCATTGCCCCTTGTCCTGTCACTGGCCACCCCGAGAAGAGCTTGGCCCCACACACCTTTACGCTTTCCCAGAAACACGTTGCTGCTGTGACCGGGTTTGCTACTTCCCTACCTCAGCTTTCTCTTCTTGTCCCACAGGTACAAAAAGCTGATCCTTAAGCAATCTGACAAATTAAAAATACACATGTATTAACTTATGCATTCCAAAAGCACTTTCACAGGCTGCAATACATTTTCACAGAACCTCTGCAGAGAAATGAGGTTTTTCAACCATCTCCTCTTTGCAATAGGGAGGCCAAAGTAATTAGAAAAGGGAAACTGACTGAGAGCTGTCTGGGTCTAAATTATCCCATCCAAGACATTTACACCTTTTCATGGGCACTGAGTAATAAACTGTATTAAATACTGCATTTTCCAGTTCTTCTGGAACAAGTCAAATGACCTTCCAAATACAAGACACAGCAACCTAACTAACACTAATTATCAGCTATAAAAGCTTGCGCCGGCTCTCAACTCACACAAGAACAGGCGACAATATCCAAAGAACCAGCCCAGAGTCCGCCCTGAAACCGCGGACAGATCCGGCTACATCCCATCGGGCTCCTGTCCTTGTGGTGTGCAACGGGCCGACCACCAGCACACGGAGAGCTCCTGCCTGCACCCGAGTGCCCCCACGCTCCAGCACAGCCCAACGGGCCCAGAACACGCAGGGACACCAGCCTTTCCAGTCTCTTATTAACTCCTTTCCAGCCCAGTGCTTCACGGACCTGCAAACAACTTAAAACAGTCCACTATATACATCACTTCAAACTGGCCTCTAACACATAATCAGAAGCAAACAGCATGAGCTACCAGGTTTGAAGGGAAAGTTAGTCATCAATTATTTAATATAGTCTATGTAAATAATGAGACTGACATATTATAGCAATATATAGAACTGTTTTATACAGTTGGAAAAAAAAAAAAAGAGGAGGGTGGAGGAAAAAAGAAAACCCCAAGAAACTAATTTCATTTTGGAAAGCAGTATTTATTAAGTATAAAAAAGGCACACCCAAGACAATGCTTTTGAGAGAAGCATCTTAAATATCCCTATAGGCATAATTTTTACTCCAGAATTCAACACTAGAGCCCTTACTCACAGTTCCCATCAGCAAATTCCCGTGTGTTGCCACATATTAAATCTCCGACACGACAGAGGCTAATTCCTAGGCAGGGCAGCGCGGAGCGGCAGCGACTCACCGTGCGCCAGGCGGGAGGGCAGCAGCAAACCTCTGCGGGCGAGCTCGGCCAGCGCCAGGCAGCCGCCGTGCCACGCGCTCTCCGTCTCCTGGAAGCTGCAGCGACAAGAGGGACACGGTTTGGAGCCACCCCCTTCCCTCCTGGGGTCCCACTTGTCATGCAGGACGCCCAACATTTGCAAAGACACTTTAGCGAAATCAGCACACGTTTATCAATTTCTTATTTCTGACAGGCTTCTAAAACTACAGAAATGAGCCAAGTTGAACATGTTTTTCATTCTGTGCAACATTCACGTTGCTATAAAAATGAGCAAGTGAGAAACGTTCAAAACAAAGAAATAAAATGTTATCATACAAATGTAGCCTCATTATAGATTAGGGCAATTCAAGATACTCAACCCAAAATCAATCTTCTAGTATGCTGGTATAAGATACAAAATTATAGAACATTCCCAAAGAGGTAATGAATTTAATGGCAAATTCACATCTCTGATTTAGTAAAAGATGCTCAAGCAATAGTTTGCAGTAACAAAATTACGCAAGTTTGTGCACTGCAAATTAGTAAAGGTGTTTGTAGCCTTAAAAAAAAAAAAACCAACATGCAAACGAGTGACTTGTAGAGAACACACGAAAAAGTAACCAGAAACGATGCGTGTTTTTGGAGGACTGGCAGATGAAACAGCAAAAAAGCGGGCAGCTTGCACACTCCATGCTTAAATACACAAGATGTTCTGTATTTTGTATTAGAAGAGCAGGAGGAACCTAGGAACCAAACATGAAAGGGCCGAAGGAGGTGACACCAGAAGCTGCCCATTCCCGGCTCCCGGCTCCGAGGGCACCGGCAGAGGCGCCGGGCCAGGCGGGAGCAGCCAGGGCGCTCCCGGCGCTGCCTCCCCCCGGCTCCGGCAACCTGCCCTCGAGGGACTTGCCGAGCCAGAGGCAGCAGCAGGGCTGCTCTCATGTTTAATGAGCACCGGCGGGACTCTCCTCCATTAGCCTCTGTAATCCCTTCTGGAACTCCCTTTACACTGCTGGCTTCCACAACATCCTGTGGCAATGACTTCCACAGTTTAATTACAATGGTGTCAAGAAGCGCTTCCCAAGCTCCTGCGTGTCGCCTTGCAGCAGCGAGCACAAGGCAGCCGTTCGCTTTCCCTCTTTCCTTCCTACTGATTTCATACCTCTCCATTTTATCCTCTCCAGCTTTTCATTGCACCAGGAAGGATTTAGCTTTCGTCACCAGCGCCCTCACTGCTCGGAGGGCAGTCACTCAGTGTCACCACCATCCCGTGACACCTCTGCACTTTTACCATTTTAGCGCGTCCTTCCCTGACCCGCGGAGCTCGGCCGCGCGCAGGGCGCTGGAGAATCACACGTGAGCACAACGAGCATCTTGGCTGGGTTCCTACCTACCTAACGTAGGTTCATGTGAGGTTCTCCTTTCAGTCATCCCTCGTTTTCCCTGTGTTAGCTAATTTTAGGTCACCCAATTTCATCACCCCGCTGCTGACCTTTTCTCCTGTATCATTTCTGACCATCTTGAAGAGCACTGGGCTCCTTCAGGTCTCCGTGCGACCATGTTGATAACCCCTCTGCGTGGCAAAAACCAGTAATTTTTCCATTTCCCATTCCCTCCTGGTCTGTGATTTTATTAAAAATCATGAGCGATTGACATTTTTTCTTCACTCAATATCTAGTTAAGAAAATAAAAATAAGAGAGGAGATTCCCTCTGTCCTTTGCCACATTTGTTCCCCGGTGTTTCTGAAGAAAGCAGGTCACTGAATTACCAGCTGCATTACTCATCCCCACGACTTGAAAAACAAGGGAAGAAAATACAGTGAGCACCAGCCTTTGAAGCTCCAGGGATAATTGAGACCAGTGGCACCTCTAAAATTAATCCCAGTAGCACAGTGGAAATGACATGTCTAAGTAGATACTTTCTGGCAAGTTTTTAAGACTGTGGAGCTTCATTTTTTGAATGGCTTATTCTTTGAGTTGATGGTTTTAGTTTGTACTCTCAGCCACATGAGAACATTTTTGAAAATGTACATTTGAGTGGCAAAAGGAATACTGATAATTTTTCTTTTTTTTTTTTTTTTTTTTACAAATTAAGAAATTAAGCCTTTGGTTAATAGCTCAATCAAAAATCAGATGGTTCTTCTCAAGCTATGGATGGTTTGGATCTTAAAGTCCAAGTCCTTAACAAGGACCCGATCATTAACCTAATGTAAAATAAGCATACCCTACCTGTTCAATACTTTATTCCTTTACATGCTCGATCCGGATGCCAAAGCAGGACATGCAACAGTAAACGATGCCAAAAGGACTTCCCGATGACTACCCCTGACCAGAGCATGGATTCACCCAGCCCAAAACCTCTCTCTCACACAGGGCAACAGTAGATGTCTATGGTACAGCATAAGAACAAGGCAAGTGAGCACCAACCCTCTCCAAAATAAAACTCCAGCAACTAGTGGACAAACACAAATTTTGAAAATGTATCTTAGCATTCACAGCGTCCTGTGGCAGGACTTGTTATAGCTTAAGCATGTGTTGCGTGAACAAAACTACTCGTTTCGTTTGCTCTGTAGCAACAGCCTCCTAGTTTAGGTTATTTCTTCAAACATAACATCCAAAAGGCAACAACTTCCACGTCATTCCTGGGTTCCCAACCTTGTGCTACAGCCCTTCGACCCACGACTCTCCCTGGCCTCCCCGCACACAGCGCTGGTGCTCAGCAGCCTGTGGAAACCCATCTCCAGCTCTACGGCACCTCCAAGCCTGCCGGCATCAGTGGCACAACATCCCTGACACAGGCACGCGACGGGTTTGGAAAGCAACGAGCTGAGGAGTACATTCGTTTTTTGCAAGGATCAACTTCAGTCCTTCTGCCTTATTTTAAAATGTCTAGGCATTAGGAACAGTTTCTTCACTGAACACTCTTAGCATACTCACGTCATGGAAGATTTTGAAATCTGGCAGAAAAAAAAAATCAAAGCATATTCTTTTCAAAAATGCATAGAATTTTAGACCTGCCTTCCTAACTGCCATTGTCCTGTTTTGGGAGCAAGCAAACTGAAGATGCATGGAAAATGTGAAGTAAGATTTTTACCTAAAACACTCCAGCAGAGACCCAACCACATCATCTGCTAATTCTTTTGGAAGTCTTCCAGTTATTCTACCAATTCTACAATAGGAAAAAGAAACAAAGTGATTAGTACTGTTTTTGATAAGTCAAATTTAAAAAAAAAAAAAAAAAACCACACCCAGAAAATTAGTTACTGGAATTTTACAATAAGATGTCTGACTTCAAAATCACAATGCACTACCCTGGTGCTGTCACCCTAAACAACCCATTTGGAACAAAAACAATCCATTTGAAAATTTAACACAGGAAAAACAAATTCAAGTGGAAAAGACAACATGTTTCACAGAAATGCTACTTGACATCCTCAACTTATGTCTTACCCAGAATGTCTATTCCCAAACATAACCGATTTTTTTTTATCCCACTTTCATAAACACCCAGGAACAGTAGCAGTTGTGGCTCCACAGCAGCAGCTGTGCTGGAGCTATTTGAAATAACTGGGAATATTGAGAAGAAACATAATTTATGAATCACAGGATATCAGATTGTAATTCTAACTTATTTAGTTTATTAGAGTAACCACAAAAAACCTACCCTTTTGCTGCAGACCACCTGACAATAGTGTCTTTGTCTTTCAGTCCAACCAACAATTGCTCTGCAGATTTTATTCAAACAAAACAGATTACTCTCATTTCTATAACAACAGAAAGATTTCTTAAAATGCTGAAAATCCACTTCCCTCTTAATATAAGTGCCTTCTAGT
The DNA here is from genome assembly GCF_003342845.1 of Nothoprocta perdicaria. NCBI lineage: Eukaryota > Metazoa > Chordata > Aves > Tinamiformes > Tinamidae > Nothoprocta > Nothoprocta perdicaria. The sequence continues at coordinate 713,403 of NW_020456032.1, read as the reverse complement.
TCAAACAACACTTGTATTCAGATTTCTAACATTTGTACCACAAGCATGTTTTGAAAACAAAGAAAAAACAGAGTCAGAATTGTGAGAATTCTCAGAGAGGCATTAGTTTGAAAATTTAAGCACTTGGCAGATTCAGCATGGAGAATAGTGATTTTTTTCAGTGATTCATTAACTAACTCCATTATCAAAGTTTTCTAGTGTAATTTATATCTATTTATTTACAGCATATCCACCAGTAAACTAGCAGAAAAACTGCTAACCCACGCTTACTAATAGAGAATGCTGTGACCTTTGATACTGCCCCAGCTTAAAACTTTCAACTATAATGCTTCCATTTTCACGTAACAAATTTTATTTCATTTTTCATTACTAATTTCAGTTGATCTTTCCCCATGTCAAATGCTGAAGGGATCTCTTCCCCATTCCTGGACAAGGCTGCCCAAAAGCACGTCGAGCCCTCCATCCTCCCCCGTGCCCTGAGTGCTGCCCTGCTCCGGCCACGCCGCAGCGCCGAGCTGCATCCCACAAAAACCAGCAACTGGGATCCAACCAGCTACACACGCCGCAGGCTCCTGGAATTCTGCACTAGTGCAAATAGCTATGATTTTCTCAATACTAAGAAACTGAATTGTTTTCCAGTGTATATTTAGTTAACAGGCACGGCAGTCACGTCTGTCCAGTTTCAACACACCTAAAACATCTTCGATCTCTCCTGGAATATCATACTCCTCTTCCTCATCAGTCTCGACGGCAGCAGCAGTTGTTACCTTCTGATTCTGCACAGCCAAACTCTGAGCTTGCAGATTGGCAGCCAGAGACCGACAGCCACGCTGGTATCTGCACACAAGGAGGACACGGTTAGTTTATTTTGTGGATTTAAGTTGCATCTGAAGCGGGTGCACGTGGCCAGCAAGCATTCCTGACCACCTCCAACGTCCACCTGTCCGGCTACTTTAGACAGGTAGGGGAAGGCACCCCCCATTCGCCTCTCTCCCGACCTAGTTGTCTCCTTTCCAGAAGGACGAGGTGATTCCTGTGCAAAACTATGCCATACATTTCATCATCTCCCTCCTCTTCCTGTTTCAATAACCTACTTTCCACCAATGGCAATGAAAGAAATACAGGCAAAAGTCTCACCTCTCCCTAAATATCCATCCAAAATTTGAAGAAAACAAAGAAAAAAACTTGCTAATTTCTTTTTTTTTTTTAATGTTAAAGCCAGATCAGTCCATTCTGAATACGCTGTACGCAGATATCCCGCCTGTGGTGTAGATACATTCTTACAAGAGATATACTTTACATGCTAAACTGACTTTTGCCATTGGGCAAGGTACATTCTCCACCTAAAAGGAATTTGCTGTGCCTAAGGACGTTCTCAAAAGTCGGAAAAAGAAATCCAGTAAAAAAATAGTCACCGATGGAGCCTGCAATTTTAAAATATCAGTGCGAGAAATCTGAAAAAGAGTTTGCCCTCCGGCAATAAGTAAAACCAGACACCAGAACCTGACTAATATGCAAAACTAAAGTGGGATTGCAAACCACTTTTCCCCTGTGAACTTTCTATCGAATCAGGGTAGAACAATGTAATGGGAAAGTTATGCTCCCTCTTACAGAATTGAACTAGATCAACTTCAGTAACAAAGGTCACCCTCTTCCCATCTTCACCAAGTTATACATTATATACGAACAGGCTTCTGCTTGCATAATGTGCAACACAAAATGGCAAGAGACTTGGCTTGTCACATCACTGGTTTACCATACCAAAATTAAAAGAAAATACAGGAAACTAAATACAGAAGAATGCTCCTGCATCCCAAGAATTCAAATGAAGCTAGTCTTCATTCTCAAATAACATGTGGGGGTGAGAGGGAAGAAGGGAGATTTTTACTTCTTTTCAATGAGGACCGGGCAGTCAAAGGGATGGAGCTAGGGTGGTGGGGTGTGTGTGTGTGGGGCGGGGGGTTGTTTGGTTTTTGGTGGTAGTGGTGGTTGTTTTAGTTAGTTTTGAGTCTAGGTTATTTTTTTTCTTTTCTCTTGCAGATTTTACGTCGGTTTCAGCTTTAAACTAACCTCCACTTGGCTACTTTTGGTTTCAGGAACGTCAGTCCGAGTCGTTGAACGAGTTTCATGCCCAGCTTGCGAAGAACCATCTGGTTGCTCTCGGACAGCCTGCAGTTATCGAGGCACTCGAGTACAGTGGGAGCTGCAAAAGAAAAGGAAGGTGCTATGGGTGCTACCCTGGCAGCCCGAGGAGGCCGACACGGCTGCTCTGCCGCCAGGCTCGGCGCCCGGCACCCCTCCACCTTGCTCATCTCTCATTTTCAGGCAGCTCCCATCTAACCCCTCTGCTCAGAAAATGTTAAGAGGATGAATGTCCATATACACAGTATTTCCCACTCTAAATGCACGTGTAAACAGACAGCAAGAAAACCTTTCCTTTGAACACATCAAAGGGGACAAAGTTATTCTATAGCAAAGCAGAAGACATGGGGCTAATGGAAAGGATGAGATTAATGAGCATCGCAGGGCAGAATTCAGACTTTTCACAAGGAATACATTCGTACTACACACAGAACGGCCCGAAGCAGTTACTGACTATTTCAAAGAATGGGCCTCGGGCTGACGGGTGCTTTATAGGGACGAGCAGCACAGTCTCCCAAAGAGCTGCCACTCTTGCTACCAACGCTGCAAACATTGGATTACAGTGGCACAAAGTTACACAGTCTCTTCTTCTAGTTTCCTATTGGGCTTACAAATATACCATGAGATGAAGGATTTAACCATCACTTCAAAGCCTAAGAAATAATATGGCAGGAAATTTTAAAACTTCTCCTCCTCTTCAAAAAAAAAAAACACATTAATGATTAGACCTGACATACTGAGATATTAATGAAATTAATACAAATAGACAAACGAGTAAAGTCAGTAATGATTATTTCAGTATCTTTCAGCACTTTGTTGTTTTGGGGTTTTGTTTGCTTTTTTTGGAATTGTTAATGCTAGAGACAATGCTTTAAAAGGAGGAAGCTGCAGAAACAATATTCACAGCTAGAAACATTTTAAGAATATTTAAATGCAAACCTCCTCCAAGTCCTGCCACCTCCTGAATCATTGGAATAGGCACAGCCCCATGCAAATGCTTTCAGGAATTGTGGTTTTTTTTTTTTTTCTATAATGCAAAAGGCAGCTTTTAAAACAGTAGTTTCCTTTTTTTTTTTTCTTTTTCCCCGATTTGATCCTCACAACTATTATAAACTTGTAAAAAATTAGTCATCTCTGATAGTCTGTCTCTCACGCTTTCCCTTTCCCATCAGTTTCCATTTAACATTTACTTCCAAGTGCTAAGTATTCTACCTTTTCTGTAATAAACTCACTCACAATATGCCCATGACTTTGCTCAGGTTACCAGATTTGTAACTAATACATTGCCTTTGTAGATGCCACAGGCCAAAACACTTAATCCTACCAACGCAGTTAATGTCATTAGTCATTTTTTTAATCAATTGGGGCAATATTTTGTCAGCGTTTCCCAGTGTCTGCTCATGATCAGCCTGCACAGACATCCCTCATTCTTTCCTCTTTCTTCTTCATTATCTTATCTCCACCTCCACCCCTATCTCAGGCACTGAGAGACGGCCCCGCGATGTCAGTCCCAGTTTCTGCAGGAACCGCACACTTCCCAACTCTAGATATAGATCAACAAAGTTTCTTCTCTTAAATCAAAACAACTCCCAAACCACCTCCTTCTGGTGTTTTTTTTTCCCCCCTCCTAAATCAATCCATAATCATTCTAAACTGAGTTTATGCCTTTGCTTGATTCTTATCAATAACTCAAACCACACTACTGGTGTTCTGGAAAAAAATGTCGTCCTTTGTATTGTTTTGGTACTGCCCTTCATCTTCTCCTACCTCACTTTGTGACTATCAAAGAGCTATAAAAAGCAAACGGTTATTTTGCACTCCCCATCATATTCTTGGAATCATCATGAGATGAATAAATTCCCACCACGCTGCTCAGCAACCTGCAGGGCTCTGTCTGGTGCCTGCCCACCCCAGCTGTATCCATCCCCATCTCTCGGCGTCGTAGGCTTTCTCATTCCGAGGGTACGACCGGACCGTTCTCTCAGGGACCTGGTTACACAGCAGGCTCCTGAATACTCAGATTTCCTAACTCCTGAGCTTCAGTTAAAACTTCAACTTCTTTGCAAACACTTTGCAAACAGCAGCAGTAGATATGGTCTATTGAATTTCTTTAAAATATTTGACACATCTTAGAGTTTTTATGTTCCGTATTCAGCCCTTTATTATGGTAGAGGCCAAGCTGCCAAATCTTGGACACTTTGATGATATGTTCCAATTCGTTACTGCTCAGCTGCACCTTCTGCTCCATGAGCTTTGTCATCTTTTTTCTTTCTTATTTCCCCATGCTTTATAATTTTCCTATCAATTTTAATCTTTACATCAGCTCTCCTTATTAGCATATCTTTCTCCTCGCAATTTTTATTAGAATGGATTTAAAAACAAAAAACAGAAAGTCACAGACTTACCAAATGGTAAACATTCATCTCTCTTGCCATGTTTAAATAATTGTGCCTACAAACAGAATAGGGAAAAGAAACGTGAGATTATAAAAATCCTAAAGCAAAATATGCACCATGTATATAGTTACTGCAAGAACATTATAAAAAAATATTTTGTAATGCGTAGCATTTGCTAACTTTTATGGCACTAAAAGGAGAAAGTGTTAGGGTGCAAGTGCGACTTCTCTGCAGGCAGACAGAGTCAAGGCTAGGCAGGCAGCCCTTCCCTGCCCGCCCCTAACGGAGGCAGCCAGCGCTGGGAGCCGCGGGAGCGGGGAGCCAGAGGAGCGGGGAGCCGGAGGAGCGGGGAGCCAGGGCGGCAGCCGCGGGAGCTCCGGGAGCCCTGTGCTGTCCAGCCCAGCGCGCGGCCACCCTGCAGCCGCAGGGCGACCAGCTCCTCCTGCTCTGGAGCTCCAGAGAGGCAGGGGAAGCAGCGGAACAGGAACGGGGATGAAGGGGGGGCCCCGTGCCCTGCTCGGCCCCTCGCCGCTGCCCCGCGCGCTGCCAGGACGCGGTGCGCGCGAGAAGCTGCGCTGTTAGCGCCAAACCTGCCACGGGCTGCCTGGCCAAGTATCCTACATGGCTCTTCCAACGGCTGTTGGAAATTCCACGCTGAACTGGACCAGACTTGCCTAGCAGGGTACCAGGAGCGGCAAGCAGGGTAAGTTTAGCTCCGAAGGGGCGGCGGGAGCGCAGGCCCATTCCAGCTCGCGCTGCTCAGCACAAGCTGCCCCGCTCTCCTAACACTGCCAGGCCACTGCAAACACCCCCGTCAGGCACATTCCTGCAGCGAGGGATTTTAAAAAGACTTTGAGTATTTAACCTTGCAAAGAGCTTCCATCCTAAATTCTACAATTACAGGTAAAAACCTAGTACGATGAAGCCTCAATTCTACATTAAGACGGACTATTAACACCGAACATAAACAGGTTACACAGTTGTAGTAGCTCCTCGCTTCTCCCACAAGGCATCAAAACTACCGGCTTCACCTACTTAATTTTCCTTTGTTTCATCAGAAGAAAATCTTTCCAGGAACCTTGCATGGGATTTAAATGAGAATTCAGACTTGCCTTTAAAAATATGTTCTTTCTCACAAATACCGACTGCACAGATGCCTCCGATACTGCAGGTGTGGTTAAAAGCAACAAAGGCAATAAAAACACCTTTAGGCTATGTACCTATTTATTTAGTTACTAAACTGCATTGCAGGATGCTAAATTAGTGCTTCTGGCTAGCAACACTACAAGCTGCATAGTGGAATTTGGAACAGATACTGAATTGCCATCAGTCACTAAACAATTCTAAGGCAGATTTTAAAATATTTTCAAAGTATTTACAAAGCAGAAATGCTACGGAACTACTTCAGGCCAATAAAAGCTACTAATAGAAACAAGTACCAACACAAATAGTGCAAATATACCATAGCTTTTACCAAGGTACCTTACCAAGGTAGCACTGTCTCCAAATCTCCCCCATGCAAAGGAAAACTAAAACTTGTACTACAACAGCCCAATACAGAAAAGCAACAATAAAAATTTGCATAAGGTTGGCAGAGTCGACAACTCTGGAGTGCCCCTAAATTTGTCCCCAGCAGGGACACCCAGAGCTCGGGGCACCGGGGCGCATCCAGGCGGGTTGGGGAGATCTGCAGAGCAGGAGCCTCCGCAGCCGCCCTGGGCAGCCTGGGCCAGGGCTCGGGCACCCTCACACCAAACAAGTTGTTCCCCACATGGAGACGGAACTGCCTGGGTTTTAATTTGTACCCACTACCCCTCGTCCTGTCGCTGGCCACCCCTGAGAAGAGCTTGGCCCCTTCCTCCCTTCATTCTCCCCTCAGGTACTTATACACATTGACCAGATCCCCTCTCTACCTTCTCTTCTCCAGGCTGAAGGGGCCCCGCTCGCTCAGTCTCTCCTCACACGAGAGCCGCTCCAGCCCCTTCATGGCGTTCGTCGCTCTGCGCTGGTCCCCAGGGAGGTTGGGCAGTGCCACCCAACCCCGGGCCGCCAGCAGGTCCCTGGGAGCCCAACCGAGCACTGGCAGCTCCTCACAGGGCCGAGGCTCCTTCTTGACCAGCCCTTGCACCGGCACTGGGGGTCTGTCCCCCAGGTACTTTCTCATCAGTGCCCACAAAGCACTGATGCCACCCCCAGAGCCCCGACGCACTCCCTGATTTTAGCTCCTCGGCTCTGGCACCTTCCCACATGTTTCTCCATTTGCCTCTAGTTTTCACATCCTCGAGGCCGACTTTGAATCTAGCCCCGAGTCCTTGGGGAAAGGCTCACCGGGAGGCATCACCTCCTGAGCAAGACATGGGAAGACGGTACCCAACACGCAAGCAGGAAAGGAAAGAGGGAAAAGAAAACCCTTAAATGTCTTCAGGAGACATTTCCAAAATGCTTTTCTAAAGGGAAATAGGGCAGCAGACTCCTGGCCCACTACTCAATGCAGAAGACTGAAGCCGGCCAACCCCCTTTCACACGTTTAAAAAAGCAACACACCTTCCCCTACACTGCTTCACTACATAAACCACCTCAGATCTGCCTTTCAACAGAGAACCACCACTCATGCAAAGGCAGCAGGTACTTACAATACACGTTCACGTGATATAAACATCGTAACAACTTTGTACAACAATATTGGAAAAAAATATCTGAGTTGCTTATTTTCTCAGAAAACAAAGCAGGCTGGACAAGATGGCTCCAAACTGTAAGTCTATACAGGAAGGTCATTCAGTAAGAGGACATGAACCGAGTCCAATAATGCTGACCGTTTTTAGAGGGCAGTCTGAAGGACTGCATAAGACCATCTCTCATAAGCACATTTTGTAACGTGAGAGCTCAAAATAGAGAAAATATTAAATTTAAGAATACTTTACGTATCGCTCAAAATAGAGAAAATATTAAATTTAATTAAGAATACGTATCTGCCTATACAAGCCTTTCTCCATATAAAAAACATAAAATATATGAAAGTTTCAAACATTCAAAGCTTACAGCTACACAAGTTACAGGCATCCACTCCCTTCTGGGGCAAGCTGAGTACCTGCTTCAGATGCCCTTCCTCACTCCTGGATTCAAGCATTTTATTTTTAACGATTTTAAGAGCTTTTAAGCTCTAATTTTTAAGCTTTTAAGACAAGTGCAAATCAACTGAAGTATGTTGTAGCAACCACGTTATAAATTAAGAGTTAAACTTAAGATTTGGAGCTAGTATTTACACGGTTTTGTTCAATAGAGTATCTGCTACCTACTGATTTTGGATTGAACACAGTTGAAAATGAAGAACATCTACAAGAAAATAACCTCTGTTCACAACCACTGAAGAACACGGCAGGTTAAATCCACCAGCTTATATATATCCACCAGTCTTGGTAAGTGATCCATTAGGTATTTCCTTGTATCAGATAAAAGTTTAATAGCAACTATTACCAAAAAATACTATTTACAGAAGTGAGTGGATAATAACTAATCTGAAAACTACTCTTTAAATGTTCACCAAAGCAAAAAAATCCAGCTTTCATGAACTGCTCGTGTTTTAATGCAGAAATGCCGAGTTTTCATGACTTTGTGGCAAGTCCAAGCAGCATGCAGAAATGTTCCCCATGCCTGACCTGCCAAGCCTGTGAGCTGGGTGCATATAGTCTCCAGGAGAAATGAAAGGAGCATTTTAGCATTTCACCAGGAATGAAGAGAAAACAAAACAAAAAAAATAGAGGGGAAAAAACGACAAATGAGCACTAGCTTCTTCAGTTTAAACTTCCTGCCTCGAAGGGAAGGAAACATCCGAGGGACATTATTTCAGCAAAATCTGATACAAACAAAATAATTAACAAGCTTGGTTGGCCACCTGTACAGGCATTTTAGCGTCAACAGCCAGCAAGACTGAAAGTGAGGAGCCGTCTGCCGAAGTCTCCGAGCGATCGAGTTGCGCCACCGTCTTCCCACTTTAATGAGGGCACAGAGCACACACCGACCTACCCAACCTGTTGAAAACTATGCAACTCCCTCTCTTATAAATAATTAAGCCACCTACAAATTAGAGAAAATCAGCGGTGTGCAAGCAGTGACGACTGTCAAGTCTGGTTTTGCTTTAGAAATAGCATGGTGCAAGGAAAACAAACCCTAGTTTCTTAGTAATCATGGCAGAAACGCACCACACCTTCCAATTGTCTGCACAGCCCCGACCTCTATGAGCGGTATCAAGGAGGATCATCTGTGGGACACACTCCCCAAGCTACACAAACCAGCGGCGCTGCGGGAGCAGGTCCGTCTTCCTGCCGAGCAGGAGGCGCAGGTCTCTGCTTACCCTCTGGCCGTAAGCAGGCGAGGGGAGGCCGAGCCGGCGCCACGGGAAGACGGGAGCGGAGAGAACGGCACCTTTCGTTACTCTGGAGCACCCCCTAGTAGCCGCAAACCCCGGCGGGCCCGGGGAGGGCTGGGCAGCATTCCCGCCTGCCGCTATCCGTGGGGATGGGAGCCAGGAGCCGGCAGCACGGCCAGCCCAAGGATGGGGCTCTGCGGCCACGCGGCTGCGTCAAGGCCCCTTCTTCTTACTAAATACTGTTAATTTATCAGGAAAATGGGAGGCAGCGTTATTTATATAACACTCAGCGTTATTTCCATGTTGAAATCCCAAGGAGTGCAGACTGATGCACGGAGAGTGAACAGAACAGCTACCGTCTGACCGAGCAAGGGCAGGGTGGGAACACACAGATTTGAAACGCTTCAAGGAGGGGAAAAAGAAGAAAAAAGTGGCCTTGAGACAGCTGCAGTCCTGAACCTTGGAATAACCATGGCACTTGTTTTGTGAGAAGGAAAAAACCCAAGTGCCTACACAGTGTTGGACTGCTCACTGACAGAGAAGGTGCCGAGTGAGGAGCAGGCCGTCAGTGCTTCTCCCTGCCTCCACGCTGCTCCGTGCAGCCCGGACGCGGCCAGGAAGCGACAGCACCTTCCTCAAAAAGATAAAAAGCAAAAAAATTAACAAAATAAAAAACAATCGCCAACGCCAAGAGACAATCCCGGTATCACAAATTACTGGAGAACGCCAGAAACAGGGAGACTTAGGAAACGCTCTGTTTGGAAATGTCCTATTTCTGTGCCTCTGGGTCTGGAAGAATAGACTCGGCGAGTTCTTTCTCCCCTGCAGCAAAATTTACATAAGCAGCTATTGCTACATAAGCATTAGAGACAGCTCAGGGAAATGCCCTGTTCTTAAGGCTCTCGAGTTTCATCAGATCACGGCGCAGGGCGTTGTATTTTTTTTTTTTTTTTTTTTTTTTTAATTATTACTCACACTTGTATACTGAATCACTTATAAAACAAATAAGGTTTAATAAGTTTCAGTGCCCGGGGCTACCTCAACATGATGACATCTCTGTCACGCAAGAACTGGGAGTGCTGCGCCCCGCGGCAATAACTAAAAAGCTGTTTGATATAATGGCAGGTTTAAAAGCAAACCTCCGGACCAAGAGAATTTAAAATGCAGATTCTCGAAACAGCCTAGATGTTTCCTTCCAGTAAACAAAAGCTGGAGAAAAAGTTGGCTATTTCTTAGCCATCCAGCATTTACAGCCTTTCAATTAGGCAGCCACGCAAGCTACCCTAGGGCTTGAGCAAAGCGGGAGCCACGCAACACTTTGGGGCTGCAAGAAACGCAGTTTCTTCTCCGCGGTTCGGAGAAGCAGCCGAGGCTGCAACGCGCCCGCACCTGCCAGGCAGGGCTGCACAACCGGGCACAGGTGCAGAGGGAAAGGGAAGGGAAAGCCCTGGTGGAAGGGAAGCGGGGACCCGGCTGCGTGCTGCCCGCGCGGCACCGCGGGCACAGGGGAGCGCAGCCGCGCGGCCGGCAGCGTGGGCTCGGGGAAACGCAGCAGGTTCGTGCCGTTTGAAAGCAGGTCGCCCGCTGCCATCTCACTGCAAGCTCTGTCCTCCCTGCACACCATAAATACCATAAAATTACAATCCCCAAATCGGTCTAATGAGGAGAGGGCAGGACTCTTCCCCTCCACCTTTATGCAGGGCAATATCACATCCCTGCGGACCCGAGGGTGGCTGTGTGCCCCCATGCACCAAACCCACCCACACAGGGCTGGGGCTTTGCCCTTCAAGTAAAGAATTGCCAGATGAATGAGCTAAGGATTTTTAGAGTTGTTGGCACAAATCACAGTCATCTGTCACAAGGATGTATCTGCTTTACACAGTGAGCAATGACTGACTTTGGTTCTCTGGGGGCTGTTAAAATCTTTTGGTTCAAAAGAAACATTTCTTTAAATATTGCTTTTATTTTTGGCTACTAGTTTTAGTTTAACAACATGCACTTGTTAAAAGCATTTTATAAAATACCCAATATTAAACTCCTGAAATAAAGATTTCCTCCTCCACTTAAACACAGCTAGGTACACAAATCCCTGCATATATCTCTTTCCAAAAACACCCTCTTCCCTAACAAGATAATATGTGCTTACATTGTACCAAGATTTAAAAAATCCGGGACTGAATGCAAGAAAAGGTCTTAAAATTTCAGCCTGCTCACACCTACCACCTCAAGAGGAAGCACTACCACTGGGACACGACTGAAATGGGTTCAATAAATAACTTCTCTCTGGCCAGGGGGAGCAAAATAAAAGCACATAAAGGCAAGAAGGCAGGAGGCTGCTGCTTCCAGGTATATTGTATCACATTCGAGTTTCGATTCTACTTGTTCAGGATTCACCTGTTTCGCTTAGTATGCACTAATGAACAGGTGGATAGAGCCAAAGCCAAAGTCAAAGGAATTATGACAGAACACTAATGTATTAAACATCCTGCAGGTCTCATCATGCACCTCGCACGGCAAACACTCAGCCTCCTTTCCAGATCTGACAATAAAATGATGAAACATCATTCTGCCTTTTGAAACCTCCTGCAACGCACACAAGTAACGCTTCCTCTTGCTTCAACAGCAAGTTCTAAGTTATTCTAAATATAGCAAGTTTCTCCCAGCTTCTGATTTGGGAGAGCTGCTGAAGGAAAATACCGTCACGCACACGGGCACTCGCTTCTTTGGCAGAGCTTTGAGCACCGTCCCGCAGGGCTCTGTCCCCAAAGCAGCTCCTCGGACTCACACAACTCCTAGAGCCGCCACACAGGGTGGCACGCACGGCGCTGCGGGCGCCCGGGCGGCACCGCGGCCCCGCCGCAAAGGCGGCAAGGAACAACCCCTTCTCCTGCTACCACCCTCACAACACTGCATCACAAAAATATAATGTTTATCAAAATATCATTTTTAGAATCTAGTAGAATGAATGAATTTTAAAATGAATCTTGCTACTATCTTACCATGCAGTTCATTTTTTTTTTTTTCCTGTGTGTAATACATTAATTGTAAAACACAAACCAAGGATCCAGCTCCTGAGTCAAGAATTTTTATAATCACACATAGCAAACAGCATTGAACAAAGGCACTAGTTCAGATTTGCAAAGAAAAACTCAGGAAAGTAATTTCTTCAGCCTACTCAGAGACACTATCTAGTAAGTTTAGTATTTCTGGGAGCAAATATTTTAGCTGGAAAAGAACAGCCAAAACTTTGACAATTCTCGCACATTTGGGTTATCCACTCCGAAATGCCCAGGAAAGCTGCTCGGACACTTCTATTTGTGTGTTTCCTATTAAATTTTCAAGGGTTTTGTACAAGGTCAGAAAAAGAATGATATAACTACTATATATGCATAGAATGAGATGTGGAAATGGAATGAGATGTTTTGAGCATTCTTTAGCAGCACCCATGCTGACAACTTCTATTTCATTTGCTAATGACAAGTGTGCTTAAAGAAAACATACCCACGTGGAGGTCCCAGCTCGGGACGTGATGTAAGGACAAGAAGCCTCTTGGTGCATTTGCTATTGAAGTCCTACTACAGCAATACCATATGGGAAAAGAAAAGCAAAAACACACCAAAACCACCATCGATGCAATCCTGTATCTCTTAAAGGAAAAGCCGTATTTACCAGGGCCTGGAGCATGCCGTTCATGACGATAGTCCCCTCCATGGTCTGATAGGAGGATTTAGATAACATGGAAAGGATCCAGTCCAGAAAATCAGCCATCCGCTTTTGTCGCACATCAAGACGGACAATAAACCTGTCACAGGAAAAACAGAAATAAAACCCTGCAGTTACAAACTTCATGACTCTCAGTTAAAATCTGATTTTTCCTGCTATCCAAGCTGGTTGCAGCTCCCAGAGGCAATTCTGCTAGGCATTTTCCTACACCTTTTGGGGGTGGAAATAGCTCAAACATCAGCTCTTTAGGCTTCTGTTTGTGAGCAAGGCTCTGATCCAAAACTTGACTCAAAAATATAGCAACCTATTAACTAGAATTGTGAAGGTGTCTCATTGTATTTGTAAAGCTTCAAACTTTACAAAGTTCCCAGATCAAGTTACTTTCATCACAACTGGTGAAAAGCTGAACTGAATACACAGTAATTCTCACCAAGAACAGCAGCCCTGCACATGTGCTCCACAACAGATCCACACTTGACGTGTGTCACACGGAGCTGTTTCAAAGGGCACACAGCCATCACCCAGAGCAGATTTTTATTTCCAATTTTTGATAAGGTCAAATACTTACTGCTTATCAGGGAGAATGGATCAGAAGATGCATTTTAATCTGTTTTTATAGAGGACCAAAATAGTTGATCATGGTTAAACTATCTCCCTGAAGGTATTAATGGAGCCATCCCCAGTGCTTGTCAAGCCACAGTTAGGGCACGTGCTTCAGCACCTGATAACTCGGTCTGTGGCCCAGCAGAGGCATCCACACTACATTTAAAACTTTGCTCCCAATACAGTCAAAGGAAATAAGGAGGCACACGGCAAAGCCCACAAGATACGACTCCCCGCCCGCACAAGCAGGGTAAGCAGAGCCCACACCCCGCTCCTCCGCACACCTACTGCCAGATAGGGAGCTACGCTAACAGCTTAGGAGCAGGGAATACTAAACCCAAAGAAAGCAGGAAACCCTGATCAGACATGAGATCACTTGAGTCAAAGCCCATGGCTACTTCTGCTCAGCAATATAAGCACAAGGAAGCAGGGCCCGGTTAAGGGTTTACCTTTTTTTTTTTTTGTTTTGTTTTAACTAGTTTTTTTCCCCTTAAGAGAGCAGCAAGGACAAAGCTGTCTTGTGCACAAGCAGCTACCGTGCAGCAGGTGACAGGTCCCTGGAGTCCCTTCCCGCCCCAGGGAGGTTAAATTTTCCTTGAGGAAGCGCAGCAGCCTCCGGACATGAAGCACCGCAGGGACATCCCAACCTCCTGCTGGTGCCGCATCCCCAAGCAACCAAAGAGAAGAATCGTGGAATGAACTGCAGCCCCTTCGCATTATGAAATGGGAATGACTTGGAAAAGGGAAAATCTTGGATGTTGGTGGTTCCCAATCTTCCCTCCCAGCTTAGAGACTCCTTAGGGCAAGGACCACAACCTGGACTTGCCCTTCGTCGTCTCTCCCGCTCTCTCCCTCAGGAGTTTCCTGCGAACGCAGAGAGGCCTCATCCGCGCCCAGCCCCACACCCTGCTCAGCAGGGAACTCCGCACGTAGGAGCGGGGAACTCGAGCGCGCTCAGGCCTAGGGCCCGGCTCTTCTGTGTCCTGCTCTTTCAAGCACTAGGCTACTTTGAAAATGGTGTTTTCACATTAACTAAATAACTCTGTTAAGTAACGATATCTACACTGAACAGCAGTTTTGCTCCTGTACTGTCCTAAGCACCAAGGAGAGCCTCTGCTCCACAGGTGCCGGCAAAGCTGTCCCAGCAGAGCCCTCTAGCGTATAGCGGCCATACGTTAGTGCGCGTGTGGGGCACGGCAGCGTAAAGCCTTGCGAGAGGAGGGAAAAAAGGGGAAAATCGGGAAATCATAAACTGAGCTCATGCAAGTCCTTTTCTGAGAGATTATGCTGGAATAAGAGGTGTTTACTCTCACACTTAGGTCTTCTATCATTTACTTTCATACATTAATCACACATTGTATTATTTACTTTGCATCACAAGTGAAAAACAGTACTAAAGATAAATTTACTAAGAGGTGTAAGTCATAGTTCATGAGCACTGCATGGCACAAGACTTGGTTCTCCATGCTTTAAAAGTCATCTTCTCATTTATGCCAAAGGTCTAAGCTAGGCAGTTGTCAAGGTAATATTTTATATGCAATTATTCTCATGAATGTGATTAAAAGGCACTCATTCTAAACTTCCTAATATTCCTAAAATGTTAGGAAATGAGAGCAGAGGTACAGAAGATGACTGTTTCGAATTTATAATAAACCTAAAGACATAATTACAGAAGTGATGCAAAAAAAAAAAAAAAAATCAGAAAAAACAGCACACTAGCAACAGGGAAATTTCTTGGTGTCTGAACACAGAACTGAGTAATTTTAGAGAAGCTGGGACGTCTCCATCCTTGGAGATACCCGAACACCATCTGGACACAGCAGGTGCCCCTGTTTGAGCAGGGCGGTTGGACTAGATCACCTTGAGAGGTCCCTTCCAACCTCAACTGTATACTCATGGGGTGCGCTTTTCTAAGTCCTTCGAAACCAGAGAAAACACTCTGAGCTCTGATTATTCTCTCAGCACTAAGCGATTACTTGTGATCGACACATTCCCAACAACAAACAAGCTATTTGCAAGTTTAACACCTCACATACGATTGCCCAGCTTTCAGCCCTCCTGACACCATGATCAGTGATACTGTCACACTCAAAAACAGCCGGAGACGAGGGTTTTCTTCCTTTCTTGCCAAGAAGCACAAAAGAAACTTACTTTGAAACCAGTACAGCAGCTGCATCGCGAGCCTTATCACTGACGACCAAGTAACACTAAAAGAAAAATATGCATGGAAGTTCACATGTGCAGATTTAACAATGCAGCTACATAATAACTTTGTACATGAAATGCTTACAAACATGGTACTAAGCCTCAAACAGAAGGAAACCAAATATTCTATTTAACAAACCATATCCCAGACAACAGTCTTGCTTCCAGTATCCTTCAAAGCACCTCTACATTTACCGAAATCTTAAATTCGAGCTGTAGACATGTGGCAGCACAAGAACAAGTGAAAAGTCACCTAAGAGCTGCTACTGTTGGAAAGAAAAGCAGTTCAGGGGTCTGTGTGTGTGTGTGTGTGTGTGTGTGGCGTAAGCCCCTTAAGATAAAAATAAACCACAAGTTAGCCACTTCCATTTACGCTCACTGGAAGTTTACTATCTTCACCAAAAATCTTTCATATGTTCATAGCTTCTCAGAGCTACTCATCCTGATCAAATGGTCATTTCTTCTATACATCATAAAATTTGGCTTTCAGGAAAACCTGCTAGTATTTTCAAATTTTAGAAGCTTTTACAGTAGTAAATATATACTAAAAAATATACATTCATACCAGACAGTCATAAAAGAAAATAGTTTACTACTTTAGAGTTAAGAGTCTCACCTGACATGAAAGATACAGGTACATATTAAAGACTCTAAAGCTATGGAAAAAATTCTTTACAGATTAGACACAGAAAATTTTGCCTTAAATATTATTTGACAATACGACATATTATTCTATATTAAAAGATTAAGCTTGAAAAAAATAATCACAGGGTTGATGCATTATGGGATGTATCATACTTACCTTTGCTGTTTTAAGTATACGATCCATTGTTGTCACACGAGCACCCCCTTCTTCAGAAAGATTTCCATCAAAACGGGCCAGATCGAAAGGAATCAGGCATATCATGGAGAGCCACAATAAAAGCATATAGCGAGTCTCCCAAGTCTGGAGAAGAATGGTAAAATAAAATACACACTGCGTGTCCCGGAACGTATTGCAGCTGAACGGCCTGGAGCACAGAGCACACACTGGCTCCAAGGAGCTTTTCAATCAAGAAGGCAAAGAAAAAACTCTAAACCCGAATGCTCCGAAACCCCAAAGGGGAAAGAAGTGTAAGAGATCCCAAATAGGCAAGTTGCAATGAGGGACGCTCCCCTTGGACCTAGAACAATCGTACTCTTTCTGACTTCTCACTCAGTGTTGTTATCGTAACAACTGTTCAGGGATAGACAGGATGAAACTTTCATGGAGCTTCTAAGGTAAGGTTTCACCAGAAAAGCTAACACCTCTTAAACTGATGTTTGAGTGCATAGGAGGAATAGTTGTTATGTGGATAGTTGTAAGAAAGAGATGACCATAGTTTTGTGGAAATTCCTCTTTCAGAGCCAAAACTTATGCAGCTACATCAATAACAATGGCAAAGTGCTCAGAAGCAGAAAGAGGTACTAAAAACTGATTTGATTTTACAGTAAAGAATTCAGTTATGCAATTTTGAATAATTCAATTTTGCCCCTTGCAATAGAGGTCTCTTAAAAATTATCTCAATAAGCCTCTAAGAAATTTTTCTTTTCCTAATACAACAGTATGAAATATGTTATCACAATCCATCCCCAAATCTACTTTACCTAAATTCTGTTTGCCAATCATAATTCTTGCTCAGAAAAATAGAGAAATAAAACTCAGAGAAAAGAAACTTAAATAAGCAGAGTAGCTAATGAAATGCTGTTGCATTGTTTTTAAAATTACAAGCAGGAAGCAGAAAATTTGAATTTCTGTGTTATTTCTCTACACCCCAAAAATACGTTACAAAAGGCAAAAATCCATGTCCAAGCTGTTCAATTCTCCCCAACTTTCACCTCCCTCCTTTCAAAATGAGAGGGGGAAAAAAGTCCGTCATACATTTGAACGTGGACATAGGAACGGAGGGGACAAATTCTGAAATGGAACAAAGAAAACAAAGCATCTTCCTCATCTCCCGCACACATTTACTCCTCAAAAGAGGAGATCTCCAATGGTTTTAAAAATGTGTCCTGCTGATAAGAAACAGGAATAGAGACCTCAAAAGCAAACTGCTCCATTTCCTCTGATTTTAAATCAGCTTGAAGTTACGGAGTAATGTTACCAATTAGCACTCTCCATAGCAGAAAAGTATTTTTCAGTTACACCTTCTAGAAATTCAGTATCTTTTGCTGCCACTCCTTTTACTGTTGCTTATACTGCTTCCCTCATATGAGTGGGATTTTTACCTCTACTTAAACCTCTTTGTTTCTAAATCTGCAGAACACATCCAATAAAAGAAAAACAAACCACAACCTCCCCCTCAACAACACAGTTTCTTTTCTGAGAGGTGACTTTAGTATTAAATCCAACTATTCAGTTAACATTTTTTTGGAAGAATTTTCTAAAATTCTGTGGGAAATGTAAAGAGTTAGACAGTTCTCACCTCACAGTCTTTTGGATTCTGGTCTGCAAGCATATCCAAAACAGGCTGCAGATCACCTACTTCATGAGGAAACATCGGGAGGAAAAATTTGTACCCTCTCACCTGCAAAAGAAGCAGTGTCACTATTCTGTGAGCTATGGGCTATCCTCACAGATTGAAGAAAAAGAAGAGAGCCCTGAAGGAGCTTCTCCTATGATTCCTTTGCACCAAGAACCATAAGAATATGACTTTATTTTTTAAAATACCTCCAAGGTCTCCGAGTTGTTCCATGCCTAATAAGAACAAAAAGGAAGCTTTTTTTTTTTTTTTTTTTTTTTTTAAACTTTAAAACAAACACTGAAAAACTGGCTCAAGAGAGGATCAGTTTCTGCTCAAGGCATATTTACTTTTGGCACACAGACCTCTGAAAACCTTTGCTGAACAATTATATAATTGCACAGTCAATCTGTATTTTTGTTATACTTTCCACACACACACACACATACTTTCCTTGCATATCTTTCATAAATGACAGTCATTTTATCACTCAGCATCCCAGTGTCTGCATTTTTTTTTCCCTCTTTACTACACTGGATTGTTAAATATCATTAGCTAATTGTATCACTCTCTCTGAAGACCTGAGTGAATGGGGTTTTTTTAAAAAAAAAAGCTTTTAACTCTTTGTTTCATTGCAGTACTCCAACAATTACTTTTATTGTTAAAAAAAAAAGTAAAATATTGCTTAAATTATTTAAGTAACAAAGATAATAGAGCAAACTTATGCACTTTCAATTACTGCGTAAAAAATTTCTTTTTTTACCTTTGTAATGATGTAAAGGAATTTAAAAGCCAGGTGGATTAGCGAGGGAGAAGATTCACTGTCCCGTACTATATCCAACAAGGAATTCATCATCCACTCTAATGAAAGGAGAAAAAGAGTGAGGCTACATAGCGTAGCTCTGAATTTCTCATACTTTTAATATTAAAGAGTGAGGTAACAGTCATATATGTAATATCATCTACAGTAAATTTGAGATGTAACTATAAATTTTTCTAGCTCAACAGACACATACACAAATAATAAATTCAAAGATGAGATTTCTACCTAAGTGTCGATCCAAGAGGTTAGGCTGCTCCTGGTACTTGTCCATTATAACTGAAAAGGAAAAGATACTTGTGAAAATCAAATTAGCGGTTACTAACAGCATTAACTGAGAGATGCACCTCTGATTCTAGACAGCTTTAGAGTAAAAACATTAGGAGTCTAAAGCGAAGTGTTGCCACCACGTGTGAAGAGGCCAAAAGCAGGGGGACTGCAGAGCAGCTCGGGCGTCCGCAGGGCCGCCTGCTCCCAAAGGCCGAGCTGCTCCCCGGGCCGGCCGCCCGCTCCCCGCCGCGGCTCTCGCGGCCCCGGGCGCAGCGCTCGCGGCACGCGGAGCCGGCAGCCCCAGCCGCTCGCTCTCCTGCTCTGCGAGCCCCTCCATGCTGCCCTCCCAGCCCCTCCTGCCTCGCTGCTCACCTCTGCTCCTCAACACCCCCATTTCCACTTACTGCTCCCCACTAATTCTGCCAGTTAACACATCAAGTTACTAACTCGTTTTACACACACACGATACCTAAATGCACACACGATACCTAAACATCAAGAAGTGCAGCAGTATGAAGCCTTCTTCAACCCTGAGGCTAATGCAGCCAGGGCTAAGTTCTCCGCAGCCACCCATGGTGCCACCACAAGGACACCTTCTTCCCCATGCTTTGGACATATTTAACAGCCTGTACCCAAACAAGATACAGGAGGTGCAAATGCAAAGTAGCTACAGAAATCACAGAATGCTTAAGGCTGGAAGGGACCTCAGAGGGCATTAGTCCAACCCCCTGCACACGCAGGGTCACCCAGGGCACAGGCTGCATCCAAGCGGGTTTGGGAGATCTCCAGGGAAGGAGCCTCCACAGCCTCTCTGGGCAGCCTGTGCCAGGGCTCTGTCATCCTCACGGGTAAGAATTTTTTCCTTAAGTTCCTGCAGAACTTCTGGTGCTTCAAAAGCTAGTTTTCACAAGAGATAATAAAACAGCCAATGTTAACCCAGCTATAAAACAACATTGATGATTATCTGGATCCTTTTAGATATTTGGTCAAAAAGTGTCTTTTTACTTAAAATTAAATATGTTTTTAACCCCTCCTTTTCCTGCATTTGTTTCTCCCAACAGTTTTGCTCTCTAACCCTTTCACCCTTCTCCTCTTGATCATATAGTTAGATTTAAAATGCAACACAAGTTCAACAGAGCTACGCCTGACCACTGCATGACATGGCACAAGTGCTTTCCAGGCACAGCCAGCCCAAGAGCATCCTTGTGTTACCTGCACCGCTCTGTCGGGTCTACGAAGCGCTGTTTACTACCAGGAGATGAAGACTCAGCTCCTAATTAACACCAACTTCCTCATGAAATTAATGGTATCTTAAATGAATAAATGGTATCTTAAATGAATAATGGAACTGGAAAACGCAAAAAGAGCCACTGCGCTCACAGCAAGCGCTTTCGATTAGAAATCTAAAATAAAACCTCAAAACACTGATTGAAGAGAAGGAATGAAATGAAAGCTTTTGTAATGTTGTTATTTCAGAAAAAAAAACCTTCCTAATTTTCCCTACAAAACTATGTTAGTAGATTACAAAGTTGAACACCACAGGCTTCTGAGATTGCTTTAAAGATCTACGTTAAAATCCTCTGTAACTGGTCATTTCTGACTGGTTTGCACACAGACCAACCTTCAACATCGTGTTTATATACCCACTAACTCTGCCAACGTATTTGGGACACTCTCTTTTGCCAATGAAGCATGAAGTGAGGCCTTATTGTTATGAGAAACCCCAGAAGAAGATGCACCCAAGGACTTATTTTCACTGTTGTTGTTGGTATATTATGAGGATATGGACAAAAGAGCAGGTGATGCTGGTATATTATGAGCGAATACGGACAAAAGGAGCAAACACTGGTAGAAGACAAAGATAAGGACCTCCGTATCTTCGTGGAACTGGCTGAAGCAGGACAGCAGAACCAAAACAGGGCCTACTGAGCCAAAATGAAGACATATATGGAAGTGACCTCTGTGAAGATGACCACCAAGGGGTCTCAAAAAAAACCCCAGAGACCCCCAAAGGGACAGGAGGGTGCATGCATGTGAGGGTGGGATATATTGTAATTAGTCCCAGGAAATTGAACGAATATGTATGATCATTTCCTAGAATTTAATGCATATGTAGATAATAGAGAAATAAAAAGTTTTAGCAAACACACCTTGGGGATACACGACAGGTGGAGCTATCCCTCGTGCATCCAGCGCTGCAATAAAGTGAACATCTGCTTCTTAATACTACACTGGTGTTAAGAGGTTTATTCCCGGTTTTGGGTGACATTATGACACTAAACCTTAGAAGCAGATACTCAACAACTAGTGCCGTGCCTATCAAAGTTAAGTGTGTGTATGTACGTGCGTGCATTAGCCGTGCAATGGCATGTGCTGCTGATCAAGATCATACTGCCACAAAGCCCGGTTTTCAAAGGAGATGCTCCCAGGAATCTAACAGTTGGCACTTTGGTGGCCAGCCAAGGAATTTCTCTCATTAACGACACAGAAGAGAGCTGCATGCAGGTAGGTCAGGAACACAGACAATGTAAATACCCAGAGACTGTACACGTGACGTGAGGCACGGCAGGACCTCAGCTCCACAAGCAGGCGACGGCTTCATAGGAAACAAGATTTCCAGAAAACACCTGGCTATCCCATCAAGTTCTGTCTTTTTACCTACAGTACTGAAGAATCAGTATAAATACGAGTGTTCTTGCTACTTTTTTGTCTGGATAGTCACATGTTCACCATTAGCTTTCTCAGATAACACCTGATGGGTTAAATGATCCTGGATGCAGGACATATTAACAACTATCACAAATTAGTGGAGCAATATAATGAATAATCAGCAACCCAATTCCAAAATCATGGACAGAAAAGTGGTAGCCGGGGAGCTGTCATTTCTGCCACAATATCCTCACCAAATACTTCCACTCATGGCACGCTCTTCCTCCTACCTACAACTAAGGTAATCCCTAACAGTGTGCACAGCTCTACCCTTTGTGCCGTTTTTCCTGGAAGGAAAGAGAAAAGAAGTGCCTCCACCCCAGAACACAGACAGCAGATGTTAACAACTTCTCAGCCAGGCTTCCTTACTGCCGTACAATCTAAACTCATGAACTGCTCCCTATCTCCAGCCAGCTGCACTTCAGAGACCGTTTCCTGCTAGAATTTGTACTTCTACCAAAGAACCTTGGCAAAGCCACATTTCTAGACGGGGGTCATTTTGGTTTATCCTTTGCTTACCTCGCTTCTCTTTTGTGAAAACAGAGAGGGCAGCACTATTTTTTTTTTTTGTTGATGGCAAGTTTTTGTAACATCACAATTTTTGCAAAAGCATTTGCAAAATGCTAATCCGTTCAAAACTATTTGGTTTGTAAATACACAAATCTCTGAAGGAGTTTTTGCAGATTACCTGGCCAGGACGTTGCAGCCGTTCCACAGAGCAGCAGCCCAACACCCAGGACACGGGTCCTTGGGGATGGTAACACCCCAGCGCCAGAGCCGGGGCCTGGTGGTCGCAGAGCCTCTGCCACTTGGGTCCCACAAACCCAGGGCTACTCAGGCGCATCCGAGCTGCCTCCATTCACCATGCATGAAGAATGCTGTTCGGCAATTAATATATTTTCTACGAAATGTGAAATCTATGATGGGAAACTGCAATCGTAAAATCCGAAGCATGCGTATTTTTACCAAGCAGTTAGATACCGAATTTGATAAAAACACATAAACTTATGATCAACAATAGCAAACTATCTTTGTGCAAACTTCTTTCCCCCTCTGTTCACACAGCTGTAACACCTACAGTTAAAGCAGCATTTCCCATTTGTACTGGGTGGTGTGTGGCTCAGTTTGCTCCTCACTCACCTTCCTCAGCCTTTGCACAGCTGGAGCTCTGGGCAGCTGATGAACGTCTGGGTTCGCTTGAAGCCTCTGCAAGACCTGCTACATCCCTGTGTGTGCAGGGCATTGGACTAGATGACTTCTGAGGTCCCTTCCAACCTTAAGCATTCTGTGATTCCATGATCTGCCTTGCCAAGCACTGAGAGGTTCCAACAGGGCTGCATTGACAGCAAAGCCCGAGCACGCCGCAGACAAACCCTGCTCGGAAACAGCAGGGCCGGCCGTGGGCAGCCGAGCCACCTCCCTGCAATGTGCACACACGCCTGGAAACCTTCCTTGTGTGGAAAATACACACACAAGAAGTTTGGGCTTGAGCAGAATACACCTCACAAGTTTCAAGTTTGTATCTTTAATGAGCAGAACAAAAGGAACCCAGACAGGGGGGAGACTGAGCGGAGCCAGGAGTGGGGGGAGAGACTGCGGGGAGCCTGGAGCGAGGGGGGCACAAAGGGCTCGAGTGACCTGAGGTGCCAACACGTGGGGGGAGGCACCGAGCTGGGCGCGGGCGGCCAGGCAGGCTGTGACTCCCGAGTCCCTTGGCCAGCGGGGAAAAGGAGAGGGCACCGCGGCCGGGAAATGAGGATAAAAGGGGGGCTGTGTCCCCCAGCAACCTGAGAGACCCCACAGGGATGTGCCCGGTGGACTCTCCCTTTATTCGAATAAAGTTTTGGGTATCCTCTGTCTCCTTATGGACATTCCATTCTTGGACAGCGAGATTTCTCCGCACATTCCTGAATTCACCTTGCCTGAATCGGCGCAGGCGACGGCGGCCAAGCAAGGCGGGGAATTCAGTTTTCTTAAACCCAGGGCCTGGTTTAACTACCGTGGGGCACGGGACGTGCACTTGGCAAAGGGGGCAAGGCAAACACAGACACACACAGAGACACACAGATCACACACACACACACACACACACACACAGAGCTGACCTGCCCGCCACCGCGGCCCCCCGCGGCCCGCTCACCGATGAAGCGCTCCACGGTGAGCTCGCGCGCGGCCGGGTCGGCGCAGGCGGCGCGGAGGGCGCCCAGGAGCCCGCGCACCTCGTGGCTCTCGCTGAAGCTCTCCAGGACGTGGCCCTCCACGACGGCGTCCAGGCCCGTGCTCGCCTCCTGCTCGCGGCCGCCGCCCTCCGCCTCGCCGAGCGCCATGTCCGCCACGGGCCCTGCGGGCGGCACCGG